>NC_079189.1:262312885-262657716 GCF_029499605.1 Hyla sarda
TACAGTTCCTCTCTATTCCAAGAGATATACAAATTAGGGATACATAACGTCTCCTAAATAGGGCAAGGAATACCCGCTAGTGGACAGATTTGTATGCAGTTATAAACAATCGTGAAACAAATGGCAAGGGCTAAAAAGGATTCACCAAAATGCTTAGGCAAAGGTTGCCAAGGTGTTCCCTGGGTGTAGTGAGGTGGGGGAACATGGGAGCTATTTATAAATGTTAATGGCCAATGACTAAGATAATGGTGCCAAATTACCATGACTCTTAAGATGCATCACCCACACCACTGGAATTACGTCATGAGAAGCGCTGCATGCCCTTGGCCATAGCAACCAATCACAGCTCAGCTTAGTATCTTAAGCCCTGGTAACAATTAAAGCTGAGCTGTGATTGATTCCTATGGACAAATCACTCCAGTTTTTCTCCCAGATTGATAAATATGGGCCTGTAAGTCCACTTTGGTTTGTACAGCCCAGCCTCTACATGTTGTTTGTTTTGGTTTTCTTTTTTTCTTTTTTTTTTGCCATTATTTAATAAAAAATTTTGTTTCACACTTTAGGAGAATGAAGACACAAGCCAGGACCAAGGTATTGTCTAAATTATTTGGAAATTTGTTTCTACGAGATAAAAAAAATTATCTAATTTCTTTTTTTTTTGGTTCAGTTTTCTGCGCAGTTCTTGTAAAGGTATGAGCCACAGAGATTGGAAAAGTAAATTCCCAGATCTGTGGAATTTGTCTGCTCAAATTCCTTATTTACATGACCTGAATTTCATAGATCTGGTGATGGTCAGGTGTTTGATTACGATGACATTAAGTCCTCAGATGCAAGAAGATGAAAGTAATTTGGACCATTCTACTTTTTCCTATGGGATATGCGTTGGCTCATTGCGTTTCTTGCATACGGGATCTTTTGATCTAATTGTCTTAATGGATTTCTCAGAAATTTGGAATGATGTATCTTATTAAATCCTACAATAAATTAAAGGACGATTTGAAGCCTAGAAGACAGAATTTCTACATAAAGCCAATGAAGCGTGAAGTCAAGACGACATGAATTTTTAAACAGCTTCCATGCTTGCAGCATTTTAATTTTGCCAGCATTCAGGGATTAGTCTTGCTTGCGTTAGGCTCAGTATACACATACAGCATGAAGCAACTTTCCAATCTCTGTGTTGTGTTCTGATTCGGCAGCCATGCCGGTTCCACATTTGTAATTTTGTTTTTTTCTCTTGGTAATTAAATTGTGCCGTTCTATTCCTATTAAATCTATAGAAAATGAGAAAGTGCTCAAGATATTGGGGGAAAATGATAAATGTGAACAGCTTAAAGAAGAGGTTCCAGAAGTAGAAGATTCAGTTAATCAAGAGGACAGTAGTGTTGAAGCGGAGAAGCCCAAGGAGGAAGAGGTTTTTGTGACAATCGAATCTGCGGACAGCACCTTGGATTTAGATGGAGAATCCAATCATGGTTGTGAAGATGAAGAAAGTAAAGATTTAGCTTCAGATGATAGGGATGAAGGCACAGACAAAGATACAGACTTTGAAATGATAGATCTAGATAAAACGAGTGATCAGAGTAGCCAGATTCAATCTGATCTCACTGGAAACTTGGAAAATGAGGGCAACCCACCTGATGGTGGAGAAGTTACCAAGGAAAGTGAAGATGTGCAAGAAGAAAGATCTGCCATAAGAGAGTCCTCTTCAAAAGAGGATGATCAGAAAATGAGGTTTGTTGTCTTCTCAGTACTAGAAAGATTTTATTTAAGGAGTTTTTAGATATGGTTTGATTTGTCAATGTTTACGGTAGTAACTCTGGTTAGGTTTTTACTTGCCACTTTTTCTTTATTTTTGACTTAGTTGACCTGTAACTATTATGAAATTAACTGTGCATGTGATTTATCTCAGGTCATTTTGAACATTTCTAAATGGTAGGTATTGAAAATGAGCTTCTTGTTGTTGTGCACTAATAGCAGTTTTTTTTTCTTAGTTCGACAGATGATGAACCTGGTAAAAGCATTACGAAAGATGAGAAAGGTATGTACCCTTTAGAATGATGGTTATAATATAAGTTAAATAAGCCTTATACAAAATGAATAAAAGGCTTATTTAGTGTATGATAAATTTGAATACAGTTTCCAGCATTGTTTATACTGAAATATCTAACCCAAAGCCTGTGGCTGTATTGCTCAGAGGTTCATGTTGCCCTTTCCTAGCAAGGTAGCTAGCAGTGTTGCAGAGATGTTGTTTTAGGAGTGCCATCTATATCAAAATTGACATTAGGGATCGACCGATATCGTTTTTTTAGGGCAGATACCGATAATCGGTAGAGGTTAGGGCCGATAACTTATACTGGAATATCGGTATAAGTTATCGGCTATTTATCCCCCCGCGACACCGCTGCAGATCATTGATTTAAAGCGGGCGCTTTAAATAAATTCACTGCAGTGGCTTTTGCGGTGCCATAGGCCGCCGCCGCCACCCGCTTCTCTCCCCCTACCTGTCAGGGTGGTCCGGGCCATCCCTCCTTCCTGTAGTGTCCGGCGGCATTCCGGGTGGAGGCTGAACCGGTCCGGGCTGTCCTTCTTCTCCGGGGTCATCTTCTCCGCTCCGGTCTAGTGATGCCCGTGCGCAGCGACGCACCTGACGTCACGGCGTCTATGCAGCGTACTAGGCCGCAGCCTGCCCGGAGTGGAGAAGATGACCCCCAGAGAAGGACAGCCCGGACTGGTTCACCCTCCACCCGGAATGCCGCCGGACACTACAGGAAGGATGGATGGCCCGGACTACCCCCAATTCGTGTAATTCGGGGGGGGGCATTATCGGCTTATCGACAACGTAATTGCCAATACCGATAATGCCCAAAATCGTGATTGTCGGCCGATATCGGCCGTACCGTTAATCGGGCAATCCCTAATTGACATACCTGCATCAATTTTTCCCACACTGCATAAATATATTGAAATTGATTTGCTGTGTGGATTTAAACTCTGCAGAATGTCATGTCTTCTCTGCTGCTCACTTATTGTGTGTTTTTTAACTAATAAAATATCCCCTGACTCCCTTTTCCTGTAGAGTAGTGAGGTTATGCATACTGTACTGCATCACTGCTCACATAAAGGGTACCTCCGGTTATAAAGAAAAATTATTGTAGTGTGCACAATAACTTTTTAAATGTCACTTTCAGTTTTGTAGCTAAATCAATGCCATGACTGGCTGTGGGCTGAGCTGCAGGCTGCTTAGGGCTGTTCATTAGGAGACAGAGGATCCTGCTCTGTCTTGTCGGGGATTATTGGCTTATGAATTTTTATATGGCAATAAAATCTGGATAACAACAATTAAACAACAATAAAAAAATGTCTACGTACAGATTGACTGTATTAACATAGTTAAAACTATATCAGTGATATTTGAGAGAAAGAGAATACAACTAATTAGAGCAAAATAAAATATGAAAAATGCACTGCTTAACCAAGAAAAATACAAAGTTGAGATAAGAGAAATATACAGGGGGATACTAGAATAATGCCCTGCCAAAGTGAAACCAAACTACAAAAAACACCTTCAAAATTAATTTCTACTTGGGGAACTATACCTTTTTAAAGAAATTATATAATTTCCATTTTATTACGATCTTCTATGCTGCATAGATATAAAGGCTTCGCTAGACTTCTACATTTTAAGTCTATGAAATTAATCAATTTACCATTACGGAGGATGGGTCAAGTATTGGTATAGTGAGGCAACACTAGATAAGACTCCAGCATATTTCATAATATCAAAGGAAAGTGTTAAATCAAATGAGGTATAGGGGCAATAGTCAGAAGTAAGACAGGGCAGTGTCAATAATAATAAAAATAAAGTCAAACATGTATAAACCAAAACTGTAGGAACTGGTGTGTTAACCCACCACTACAGTAACACAATAGCAAGTACGATCAGAAATTAGCAAACCAGAGTTAACTATGGGTGGGGGGGAGGTGGAGTTGCTCAATATTTGTAGAATTATTCCATGCATCCCAAATTTTGGCAGCAATCTCTCAGTATAATCTTTTTGTGCCAATAAGCGTTTCCCTCAGGAAAATACAAACGTGATGCTGCCAGAGCTAATCATTAGAGATGAGCGAACTTACAGTAAATTCGATTCGTCATGAACTTCTCGGCTCGGCAGTTGACTTATCCTGCATAAATGAGTTCAGCTTTCAGGTGCTCCGGTGGGCTGGAAAAGGTGGATACAGTCCTATGAAAGAGTCTCCTAGGACTGTATCTACCTTTTCCAGCCCACGGGAGCACCTAAAAGCTGTACTAATTTATGCAGGATAAGTCATCAATTACCGTGCCGAGAAGTTTGTGACGAATCGAATTTACTGTAAGTTCGCTCATCTCTACTCCTCATCCAAAAAGAGAAACTTCTTTGGTACATGGCCTTCCATCAAAGAGCAGGCACATTACTCCAAAACGCCTAGATAGGGGACTTGCACCAATAAGATGAAGAAAAAATTAACCTCTGGTGTCCTGCACCTAAGATAGGCAATGCATACGTAACAGCCTCAAGGGTGTCAGATAGGATTAGTGAATTATATTAAATTTCATCATTTTATTGCTAGATGCTGGTGAAACATAGAAAACGAGGGTTGAGAAGAGGTCATTGAGTCACATTTTTAACTATAATAACCAATTATCCCAAGCAGACAGAGGTTAGGCAGAGATGGTCTCAGAAAACATTTTGGTCATATAGCTCCCCAACAGTCTGTACACTGTATGGCAATCAGAAGAAAGGGTCTTTATCCAGGAGTAATGTAGAAATATAGTTGTTAGGGCTGGGCGGTATGACCAAATATGTATATCACGATATTTTATAACTTTATGGCGGTTCCATGGTATATGACTGTGTATTTCTCCCCCACCCCATAAATCATGTGACCCGCGAGAGCTGTTCTGCTAGACCCCCCCCAAATTAATAATCAGCCCAGCGCTGCACTGTCCCCATCGGGGTACTACTCACACGTCACCTGCAAGTGCTGCCCTCCTCGTCCTCCTTTTTGATGCGGGGCGCTGGCTGGAACTCTGTACTGTACACTATATCCCTATGTGGCCGTCAGCCTATCACCGGCCGCAGCAAAGTTCCGACTCGGCCGGTGATAGATTGAGCCCACAGTCATGTAGGAAGCCGGCCAGAACTCCTTACGTGACAGTGAGCTCAACCTATCACCGGCCGAGGCGGAACATCGCTGCAGCCGGTGATAGGCTGACGGCCGCATAGAGGTACAGTACAGAGTTCCAGCCAGCGCAGGCGGCATGCAACAAACAGGAGGGCGAGGAGGGAAGCACTTGCGGGTTACATATGTGAGTGGTACCCCGATGGGGACAGCACCGCGCTGGCCTGATGATTAATTTGGGGGGGGGGGGGGGGGGGGAGCAGAATAGCGCTTGCGGGTCACGTATGATTAGTTCTTCGATGTGGGGACAGCGCAGTGCTGGGCTGATAATTAATTCCCGAGGGGGAGGGGCCAAACCGGTATTGCGGTATGGGCAAAAATTCATATCGTGCAGCACAAAAATTTCGGTATTCGGTATGAACCAGTATACCACCCAGCCCTAATAGTTGTTGTCTGACACATGTTTGGCGTGCTGCCGGACCGACGTAGCTAATTTATGGAGAGGTAACATTCTGGAGGAGCAGCTAGAAAAAAAATAAAAATAGTACTAACTGCATGAGCCAAATTACTTTCAGAGTTAGTCAGGGACTTAGATAAAGTCCAGTAGTATAGTGTGTGTGTGTGTGTAGCTGCACTGCTTAATAATAGTAAAAATCCAGTAATGCTGCTCCTGCCAGGTCCCTGCAATGTAGAAAGTGCGGCTAATCGACCGATTATCGGCTGATATTCACGATTTTGGATATTGTCGGTATTGCCAATTACCTCCTTACCTTTTTTTAAATTCATAACACTTTCAACTTTGGACCTAAAAATCTATATGATGGCTTGTTTTTTGCGCCACCACTTCTGCTTTGTAATGACATCAGTCTTTTTACCCAAAAATCTACAGCAAAGCCAGAAAAAATTATTGTGCGAAAAAATTTAGGAAAAAACACAACTTTGTAACTTTTAGGGGCTTCTGTTTCTACGCAGTACATTTTTCGCTTAAAAATACACCACCTCTTTTGTTCTGTAGGTCCATACAATTAAAATGAGACCATATTTATATAGGTTTGATTTTGACTCTTTGGAAAAAATCATAACTACTTGGACAAAAATGTATGTTTAAAATTGTCATTTTCTGACCCCTATAACTTTATTTTTCCATGTACGGGGTGGTATGAGGGCTCATTTTTAGCAGTACTATTTTTGGTTCAAACTTTTTGATCGCTTTTTATTTTTTTTTCATGATATCAAGTGACCAAACATACGCTATTTTGGACTTTTTTGGGGCATACGCCATTGACCGCGTGGTTTATTTAACTGTATTTTTATAGTTCGGACATTTATGCACTCTGTGATATCGCGTATGTTTTGTTTTTATTATGGTTACATATTTTTTATATGAATTTGGGAAAAGCGGTGTGATTTAAACTTTAAATAAGGGGTTAATGGGTGTTTAATTTTTTTTTATTTATTTTACACTTTTGGTCCTCTTAGGGGACTTTTAGGAGGAATCAAAAGTTTTGTATCTGACAGTGGCCATTTAAATTCCTCCACTAGTAGTAAAGTAGAAACAGTAGCTAAGGCAGGTGATACATACTTTTATCCCTGAGAAGTCTGTTTTTTTTTTTTTTTTTTTTTTTTTTCAAAATTATGCATTACACGAAATTAACATGCCTTTATTTAATGCTAGGTCAAATTGATGCTAGTTCTGGAAAGAATTTGTGGGTGAGTGGACTTTCATCTACCACAAGAGCCACAGATTTGAAGAATCTGTTCAGCAAATATGGGAAGGTATAGTATTTTAACACTTTTCGTTTTTCCTCTTCCTGTCACTAGCAAAAACTTATTCTTATATAATGTAGAAAATGACATGTATATTTGTTATATACATGTGTATTTTTGTCCCTGCAGCAATTGCTTGCGTGTCTGTGAGGAGACCAAATGCAGGAAGTGTGGGTAGACAGGGATCTGTGCCGTGAGACTTTGTGACATGCCCCCGGCTCACATATCGGGATGATTAACACCGCTTAAACGCTTAGCTCACAATATATTGCAGTTAGCCGGCATTGCACTTTAGCCCCTTAAGGACCCGGGCTTTTTCCGTTTTTTCATTTAAAATTTTTCCTCCTTAACTTTAAAAAATCATAACTCTTTAAAATTTTCACCTAAAATTCTATATAATGGCTTATTTTTTGCGTCACTAATTCTACTGTAATGACATTTGTCATTTTACCCAAAAATCAACGGTGAAACGGGAAAAAAAAAAATGTGACAAAATTGATAAAAAAAACCCCACTATTTTGTAAGTTTTAGGGGCTTCCGGTTTTACGCAGTACATTTTTCAGCAAAAATGATACCTTATCTTTATTCTGTAGGTCCATACGGTTAAAATGATCCCCTGCTTATATAGGTTTGATTTTGTATCACTTCAGAAAAAAATCATGAATACATGCAGGAAAATGTATACGTTTAAAATGTCATCTTCTAACCCCCTAAGCACTGAGGGCTCATTTTTTGCGCCGTGATCTGAAGTTTTTAGCAGTACCATTTTTGTTCTGATCAGACTTTTTGATCACTTTTTATTCACTTTTTTGTGGTATAAAAAGTGAACAAAAGTGCGCTATTTTGGACTTTGGAATTTTTTTGCGCGTACGCCATTGAACGTGCGGTTTAAAACGCGGTATGTTTTTATAATTCGGACATTTCCGCACGCGGCGATACCACATGTTTGTTTTTATTTTTATTTACACTGTTTTTTTTTCTTTTTTTTTTTATTTCATTGGAAATTCCGGGTGATTCTAACTTTTATTAGGGGAAGGGATAATTGAAAGGGTTAATGTTTTTTTTTTTTACACTTTTTTTTCTTATGCAATATTATAGCTCCTATAGGGGGCTATAACATTGCACTAACTGATCTTTTACACTGATTGATCCATCTCCATAGGAATAGATCAATCAGTGTTTTCGGCGATTGAATGCTCAAGCCTGGATCTCAGGCTTGAAGCATTCAATCGGCGATCAAACTGCAGGAAGGAAGGTAAGAGACCTTCCTCCTGTAGTACAGCTGTTCGGGATGCCGCGGTATAATTATTATACCGCGGCGATCCCGAACAGCTCCCTGAGCTAACCGGCAACTTTCACTTTCATTTTTAGCCGCGGTCAGTGCCGCACGCTATTAGAGGTGGGTCCCGGCTTAACTATGACGCCGGGCCCGCCGCGATATGATGCGGGGTCACCGTGTGACCCCGTGTTATATCGCAGGACCGGGACCCAGGACGTACCCGTACGTCCTGGGTCCTTAAGAGGTTAACATCTCCTGTACAAGCAAATAAGCAGATAAGCATAGATGAAGCAAATGAAACAAATGACTACAGCTTACTAAAACCATGTCTATAAACTGCTTTATTCTAGCTATAGTGAATGATTTGTTAAAGTACAGTGTTTAGTTTCTGTACAAATATGGACTCATTTTATTTCAAACTCTTCAGGTTGTTGGTGCAAAGGTGGTAACCAATGCTCGTAGTCCTGGTGCACGCTGTTATGGATTTGTTACCATGTCCTCCTCAGAAGATGCAACAAAGTGCATAAACCATCTCCACAGAACAGAACTTCATGGGAGAATGATTTCTGTGGAAAAGGCAAGTATTAGTATTGTCACTACTCAAGTTAACCCCTTGGGATGGAGCCCATTATGACCCTAAGGACGGGAGCATTTTTGCAAATCTGACCTCTATCACTTTATCCATTAATAACTCTGGGATGCTTTTACTTATAATTTTGATTCTGAGATTTTTTTTTTGTGACCTATTCTACTTTAGTGGTAAATTTCCGTCGATACTTGCATCATTTCTTGTTGAAAAATGTGAAAATTTCTGGAAAATTTTACAATTTTGTATTTTTCTAACTTTGAAGCACTCTGCTTGTAAGAAAAATAGACATTCCAAATAATATATTGATACACAAAAATAATGTCTACTTTATGTTGGCATCATAAAGTGGACATTTTTTTTTACTTTTTGAAGACATTAGAGGGCTTCAAAGTATAGCAGCAATTTTCAAACTTTTCAAAAACAGAATTTTTCAGGGACCAGTTACGTTTTGAAGTGAATGAGTCTTTATGTTTGAAATCCCTTATAATTGACCCATTATGAAAACTTCACCCCTCAAAGTATTCAAAATGGCTTTCAGAAAGTTTAACCCTTTAGGTGATTCACAGGAATAGCAGCAAAATGGAACTGTAAAAACAATCTCCATTTTTTTTCTTACACTAACATGGTATTGTAGCCCCATTTTTTTTTCTTCATTTTTACAAGGGGTAAAAGGTAAAAAGCTCTACCAAAACTTGGGGTGTGGATGCACTAGAGGGCTCAGAAGGGAAGGAGCGACATTGGCATTTTGGCGATCTAATTTTGCTGAAATGGTTTTTGGGGGGGCATGTCGCATTTAGGAAGCCCCCATGATGCCAGAACAATGTTAAAAAATAAATAAATAAAACCAAAAGGCATACAAGTTTTGTAACTGAACCCCTCAGGGAATGTTACAAGGGGTAAATTGAGCCTTTATACCTCACAGGTGATTGACAAACTTTTGTTACAGTGGGACGTTAAAATAAAAAAAATTCATTAAAATTGTGGTGTTACCCCAAATTTTTCATTTTCACAATGGGTAATAGGAGAAAAAGTCCCCAAAAATTTGTAACCCCATTTCTTCGGAGTATGGAAATACCCCACATGTGGATATGAAGTGCTCTGTAAGCGAACTGCAATGCTTAGAAGAGGAGCGCCATTGGACTTTTGGAGATAGAATTTGGTTGGAATAGAAGTCGGGGGCCATTTGAATTTACAAAGCCCCTGTGATGCCGGAACAGTGGACCCCTTATTACATTACGTGAGGGGTGTAGTTTTTAAAATGGGTTTGTGTGTGGGAGGGGGGCGGGTTCACTGTTCTGGCATCACGGGAGCTTTGTAAAAGCACATGCCCTTCTATTCCAGCCTAATTCTCTCTCCAAAAGCCCAATGGCGCTCCTTCTCTTCTGAGCATTGTAGTTCGCCCGCAGAGCACTTAACATCCACATATGGGCTATTTCCTTACTCAGAAGAAAAGGGGTTACAAATTTGGGGGGGGGGGCTTTTTTTCAGCTATAACACCTTGTGAAAATGAAAAATCTGGGGTAACACTAGCATTTCATGAAAAAACTATTTTCACGTCCAACTTTACCGAAAATTTATTAAAGACCTGTGGGTTTTTAAAGCTCACTATACCCCTTGTTCTGTTCCGTGAGGGGTGTAGTTTCCAAAATGAGGTCACTGGTGTTTGTTTTTTTGCGTTTGTCAAAATTCAGCCACCTCTGTGCAAATCGCCAATGTAGACCTCAAATGTACATGGCGCTCTCACTCCTGAGCCCCATGTAGAGCACTCCTGAGAAATTGCGTTAAAAATTTTGGGGTCATTTTCTCCTTTTACCTCTTGTGAAAATGATAAGTATGGGCCAATACCAGCATGTTAGTGTAAAAAAAGAGATTTTTGTTTACTTACCGTAAAATCTTTCTCGGAGGATCCATTGGGGGACACAGACCGCTGCTGTCTCTAGGAGGTGTGACACTATGGTAATAAAAAAAAGTCGGCTCCTCCCAGCAGGATATACCCGCCTTCAGGCCCTGAGCTAATCAGTTTAAGTTCCAGAGCAATAGGAGGAGACCAACATGTCAAGAAAAACCCAAACTGTCCGAGAACCAGAAGAAAATAACATAACCGAACACACCCTCTGACAGAGAACCAAAGGAAACCCCAAAAAAGGGCGGGAGCTGTGTCACCTATGGATCCTCCAAGAAAGAGATTTTACGGTAAGTAAACAAAAATCTCCTTTTCTCTATCGGCTCCATTGGGGGACACAGATCGTGGGACGTTCCAAAGCCGTCCCTTGGGTGGGCAGATAAGTAGTCAGGCAGACGGCCGATCCACCGCCGTCTGCAACACTTTACGACCCAGACTAGCATCAGCCGATGCAAAGGTATGAACTCTGTAGAACCTCGAGAAAGTGTGCAAAGATGACCAGGTAGCCACCTTGCAAATCTGCGAGGCAAAGGCCCTATTCTGGAGAGCCCAGGATGCCCCAACAGAACGGGTAGAATGAGCCACAACCCTGAAAGGAGGAATCTTCCCCTTATAGCGACAGGCTTACGAAATGGCGGACCGAATATACCGAGAAATGGTGGCCTTGGAAGCAGGTTGTCCTTTACGACGACCTTCCGTAAGGACGAAAAAGGAATCACACAGACGAAACAAAAAAGTGATGGAGAGATGAGACCGAACAGCCCGAACTACATCCAGCTTGTGTAGTAAGCACTCCTTAAGATGAGAAGGAGCAGGACAAAAAGACGGTAGGACGATGTCCTCATTGAGATGAAAGGCCGAAACCACCTTAGGCAAAAAGGAAGGGTCTGGCCGGAAAACAACCTTGTCCTGGTGGATCACCAGAAACGGAGAATGGCAGGAGAGAGCTGCCAATTCAGACACCCTCCGGATGGAGGTGATGGCAACAAGAAATGCCACTTTCCAAGAAAGGAGGCGGAGAGACACCTCTCTAAGTGGCTCAAAGGGTTCACCCTGGAGGGCACTCGGAACCAAATTCAAGTCCCAAGGGGGAGAGGGTGACCGATAAGGGACAGCATGCGCCACTCCTTGAAGGAATGTCCGGACATGAGAATTTAGAAGCCAGGGGCCGCTGGAAAAGAATAGCAAAGGCCGAAACCTGACATTTAAGGGAACTGAGACAACCCCAGTTCCAACCCCGACTGCAAAAAGGATCGAAGACGGGGGAACCGAGAAGGTTACCGGGGTTAAGTCCTGAGCTTCACACCAACGAAAATAAGACCGCCAAGTACGGTGGTAAATTCTTGTGGAAGAGGGCTTACGAGCCCTGAGCATGGTGTGAATGACTTGGGAAGAGAACCCACTGGCCCTCAAAACCGCAGTCTCAACCGCCACGCCGTCAAATGCAGCGACTGTAAATTGGGGTGGCAAAGAGGACCTGCAGAGAGCAGGAGCGGAAGGCGCAGTGGAGCGTCGTCCAGGAGCCTGACTACGTCGGCGTACCACGACCTTCGGGGCCAACATGGAGCTACCAGAATGGCAGAGACGTCCTCTATTTTGAGCTTCCTCAGCACCCTGGGAAGGGGAGGGAACAGATAGGGTAGGGCAAACCCTGCTCAAGGAATCACTAGGGCGTCCACGGCCAGAGCCTGAGGGTCTCGGGACTTTGACACAAAAGGATCTTCCGACTGTGCCGGGACGCGAAGAGGTCCACGTCCGGAATGCCCCAGAGGTCGCAGAGACCTCTGGATGTAGAGACCACTCGCCGGGGTCGGGTGAGGACCGACTGAGGAAGTCCGCTTCCCAGCTTAGCACTCCCGGAATGTGAATCGCCGAATTTGCCGGAACCTTGCTTTCCGCCCAGGTGAGAATCTTGGTCACCTCGGCCATGGCTGCCGAGCTTCGAGTGCCGCCCTGTCAATTTATGTACGCCACGGCCGTGGCGTTGTCCGACTGGACGTGGTCAGGACTGGACTGAAGACGACACTCCGAATGTAGACAAAGAAGAATCGCCCGCAATTCCAATATGTTTATCGGAAGAAGGGTCTCTCGGGGAGACCAGAGTCCCTGAACCTTCCAATCCCTGAACACGCCGCCCCAGCCCGACAGGCTGGCATCCGTTGTAACTATCTGCCAGTGAAGGGGAAGAAATGACCGCCCTTGGAGAAGTAGGGGGAGTGGAGCCACCAGAGCAGAGACTGACGGACCCTGCGAGGGAGAACAATCTGACGATCCAGGGACAGAGACCTGTCCCATCGAGAGAGAATCGCCAGTTGAAGGGGGCGGTAATGAAACTGGGCAAAGGGTACGGCCTCCATAGTTGCCACCATCCGACCCAGGGCTTCCATACAAGTGCGGATGGGGACTGAGACCTGGGTCCGAAGGGAGCGGACCCCCGACAGAAGCGCCAGACGTTTGTCCGGCGGGAGGCAAATTGGGGCAGAGGCCGTGTCGAAGCGAAGTCCCAAGAAGGCTAGAGACTGGGTAGGACGGAGGACTGACTTGTCCTGGTTGACCATCCACCCGAAGCGATCCAGAGTGTGGAGAGTGACGTCCAGATTCTCCAGAGTCTGGGCTCTGGTTGGAGCCTTGATGAGAAGGTTGTCCAGGTAGGGTATCACCGGGATTTCCCTCGACTGTAACAGGCCCATCACTGGCGCAAGGATCTTTGTAAAGACCCGAGGAGCCGTGGCCAGACCAAAGGGGAGGGCTACGAATTGAAAATGGCCCTCTGGAACCGCAAAGCGGAGGTACCGATGATGGCCTGGAAATATTGGCACATGGAGGTAGGCATCCTTGATGTACACCGATGAAAGGAACTTCCCTTGTTCCAGGGATGCAAACACCGAACGGAGAGATTCCATTCGGAAGTGGAGGATAAGATGACGGTTGAGACGCTTTAGGTCTAGGATTGGTCGCACAGAACCGTCCTTCTTGGGAACCACAAAAAGATTGGAATAGAAACCCCGAAACCGTTCCCCTGGAGGAACGGGAACGATAACCCCCTGGAGATGCAGAGACAGGAGAGCCTCCCGAAATTGCTTCGCCTGAGAAGGAGACCGGGGGGCCCGGGATCGAACAAAGAATCAGAAGGGAGGCAAATTCGATTCGGTAACCGTTGGACACCACGTCCCTGACCCAAGAGTCCTGAACGTGTGAGGTCCAGATGTCTCGAAAAAGTAAGACTTCCTCCCATCCGAGAAAACCGCGGGTGGGGGCCTCACTTCATGCAGAAGTGGGTTTGCGGTTGCCTGATTTGGGCGCAAAACGGCCGGATCGGTTGGAGTCCGACTTCCAAGACGTGCGTGCCCGGAACGAGGGGGCCTTCTTGTCCCGCGATGGCACCTGCCCGGACCCTTTTGCTGGAGCCAGAGGTACGAAAGGACCGAAAGGAAAAGTACTTCCTTTGGGAAGTAGGACGAGCCTTATTTTGAGGCAAAAAGGAACTCTTACCTCCCGTCGCATCAGAGATGATCTCATCAAGGCACTTGCCAAAAAGACTGCCACCCGTAAAAGGAAGCTCAGTGAGAGACCTTTTGGAAGCGGCATCCGCATTCCAAACTTTAAGCCACATAAAGCAGCGGAGAGCCGCTAGGTGACCTACAGCATAGGCAGAACGGGCTGACTGCATGGAAGCTGCGCACAGGAAGTCCCCAGCTTTAGAGCATTATAGAGCCATAGCAGATAGATCCTCTGGGGGGGATCCCGCTAAGATACCCTGATGGAGCTTTTGGCACTACTCCGACAGGGCCTTGGACACCCATGTCGAGGCAAAGATGGGAAGAAGAGAAGAGCCAGCTGCTTCAGAGGCAAACTTTGCTAAGGATTCTACCTTCTTGTCCTGGGATCCTTGAAGGCAGCGGCATCTGCCAGTGGCAGTGTAGTCACCTTAGAGATCCGGCAGATTGGTGGATCCACTGAGGGAGGGGAACCACCTTAGTGACAAAGTCCTTGTCAAAGGGATAACGTTCCTGAATCCTCTTTATTCCCGGGAACCTCTTGTCTGGATGTTTCCATGCAGATTCCAGAATGTCGTCAAAGTCGGCGTGAGAGCTGAACCTTTGAGGTGCTGGCTTAGCACGATGAAAGGATACTCCTGGAGTGACATCCGAAGATCCTGGGTCCTCTAAGTGAGCGGTCCTCTGAGTCAGATGCCGGCTCGGAAGCCTCGTCCGCCAGTTCACCAGGAGAAGGTGAATGGGTACAGGCAGTCCTGGAGGGGGGCGACCCTGACCAGGTACGCGGCTCTGGCGTGGCAGAGCGGTGACTCAGAGAACGTCCTCTGGAGGAGAGAAGTTTGTGCCCAGATGACGGGGGGGGGGGGCGCGAGAGCCACGAGGGGGAACACTCACGTCTATCTGAAGACTCAATGGAAGAGTCAGACGAGGCACCCCTAGTACGCTTGTGAGAACGTGAAGTATGTGGAGACGAGGTGTGGGCCCTCTCAGAGGCCCTGCGCAGGGAAGACCCCCTTCATGGCGGACACAACTTCCCGGGAGGCCTCAGCCACCGAACGGGATACTTGGGTCAAGTCAGCCATATACTGGGTCAGGGACGAAACCCAGGCAGGTGAAGCGGCTGAATCCACCGGAACCAAAAGGGCATCAGGGGGTACCAGGGGGTCTGGGGGAACAGTGGAGCAGGCAGGGCAAGTGTGCTCGGTAGAGCCAGGCATCCTGGTACTACAGTGCTTACAGACAAAATAAGTCACTGACGTTCCAGGTTTCTGTTTAGAGGGAGGAACAGCTCTGGGTATGGACATTATGAGAAAAAAGACAGGATCTTTCTCACCCTAGTCTGTGTCCCCTGTCAGCTGCAGTGAGGTGAACGGCTCCGTGCAGCTAGCGTGAAAAAAAACAGGCAAGCCAATAGTAGGGGGGCGTGCCTGAAGCAGAGGCACTAATTGGCCCCCTCTGACTGAAAATCGCGCCCACGGCGCTGATTGGAGGCTACCTCGCGCCTCTGAATAGCTCCGACAGCGCTGTGGGCGGAGCTACATACAGGCCGAGAAGATGCTGTAATGGCGCCTGCTCCTTGTCCCGAGCGCACATGTCAGCCGCATATGCGCTCGGGGGAATAGAGCGGGCGGCCGATACGCCGGCAGAGACTGCCGGCGAAAGGGAAATTAAGCCGGTGCGCAGAGCGCCCTGCCCAAACCACCGCCGCAGCTGTCGGCCGCATATAAGGCAGTCAGTCACCAGAAACCACACACAGTGAAAATACACAATGTAAAGTATAGAATACATGCCCCCTGAGATGCCACTGCTCCCCCAGAATGAAAGTCCAGCCCCTGTATAAGCCAGCCCCATAACCTGAAAAGGTGGGCCAAAAACAGGGGGTCTCTAGAGGTTGCAAGTCCGCACCTAGGAGAAAAAAGGGGAAAGTACTTACCTCAGTCAGAAGAACTTACCTAATGGAGATTTCAGTGAAGTCTTCAGTCAGCTTTAGTTACTTGCATCACGCCTGGCTGCTATGTGCAAGCGAGGCGAGCAGGGAAATCGGGGGACCCGGACCCATGAGGTACCAACGCAGGCGCTGACCGTTGGCGAGGGGGGGGGTGAACAGCGCATATACGCAATGTCTGTGCCCCCTTACTCGCAATGGGGAAACAGGGAACCGGAGTCCCTGAGTCCCCACCTGAAAACAGGAAAGAAAAAGGAATAAAAAACTAACACGTCCCTATACTAGGAAAACTAAAAAATCAGAAGACCTGGTCTGGAGAATTCCAGACCACGTGCACCTCCTTCAGACACTAAGCTTAAACTGATTAGCTCAGGGCCTGAAGGCGGGTATATCCTGCTGGGAGGAGCCGACTTTTTTTTTACATAGTGTCACACCCCCTAGAGACAGCAGCATACACCCACTGTCTGTGTCCCCCCAATGGAGCCGATAGTGTAAAAAAATTTTACATTTCTCCAACAGGCTGGTGTAGCCTCTAACTTTACCTTTTCATAAGGGGTAAAAGGAGAAAGACTTCCAGAATTTGTAACACAATTCTTCTGAGTATGGGAATGTGGCCCTAAACATATTTTTTTTTTAATTTTTTTTTTAAAGTCCTACCTGTCCCTTTATTGTATTTTTTCCCTGCCCGAAGGTGGTGTCTTCTGCCCTGAGGGGCTCTGATCTTGGGAGAGGGGGTGGTCCCTGGCTGCTTATTGCAGATCTGCCTGCTGACTGATCTCAGTTAGCTGGCAGAGCGGCACGAAGATGTCATTAACCCCTCCCCTGCTGCTCCTGAGAGAGGGGGGGGGGGTGACTAAATCGATATCAGCAGTCACCCCGGTCTGGTCCGCGTCGGGGACCGAAATTCGCACGGGCGTACAGGTACGTCATGGGTCCTTAACCTGTTGGGGACGAAGGGCGTATGCATACGCATGTGGGAATTTCGGTCTATCAGCAGGCACCCCGTGCAAATGCCCAGGGGGGTCATTAGACCCCCCCCCCCCCCATGTCGGCGATCGGCGCAAAACGCAAGTGAATTCACACTTGCGATTTGCGCCGATTCCGGGTCATTACTATGGTGACCCGGAATAGAAAGGGGGATCGCGGTTGTCTAAGACAACAACATTCCCCTTAAAGCGTTAGGAGTGAGGTGGCAGGGGTGCCACCCCTCCTATCTCTGCTATTGGTGGTCTAGACGCGACCACCAATAGCAGATTGGGGGCGGAGGGGTTTACTTTCATTTTCCCCGTCCTGCCCACCCACAATTGGTGGGGCAGGATGGGGAAAACGACGGGGACCGAACGCCGAAGGTCCACTTACCCCTCCGGAGGCTGCGGGCGATGGTGATCGGCGGGCAGCGACTGAGATCGGCGCAGGCGGCGTGCGGCAGAAGAGGACGGCTCCCTGGATCCTACAGAAGCCGGTAAGTTGCCTAGCAACATCTGGAGGGCTACAGCCCTCCAGATGTTGCAAAACTACAACTCCCAGCATGCCCAGACAGCTGTTTGCTGTTTGGGCATGCTGGAATATGTAGTTTAGTAACAGCTGGAGGGCTGCAGTTTGAGTCCACTATATAGTGGTCTCTAAACTGTATCCCTCCAGATCTTGCAAAACTGCACCTCCTAGCATGCTCAAACAGCTCAAATAGCTGTCTGGACATGCTGGGATTTGTAGTTTTGCAACATCTGAATTGTCACGGTTTGAGCATGCTAGGAGTTGTAGTTTTGTAACATCTGGAGGGCTACAGTTTATAGACCACTGCCCAGTGATTTCCAAACTGTAGCCCTCCAGATGTTGCAAAACTGCAAATCCCAGCATGCTCAAACAGCTGTCTCACCATGCTGGGAGTTGTAGTTGCGTAACCTCCAGCTGTTGCATAACTACATCTCCCAGCATGCCCTTCGGCGATTAGTACATGCTGGGAGTTGTAGTATTGCAACAGCTGGAGGCACACTGGTTGGAAAATACTGTTGGGTAACAGAACCTAACTGAAGGTTTTCCAACCAGTGTGCCTCCAGCTGTTGCAAAAGTACAACTCCCAGCATGCACTCAGTGCATGCTGGGAGTTGTGGTTTTGAAACAGCTGGAGGTTTGTCGCCCCGCCCCCCCCCCCCCCAGGGGTACATTCACATGGGCAGGTTTACAGTAAGTTTTCTGCTTCAAGTTTGGTCTGCGGCAAATTTTTCACCGCAGCGCAAACTCCTAGCGGGAAACTCGCCGTAACACGCCAGTGCGAATGTACCCTAAAAACACTACACTACACTAACACATAATAAAGGGTAAAACACAACATACACCCCTTTACACTGTAAACCCCCAATAAAAATGAAAAACATATTGTACTGCAGGGTTTCCAAAACGGAGCCTCCAGCTGCTGCAAAATAACAACTCCCAGCATTTCTGGACAGCCACTGACTGTCCAGGCATGCTAGGAGTTAAGCAACAGCTGGAGGCACCCTGTTTGTAAATCACTAGCGTAGAATACCCTTATGTCCACCCCTATGCAATTCCTAATTTAGTCCTCAAATGCACATGGCGCGCTCTCACTTCAGAGCCCTGTCGTATTTCAAGGAAACAGTTTAGGGCCACATATGGGGTATTTCCGTAATCGGGAGAAATTGCACTACAAATTTTGGGGGGCTTTTTCTCCTTTTACCCCTTATGAAAAGGAAAAGTTGGGGGTTACACCAGCATGTTAATGTAAACATTTATTTTTTTTTTTTACACTAACATGCTGGTGGTGCCCCATACTTTTTATTTTCACAAGCAGTAAAAGGAAAAAAAAAGCCCCCCAAAATTAGTGACACAATTTCTCCTGAGTAAGGAAATACCTCATATATAGGCGTAAAACGCTCTGCGGGCTCACAACAAGGCTCAGGAGTGAGAGCGCACCATGTACATTTGAGGCCTAAATTGGTGATTTGCACAGGGGTGGCTGATTTTACAGCGGTTCTGACATAAACGCAAAAACATAAATACCCACATGTGACCCCATTTTGGAAACTACACCCCCCACGGAACGTAACAAAAGGTATAGTGAGCCTGAACACCCCACAGGTGTTTGACGAATTTTCATGAAAGTTGGATGGAAAATTGAAGAAAAAAATGTTTTCACTAAAATGCTGGTTACCCTAAATTTTTCATTTTCACAAGGGAAAATAGGAAAGCCCCCCAAAATTTGTAACCCCATTTCCTCTGAGTAAGAACATACCCATATGTGGATGTAAAGTGAACTACAATGCTCAGAAGAGAAGGAGCGCCATTGCGATTTTGAAGAGAAAATGTGTCCGGAATTGAAGGCCACATGAGTTTACAAAGCCCCCATAGTTCCAGAACAATGGACCCCCCCCCCCCACATGTGACCCCATTTAGGAAACTACACCCCTCGTGTAATGTAATAAGGGATACAGTAAGCATTTACGTCCCACAGGTGTCTGACAGATTTTTGGAACAGTGGTCCGTGAAAATGAAAAATTTTATTTTTCATTTGCACAGTCCACTATTCCAAAGATCTGTTAAACGCCAGTGGGGTGTAAATACTCCCTGCACCCCTTATTAAATTCTGTGAGGGGTGTAGTTTCCAAAATGGGGTCACATGTGGGGGGTCCACTGTTCTGGCACCACAGGGGGCTTTGTAAACGCACATGGCCCCTGACTACCATTCCAAACGAATTCTCTTTCCAAAAGCTCAATGGCGCTCCTCCTCTTCTGAGCATTGTATTTCGCCAGCAGAGCATTTTACGTCCTAACATGGGGTACCTCAGAAGAGATAGGGTTACAAATTTTGGGGGGCATTCTCTCCCATAACCCTTTGTAAAAATGGTAAATTTGGGGAAGAAACTGCACTTTAGTGAGAATTTTTTTTTTTCATTGACAACTTTTCGTTAAAATCGGATGTGTAAAACACCTGCGTGGTGTTAAGGCTCACTGGACCCCTTGTTACATGCCTTGAGGGGGGGTGTAGTTTCCAAAATGGTATGCCATGTTGGGTTTTCTTCTGTTCTGGCACCATAGGGGCTTCCTAAATGTGACATGCCCCCCAAAAAACATTTCAGCAAAATTCACTCTCCAAAATCCCATTCTTGCTCCTTCCCTTCTGAGCCCTCTACTGCGCCGCCGAACACTTGACATACACATATGAGGTATTTCCTTACTCGAGAGAAATTGGGTTACACATTTTTGGAGGCTTTTTCTCCTATTACCACTTGTAAAAATTCAAAAACTGGGTCTACAAGAACATGCGAGTGTAAAAAATGAAGATTTTGTATTTTCTCCTTCACTTTGCTGCTATTCCTGTGAAACACCTAAAGGGTATACACACTTCCTGAATATCATTTTGAATACTTTGAGGGGTGCAGTTTTTATAATGGAGTAATTTATGTGGTATTTCTAATATGAAGGCCCTTCAAATCCGCTTCAAACCTGAACTGGTCCCTGAAAAATTTCGATTTTGAAAATTTTGTGAAAAATTTGAAAATTGCTGCTGAACTTTGAAGCCCTCTGATGTCTTCCAAAAGTAAAAACATGTCAACTTTATGATGCAAATATAAAGTAGACATACTGTATATGTGAATCAATATATAATTTATTTGGAATGTCTATTTTCCTTACAAGCAGAGAGCTTCAAAGTTAGAAAAATGCAAAAAAAAGTCATCACATTTTAGATTTTTTTTCATCACATTTTTGAATTTTTCACCAAGAAATGATGCAAGTATCGACAAAAATTTACCACTACCATAAAGTAGAATATGTCACGAAAAAACAATCTCTGAATCAAATTTATAAGTAAAAGCATCCCAGAGTTATTAATGCTTAAAGTGACTGTGGTCAGATTTGCAAAAAATGCTCCAGTCCTTAGGGTTATAATGGGCTCCGTCCTCAAGGGGTTAAGTACCAGGTCGTCATGGCGTACCCGTACGTCCTGGGTCCTTAAGAGGTGAAAGCTAATCAAGGGATTTTACAGTACAAAGTCGTCTTTTTAGTAGAGCCTTACAGTGATTATTTTTTTTCTTTGTGTAGGCAAAAAATGAGCCAGCTGGTAAGAAATCCTCCGACAAGAAAGAAAATGAGTCAAAAAGAGAGAAATCTTTAAGTCAGGATCGACGACATTCAACTGAAAATTCAGAAAAGTAAGATTACATTGTACATTTTTATTAATGTAACTGTATACTAGGGATTGACCGATTATTGATATGGGCGATAATCACGATTTTGGGCATTATCGGTATCGGCAATTACCTTGCCGATAATGCACCGCACCCCTGACCCACCGCACCGCGTCGCACCCCCCACCGTGATGCTGGGCGGTATACCGGTATGGATTTTTGCCCATACCGCTATACCGGTCGGGCCCCACCCTCCGAGTCAATAAAAAAATTAAACTTACCCGTAATGGGGGTGGTCCGGGCCATCCAACCTTCCTTCCTGTAGTGTCCGGGGGCGTTCCGGGTGAAGAGTGAACCGGTCCGGGCTGTCCTTCTCCGGCGGTTATCTTCTCCACTCCGGGCAGGCTCCGGCCTAGTACACTGAATCGACGCCGCTACGCCGTGACGTCAGGTGCATCGCTGCGCACGGGCGTCGCTGCGGCGTCTATGCAGCGTACTAGGCCGGAGCCTGCCCGGAGTGGAGAAGATGACCGCCGGAGAAGGACAGCCCGGACCGGTTCACTCTTCACCCGGAACGCCCCCGGACATTACAGGAAGGAAGGAAGGATGGCCTGGACCACCCGGACAGGTAGGGGGAGAGAAGCGGGTGGTGGTGGCGGCGGCAGCCTATGGCCCCGCAAAAGCCACTGCAGATCATTGATTTAAAGCGCCCGCTTTAAATCAATGATCTGCAGCGGTGTCGCAGGGGGTTAAATCGCCGATAACTTATACCAGAATATCGGTATAAGTTATCGGCTATCGGCCCTAACCTGCACCGATTATCTATCAGCCCTAAAAAAAGATATCGGTCGATCCCTACTGTATACCTACAGTAAAATTTTACCATACATGTTAACTCCTCAGTAAGTGAGGGTGGGCTAGCATTCCTCTGTGCTCTGTCCTCCTGTCTTATAGGACTCCTCTGTGCTTTCTCCTGTTCTATCAGAGTTCTAGCCCAGTGTTTCCCAACCCAGTCCTCAAGGCACACCAACAGTCCAGGATTTAAATTTTTCCCTGTTCTATTCCAATGGAGTGACTGAAGAAACCCGGAATGTTGGTGTGCCTTGAGGACTGGTTTGGGAAACACTGTTCTAGCCCACCCTCACTTACTGGACTTTGACAGTGCCAGTGCTTCAGTTTGGACAAAGCCACGATTTCTAGAAAAAGGAAATAGTTTAAGTTTTCACGCTGTACACTTTATGGTAAAATGACATGATTCTTTTTTTATTCTCTGCGTGAGGGTACCTCTCATGATCTTTTTAAATTTCATGATCCTTCCAGTCCACTGCCCCCATTTTTTGGGACTCCCCAGCAGGTGATATCATCTGAAGCCATAAAGGGGAGCACTTCCTCGCTTACTCTGCTACACACAGCCCAGAGCAGTTCATTGTGAGAGGAGCTATGATTGGATAACGCTGCAAACCCCCCCCCTCATCATTTCCTGATTTCTCGGTCGCTCTTCATTGGGGGACACCTTACTTATGGGTATATGCTCTTGCCACTAGGAGGTGCTGACACTAGGGAAAAAAGTCGGCTCCTCCCTGGCAGGATATACCCGCCCACCTGCAGTGAGGTAACCAGTTTTAGCTAGTGTCGGCAGGAGGCATGACATGGGTCTGGGAGCTCCCCAGACCTGGTCTTATTATTTTTTTTTATTTTTTCTATTAAGGGCTGTTGGGTTCTTTGCTCCTTTTTGTTTCCTTTTTTCAGGTGGGGGTTCATGAGCATGGCGCTACCTGTTCCCCCATATGCTGCTAAGGGGCACGGAACATAAAGTAAAATGCACCGTAAACCTCTTCCCGGCCAGCGCCTGGGGTTGCACCTTGGGTCCAGGTCCCCCTATTTTCCCTGCTTGTCCTATCTGTTGCAGCATGACGTGATGCAGGTGACTTAAAAGCTGGCTGAAGACATCTTAGGGGAGTATAAGAAGACAGGTTAGTATATGAAGATGGCGTAGGTGAGTATGTACCCCCCCCCCCCCCCCCACCTTCCCTTCTTTTAAACGGGGACTCTGTCCTTTATAGGAAGTTTTGTGTGTGTGTGTGTGGCCTGCTCAGGTCACCTCAGGGGGGGGGTTGTGTTTCTGTGTACCAGGATAGACGCCGGCCCTTTGCAGCTGCTCCCTCTGCAAGTGTTCTTTCCTGCTCAACTCTGCACAGCTTCTATGCTTTACATTACCCCCACTGGGGGTCGGCAGCGCGCTGTGAGTGGCCGTGTGAACAGTGAGGCCAGGCAGCGCCTTACCTCCGGGTTCCCTCACGCCACGGCCTCTTCTTATGATCGGCGGGCTCTACCAGCGACCGTATTGCTGTGCTCCTCCAGTGGAGTTTAGCTCCGCCCCTCCACCATGCGGGTCTCGGCGGCGCTCTGTAACCCCCCCTTGAGCTTTGGCCGGCGGGAGCTTAGCCTTGGAGCTTTCTATAACTTTAATATCTGCAGGGTCCTTTCCTTGGGTCTGTATTGGGGGCTGCTTTTTCAGTCACCTGCAATACATATCTCATTTCAATACATGAAATTTGTATATATTTCTTGGTCTCTCAGCCCATTTATTGGTTTTTGGCACCCTGTTGGGGCCAATACTTGGATTGCAATTTTGTTTCTATTTCAGCCTTAACCGGCCTCATTTTTATTTAATCCGGCATTGTGGCTTCCTATCGTAGAGCATATGACAATCACCGTGGCGGGTTGTAACCAGTGATTCAAGTCCCCTTGGAACCGGAGTTCATATTCCGGCAATATGTTCCCTTCTACCACTGAGTGCCTTACAATGAGCAAGTAATTTTACGTTCCAGGCAGATGCTCAGATTTTTTTTTTTTTTTAAGATTCCTTATGTCAGGTCTGCGAGCCATCCATCCTAGGGGTGTTCTTGGTATGTCATGCTATGGCATTCCCTTCTCCACAGGCTCTCGCATGCGCAGTTAGTGCTACAGATCCCCCTCATCCAGCGCACCATCCTTGGGAATATTCCTGTGTGGGCATGGTTTAGACCCGATATTATGCCAGACAGTAGTCTCGCCTGTTACTCATTTCATGGCTGCCGCGTCCGAGGCTCACATTCGATCTGCGGCTGGAGTCCACCAGACGCCTCACACAGAAGTGAGGTACTGGAGTCTCCCGTTGTCTACTATGGACCCATGCCAGTAAGCCAGACAGTGGTCTGCATGGTTTCCTACACCACCTGTCACACATCTCATGGCTGATGTTTCTGCAACTGGAGTTCCGGTACCTCACTACTGTGCGAGGTTCCAGACGGAATGAGTTGCTGTCCACTATGGATCCATACCAGTACGCCAGACAGTTGTCGCCATGTTTTCGTCTCGCACGTATGATGTATTTGCGGTACCCAACTGCTGTGCATGGTTTACTGAGAACTGACACAGCGTGGCCCACGGACCCTAAACGGGATGTTAGGGATGCATTCCACAGCTCCTCTACCTCCCTCTATCGCCCAGGGGCGTGGCTTCTAAGCCTCAACATGACAAAGGGCCACAGTTATCGCCTGTCTGACCCATTTTCGCTAATCGCCTGGAGGTGATCTTGTTCAGTTAGACTGTTTACACGGTTTCTGCCACAATCTTTCTGACCTCTGGGCTGCCACGGACATAGCCAAGTTTCCCGTACCTCACTGCTGGGTGAGGGATCTGAAATGCGGACCCTACAGGTATACGGGATTAATACCAGTCGGACAATCCTTTTCTGTTGGGTTTTCTACTCCAACGGGTTGCTGTTGGATAGGTCGCATTCTAGTACCCTGCTTTCTGTGGGAGGTTGAATGGAGTGACCATGGGGGCTCAGGAATCGTATCCTGCCGGTCAGATTGTTTTCCACATGGTTTTACTACGTCGGGTCAGCTACCATACACTTTCACCCCGTGGACGGTAGCTCAGGTTACCACTGCCATGATGTAGTTTTGAGTGAGTCACCCCATGTTGCCCCCATGGGTCTTGTACAATGCACCACATAATGGTTTACAGGGTTACCTACTTGGCCAGGTACCTCTCTGCATGCCTGCTGCTCTGTCTTCAGGCAGGTATCTCACTTCGCTGTGTGTTTCCATATTCGGGACCCAGCATGGCCTTGGTCCCTTTGCCACATAGCCAGGCTGTGTCTGCATGGTGTTCCACCTGGTCACCTCCCCTGTTTCTGCCGATGCAGTGATGGCAGTCCGCTGTGTCTCCTGTGTGTACCTGGGGGGGGGGGGGGGGGGTTCTTGGGACCCTTTCTACCAGTAAGTCACACACTGTCTGCATTTTTCCTGCTTCACTTTCCTTCTCATCTCCTGATTCTGCGTCTGCAGCCTTGGTGTCTAGCACCATTAGATGTGGTGTGGTCTTTTTTTTCTGCAGGTCCCAGGGATTTTCTCAGCAACAGCATAATCACTCTGCTCTCTTTTCTTAGGTTGCACTGTTGGTCTGCTAGAGGCATACCTCCCTTCCTGCTGGTCCCTTGGATGTCTGCGGTTTCTTTCGGGTCTGCAGTCTTGGTACCCCACTGCTATCGTGGGGTACCCATGTCTGTGCGCCTACATATGCTACGACCGCTCTGTAGGGGTAGAGCCCACCTTTTCTTTTGTTTGGTGAGATGATCCTCGGGGCTTCCGGTGATTTCGTTTCCGCAGTTCTGCGGCGGTTGAGCATATCTGGAGCCCCTCCCTATGCCTCCCAGGTGTTTTTTTTTTAATGGGGTTACTGTCCGGGGTGGCTCGGGCATCTACTCGTCACTTTCTGGAATAGCTCTCAACACGTCTTGTATTTTTTGCCCAGCTCCAGTGTACAGGATTCTGATCCCTCTGGGACACAAGGTGGCTCCTCCAAACAGCGATGGTTGCCGCTGGGGCCTGGGGGCTCCGTCCACCCAGTACTTGTCCTGTGGTTGTGGGGCAGAATTTCCCTGCTCCTACTGCGCCTGGCATGCTTTGCCAATCCCCTTTCCACTGGGGGTATGGGGATCAGGGTGCTTGGCATAGGTCTGTACTTGAGTTTTCTTTCTGACCACCCTTGTTTTCCCTCCCCTGAAGGGACTATTTTGTTGAGTCTTTTCTGCTGCCAAGATGATGCAGTCTCGCTGTTCCCACTATTTAGGTGGAGCATGTGGCCGGGGCCCTTTTTATTTTTTATTTTATTTTTTATATATATAATCTACTTCTGCTCACACAACCTTGGCTCTCTCCTCTGTTGGAGGAGTTTGTGCAATCTCCCTGGAAGGGTGTTCTTCCTTTCTTTTTTGTCTGTCAGTTGTACTGCACTGACACCACAGTCTTCTGGAGTAATCTTTCCTGTACCCAGACCCTGAGAGTCCCAGCTGGGTTCTCATGTTTCCCCCTCCGTTCTGGCATGTTGTTTCTTTGGAGTGCTTGGGGTCTATGACTGACTGGTTGGTCTCCTTGGCTTGGACTCTGTCCTAGGATGCTTTGGCATGCCTTCTTTTCAGATGGCTCTTCCGGTTCCTTGGGCCTTGGTGATGTTTCAGGTCTGGGGCATGTGTATTGATCCAGTCAAGGCTCCTCTGTGATCCCATTAGTCGGGACGGTCTTTCTGTTCTGCGCTCCTTCACTTTTCATGTTTTTACATGGCAGTTTGTCGCCCAGAGAGTTTTTGCGGGTGTCTGTTTTCCCTACTCTTCAGGGGTTCATCTTCCAGTTGACTGTCTCCCGTTTACTTGTCGGTCTCTCCGGGATCCCCCCTACCGCTCCTCTCTTCCTTCGGGGTCCATGTCCTCCCGAGTTGGAGGTTGTTCAGGTCATCCGCATTATGTCGCCTTCTGGGTGCTCATGTCTGGCCCTGGGACAGGTGTTTTTGGGTCTGAGGCTGTTCAGGTCTTTGTTCTCGTGCACCAGACCTCTCAAGAGCAGAAGTCCATCTTTTTTTTTTTTCCCATGTGTTCTTGTCTCTATATGACCCCGGTGCCTTCGGTCTCTACAGAGGACGGCCCTTTCCTTTGGCGTACTAGTCCACCTCCTTGGACGTGAGATCTTCCGGAAGCTCATTTTCTGGGCCCAGTGTGTCTCCGAACTGGGGGCTCATCCGCAGACCTTGTGGACATGAGTTCAGTCTCGGGACTGATTCCTCTTCTCTGGTGGTTGTTTTTCCCCACCCTAGGGGACTGCTTTGGTATGTCCCATTAGTAAGGTGTCCCCCAATGAAGAGCGACCGAGAAAGTATATATATATATATATTTTTTTTTTGTGCTCGCCGTAAAATCTTTCTTGTAGCCTTTATTGGGGGACACCATACCCATCCATTTCATCTTTTTTCTGGACTATTTTTTTCCGGTTCTCTGGTGGTTATCCGGGATTTCCTTTCTAGGGTCCTTTGGACATATTTCTTTTTTGGCTTCTCCTACTGCTTTGTGACAAACTGATTACCTCACTACAGGTGGGTGGGTATATCCTGCCAGGGAGGAGCTGACTTTTTTCCCTAGTGTCAGCACCTCATAGTGGCAAGAGCATATACCCATCAGTAAGGTGTCCCCAAATGAAGGCTACGAGGGAGAGATTTTACAGTGAGTACAAAAAAAATCTCCTTTGGACTTCTGCCAGGCCAACAGGAGTCCAAGGTCTGAGCAAGGGGGAAAATGTGCTCTGGACAAAAGGGAGACACCTAGTGACAGCTTTTTTTTAAACACACATAAAACATAAAAAAAACTGTTTCAAACAACGTACATTAGAAAGATTTTTTTTTTTAATTTACCTTAAGGAGTGCAATAGCAAAGATTAGTTTTGAGTGCCCATTTAAAGTGATACCAATTTGTTACATGCTTTTCTATTGTACTGCGTTCGGACCCCAGCGTTCGCCCCCCCCCCACATGATCAGACACTTATCCCCTATCCTGTGGATAGAAGTTTTTCTTGGTCGGCTCCATTGGGGGACACAGAGACTGTGGGTATATGCTGCTGACACTAGTATACAAAAAGATGGTCGGCCCCTCCTAGCAGGAGATACCCTGTCTAATCTGAGCTAATCGGTTTTATCTTAAAGGGGTACTCCGCCCCTGGCATCTTATCCCCTATCCAAAGGAGAGGGGATAGGATGTTAGATCGCCGCGGTCCCGCTGCTGGGGACCCCTGGGATCGCCGCTGCGGCACCCCGCCATCATTACTGCACAGAGAGAGTTCGCTCTGTGCGTAATAACGGGCGATACAGGGGCCGGAGCAGCATGACATCACGGCCCGTCCCCTTAATGCATGTCTATGGCAGGGGGTGTGACGACCGCCACGCCCCTTCCCATAGACTTGTATTAACGGGGGCGGGCTGTGACGTCACGAGGGGCGGAGCCGTGACTTAACGATGCTCTGGCCCCTGTATTGCCCGTCATTACGTGCAGAGCGATCTCTCTCTGCGCAGTAATGATAGCGGGGTGCTGCAGCAGTGATCCCCAGGGTCCCCAGCAGCGGGACCCCGGCGATCTGACATCTTATCCCCTATCCTTTGGATAGTGGATAAGATGTCTAGGGGCGGAGTACCCCTTTAATAAATAAAAAAAAAAAAAAAAAAAAAATATATATATATATATATATATATATATATATATATATATATATATATATATATATATATACATATATATATATATATATATATATATATATATATATATATATATATATATATATATACATATATATTAATTATTGTATGTATAAAAAATTTTTTGTTTTTTTTTGTTCAGGGAAATGAGTTTTAGCTTATCTCCTTTTTATTTGCTGTTCCCCCATATGCCATGAAGGGGCACAGGCATAGTTATGCACTGTCAACCCCTTATCTCCACCGGCCAGCACCTGGGGTTGTACCTTGGGTCCAGGTCCCCCCTACCTTCCCTGCTCGTCTTGTTGTCTCAGCCTGGCATGATGCAAGTACCTAATAGCTGGCTGAAGACTTTACTAGGTAAGTTTCTCTGGGACAGGTTGAGTATTTTCCAGGTATATTTTTCAGGGCTCTCAACCTCTGGAGTACCCCTGTTTTGTGCCCACTCTTCCTTACCTCAGCATTTTCACGGACTGGGCTTTCCCTGCTCGGCCATCCTGAATTCCAGGGTCTTTGTTTGTCTCCGGGGCCAGCATTCTATTCTGGTGTATTCTCCTTGCACCCTGCAGCTACACAGTTCCTTCCTCCTATAGTGGACGGTGTGCTGACAGTCTTGCGCTTTCCCTGTTGGCTGCATGTGCACAGCCGACAGATACTTTCACTTTGGCCACTCTCTTATGTCAGAACCCAGACCTGACCTCCCACCCCCCTTTCAGACCGGCTACTGCGGCCCTGGGCACTTATTACTCTTGTGTGAACTGCAAAACTAAAATGCCTTGTGGTTCCGCTGAATCCACCTGTCCTGCCTGCACCACTGTGCGCCCCTGCCCTCCTGGTTCTTACTCCCAGGATGTTTCGCCGGGGCGTGCGGGCTCTATCTTTTCTCTCCTTCCCAGGGTCCTTATCAAACTCAAGGTGGAGGGCGTCACCGCCATTCTCATGGCTCTGGACTGGCCCAGGCGTGCAGTGGTACGCCGAAGTTGTTCGCCTAGTGGCCGACGCACCACTGCGCCTCCCAGTTCGTCCCGACCTGCTCACTCAGGGTCCGCTTTGCATTTTCAGCACCCCCTGGTGTCTGACCCTCACATCCGCACTTTATAGCTCATGTGGCTCCCCCGTGGGATCTGAATCTGGTTCTGTGTTTTGCGGGGTACTCCCTTTAAACCTCTGAGACATTTCTCCATCGCCTTTCCTTAAAGGTGGCCTTTCTTGTTGCGGTCACTTCCATTTGGAGTGTTTCGGAGCTGGCGGCTCTCTCCTGCCTTCCACACCCCTACCTGGTCTTGCACTAGGACAAAGTTGTTTCACGTAAATGAGGATATCGTCCTCCCTCCTTCTGCCCAGCTCTGTCCCATCCCAGGGAACAGTTGCTTCATGGTCTTGAAGTGGTACAGGCCGTACGGATTTACTTTTGGTCACCTCATCCTTTCGCCAGTGTGACTTTCTTTGTGCTTACGGAGGGTCATTGTAAGGGATTTCCTGCTTCGAAGGTTACCATTTCGTGGTGGATCTCGGAAGCTGACCGATGCAAAGGGAAGACTACGCCTTTCCGGGTCTCAGCTAATCCTGCTCATTCCGTCGGAGCCTCCTCGACGCTCTGCAACAGGGCTTTGGCCATGCAAGTCTGTAAGGCGGCCACCTGGTCATCCTTGCACACTTTTTTTTTATTTTATTTTTACAAAATTTTACCAGGTGCACACCTATGCGTCCTCTAATGCTGGTTTGGGTCGCAAAGTGTTGCAGGCGGCTGTGGCCCAGCCTTCTACCTTACTTGCTTGGGTTCTCTCCCACCCCGGGGACTGCTTTGTTACATCCCACGGTCTGTGTGTCCCCCAATGGAGCCGATCGCCAGAAGTAGATTTTTATGCTCACCGTTAAATATTTCCATCCATTGGGGGGGATACAGCACCCACCCATTTGTTCTGGTATCCTTGGTTCTGTTGCCTCTCCGAGGGTTGGTTCGCTTATATTTTTTTTTGTCTGGTTTCCTCGGACAGTTCCTGTTTTTTTCTCTCTGCCGGTCCTCTCCTACTGCTTTGGGACTAAACTGATTAGCTCAGAGTCTGTAGGTAGGGTATATCCTGCCAGGAGGGGGCCGACCTTCTTTTGTTGCTTAGTTTCAGCCTCCTAGTGGCAGCAGCATATGCCCACTGTCTGTGTCCCCCAATGGATCCACTAAGAAAGAGAGATTTTACGGCAAGCATAAAAAAAATCAACTTTTTTCGCTGCAGATTTCCTTTTAAGACCCATTACTTTATCTTTCCTCTGACAGTTGTATAAGGGCTTTTTTGGTGGGACAAGTTGTACTTTTCATTGACTTAAGTTTATCTTGTGTTATGGAGCCAGAAAAAATATATGTAAGGCAAAATTGAGAAAAAATTTGAAATTGCGCAATTTTGTGGGGCAATAATTTTATTCTGAGTTTACAATATGGTACATGACATGCTAACTTTAATATATGGGGCAGTGCGATTACAATGATGCCAAACTCGGATAATTTTTGTTCTATGGTTTTAAAAGAGAAAAAAGAAACTTGTTCAATGCCATGTTCTAACCCCTATGTTTTATTGTTTCACCTACGGAGCTGTATTAGGGTTTATTTGCACCATGAGCTGTAATTTTTTTTAACAGTACCAATTTCTTCATATTTGACTTTTTGATAATTTTTTTTTTCTTCTGGCATTTAAATTTTTTTTCTATTGTCTTGTTTCCTGTTCTTTTCTAAGTGCTCTCTGATGACGTGTCTCGGGAACCGCCCAGTTTAGAAGCAAATCCCCATACAGGGATGTTGAAATCCTATCGCCCGACGCCCGGGACAAGTAGTTTTGGGCGCCGGGCAGGTGAATTTTTTTTTTTTTTTTTTTTTATAGATTTAGCCCTGTATCAGGCAATCAGGGACAGACAGACTTCTCCCTAATTTTTCTTTAATGCCAGTGTGAGGTGCAGGAGCCGATGCAAGTCTGCACCTCACACCGGCGCTTAGGGGGTGTATGGAGGGGGCAGTCTCGGGCCCCCAGCTGATTTCAGTAGCCGGGGGCCGCTGCTCAAAGCCCCCCAGCCGGTGTGAGAGCTGAGCCCGAGCAGAGCCCAAGGTCACGGAGGATGGAGAGCGCAGCTCTGCATAATAAAAGAAGACTGGGAGAATGAGGACGTACACATCTCCTCCCTCCCCCACACACAGCCTCTCCCTTCCCCCTGCTCTGTCTACACAGGACCTCATTTATCACGGGGAGGTTTCATGTATTCACGGGTGGGGGGGCCGAAATACAGAGCTGGGAGAGGATGTGTGTGAGGAGACTGCACTGCACGGGCTGGGGATTTCAGCTCACACTGGCTCAGGTGAGGAGGCCGAGCATGCAGGCGGCGTGAAGGGTGGTTGTATATGTATGTTATGTATTATTAGGGGGGGTGTATCAGCAGCAGGTGTATGTATGCATATGTATGTTGTATGTGTATGGTGTATGTGTCATGTGTATATATGAAGTGTATATGTGTATGGTGTCTGTGTGATGTGTGTATGATGTGGGGTGTATCAGCGGCGGGGGTATGTATGATGTGTGCATATGTATGGTGTATGTGTCATGTGTGTGTGTATGTATATATAATATGTGTATATGTGATGTCTGTGTGATGTGTGTATGTAATGTATGATATAGGGGCAATGGCATATGTATATAGGGTGTGTGTGTGTGTGTATGATGTGTGCATATGTATGGTGTATTTGTCATGTATATATATGGTGTGTGTGTGTGTGTGTGTGTGTGAGATGTGTGTATGTAATGTATGATATAGGGGTCAGTGGCCCGGTGTATATATGATGTGTGTATTCATGTATGTTTTGTACAGGGGCGGACTGACAAGTGCTGCTGCCAGTTGTTCTATCTAATTTTATTTATTTTTAGTATCTTCTGGCCACCCGCACTAAATTGCACCCCCAGAATTCCGCCCCCTTCATACTCACCGCCAACCAAGAGCCCCACGGATGCCCGCAAACACGCCCGAACCAAAACTACAACTCCCAGCATGTTGCATCGTAACCTAAACTGTAAAACTATAAAATGTAACATGCTGGGAGTTGTAGTTTTGGATCGGGTTGGCTGCAGAGCCATAGGCTGCATCAGGGCAATGCTGGGTGTTGTAGTTACTAACTGCAATTCCCAGTATTCCTTGACACATCCTATGGCTCTGCAGCTGACACAAACCAAAACTACAACTCCCAGCATGTTACACAATAACCTTAACTGTACTACTATACAGTGCAATATGCTGCAACACCCACATAACCATAGGCTTTATCAGGGCATGCTAGGAGTTGTAGTTATCTAGTAACTAAATGCAACTTCCAGAATTTTGACACATAAATTAGAGTAAATAAAATGCACCACAAACTGCAGAAGCAGAACCCCTCCCAAGGTAACACAGCGTTGTTCACTGTTATCCAATCAAGACTCCATATAAAAGTCCCTATGAAGACTGAAAAATAGTGATTAAAATATTTTAAGTGCGTATATATGTGAATAAGCCCCTTTCCTAATAAAAGTTCCGATAAAAACTACAGATCATGTCACACAAGATTGCCCTCATCCCTGTATATTGAAAAATTGGAGTTATAGGGGTCAGATTGGGGGGGGGGGGGGGGGGCTTGCCTCAGGTGTAAAAGGAGCTAGCTACAGCTCTCCCGCCGCTAATAGCCTGGCATGCTGCGATCACCATAGCCGCTATTAAACCATTAGATCACCGCTGTCTAAGTTGACAGCAGTGTCTAAAGGGATCTTATATCCATCCCTGGTGGTTTAGTGGGGTGGATCGTACTATTTTGGTTGAAATTATTTCATCTACCAGGACAAGTGGATTTTCTTGAGGGAAGTAGATGTGTTCCACCTTAGTCCCTTGGACAAGTAGTTTTTTTTTTTTTTTTTTTTTTTTTAAATTTCCACACCCCTGTAATAGCAAACCTTTTCTAAACTGGGCGGTTCCCGAGACCTCATCAGAGAGCACTCAGACAGAAAAGAACAACCTTAACTTCAGAAGCTCATAAGTACTGAAAGAATTAATATTTTTTAATAGAAGTAATTTACAAATCTGTTTTATCTTTCTGGAGCCAGTTGATATATCAGAGTTTTTTGCTGGATAACCCCTTTTTTAATGTCATATTATGAACATTTTAATATGTTTGCATGCCTAAAGGTCTTCACCAAACAAGAAAGATGTGTCTGATAAAGGTGATGGGAAATCCACCGAAAAAGATAAGAATGAACGTAGAAGTACAACCTCTGATCGTTCCAGAACTAGCAAATCCGGTATGTCTTTTTTAAAAAAAACTTAATTACAAAGTATATGCATAAAAGAACGGTATCCATATGAAACAGTGGACTGAAACATAGTTCAAACAGCCGGACCGCACGTCAGGTAAGGTCATAAAGTGCATATTAAATATAGAGCATATACAGCGTATAAAGATACAAAAACAACACATAAACCAACCACTATAAGTGGGAACCAGAACATGGACAAACAGCGTACACGGCACAGGACAGCAGACTACAAAGAGAACAAACAGACAAAAGACAAACTAGCGCACACGCCCTTGAACGGAGAAGAGGAGGAAGAGGGGAGAAAGGCAGAAAAGGGGGGAGGGGAGCAGCGTAGAGACTGTGAAGTTTGCCTGCGGAGAAACACACCATGCCAACCAAACTCTGCGGAACTTGGAAGGGTTTTTCCGGTGTTTGTAGACTAAATACTTATAATGCACAGTGAGGTTTACTAGGGCCTTCCAGCCGGCCAGAGTGGGTGTCCTAGGATCCATCCATCGCAAGGCTATGGGTAGAGTTTCCCGGAGAAAAGTCATCTCTTAAGGGGTCCACTGTTCCTCCTCCAGGAGACCTAAGAGGCCAACCTTGATGTTGAGAGGGACAGGGTGTTGCATTAGTGTAGTCAAAAAATTAAACACTTGAGCCCAAAATTCTTTGATTACCGGACAGAACCACATCAGATCCATAGTCTGCCCCTACAGCACCGCAGCGGTGACAATTGGTGGGCGTGAGCCTACCCATTTTAACCAAACGGACAGGTGGCAAGTAGGATTGATGGAACATGTATTACTGAATAAGCCTATTGTTGACTGCAGGGGAAACTTAAGTGGGATGACCGAGCTTCCTCAGAGTCAGTAGAGGAGTCCTCCACCTCGTTTCAACTGAGGATCCCTCATCATTTTGGCGTGTAAGAGGGTAGTGTATAGTGCAGAGATGAGACCTCTGGGGCCCTTTGATGGGAAGACTCCTATTATCCGGAATTTGGAAAACGGTGTTGTGAAAGGGGGAAACTGTGCAGTGAATGCATGTCGGAGCTGAAGATATTTGTAAAAATACTGTCAGGGAACCCCACAACTGTCCAAGTACTACTGAAAATCCCTAAAGTTAGAGCCGTCATGTACGTCAGCTATAGTGTGTATCCCATAGGATCTCCAAAACGGAGGGTCAAGTAGGTTAGATAGGTGCGGAAGCAGAGGATCAGACCAAAGCTGTCCTTCCATCATGTTGTCTATGTAAGCAAGAAGTGACTTTGAGGCCGACCACACCCGGGAATCTAACCTCTGTATTGGTAACCAAGTAGCCCCCATGCCAGATCGACCCTCCAGTACCTGCCACAGCTGAGGCAAGTGAAGGTAGTGAGCGAGATGATGCTCACGATTGGGGAGAGGGGAGGGATACCCAGTGCCTAAGAAAGCGCAATTGGCCAGCTAAATAGTATAAATATATATCAGGCAACAACATGCCCCCCTCAGACTTGGAGCCCTGCAAAATAGATAGTCTAAGCTTGGATCTGTTCCCTCCCCATACAAAGATGGAAGTAGAGCATTTAATTGTTTAAAAAAGAACATCGGCACTGGGGCAGTCACATGCTCAAGAACAGAGACATTTAGGGAGGATCACCATTTTAACCTGGTTGATGCGCCCTGCCACAGACAGTGGCACGTTGGCCCAGACCCGAAACTTGACGCGGACGACAGTAAGCAGTGGTTGTACATTCATTGAGTGATCACCAAACATGCGACTAATATAAATGCCGAGTTATTTGAAATTTGAGACTAATCGTAACCCATGAAAGCACCCCCCCCCCCCATTCACCAGGTCTAAGGGGCATAAAGGCCGACTTACCCCAATTTAACCTGAGACCCAAGAAGTACCCGAACCTATCAATAAGTGCGATCCCTATGGTGACCGTCTCCCTAGGCCGAGACATAAAAAGTATCATATCAGCAGCGTACAGTCCCACCCACCCTTTCCTCCCGAGATCTAATACTGATGCCTCGATAGTCCGGGCACTGCCGAATCTGCAGTGCCAAAGGCTCGATGGCTATGGCAAAGAGGTGGGGAGAGAGAGGGCAGCCCTGCCGCGTTCCCCTGGCCAGGGCAAAATATGGGGAGAATACACCGTTCAGACAATCGAGCCTTCGGTGAGCAGTATAGCATTGAAATCCATTTAATGAAATTAGGGCCAAACCCAAATCTATGATAAGACTTCCAACAGGAAAGGCCACTCGACCAAGTCGAAAGCCTTTGCGGCATCCAAAGAGGCCATCGCCCAGTCCTCCGTGCGCGTCCCTCCAATCTGCGTTAATACCTGAACTCTGCGAATATTGTCTGAGGTGGAGCGGCCGGGCATAAAGCCCGATTGGTCTGGATGCACAATTTCAAGGATTACCCGGATAAGTCTAGAAGCAAGCATTTTTGTAAGCAGTTTATAGTCTAAGTTTAGGAGGGAAATAGGGCGGTAGGAACCACAGTCTAAGGGGTCTATGTCCGGCTTTAAATTGACTACTATGGAGGCATCATATAGAGGGTCAGGAAGTCGACTGGCACGGAAAGCCGTCTGGAACATGGTCAACAGACGGAGCCAGTTGCTCCCCATACTGCTGATACACTTCGAGTGGGAGGCCATCTGCACTAGAGTTCAATATTGACCCGTCCGAGGCTCTAATTTGGAGCACCGTTGGGGGACAGAGGTGCTCCAGATGAATGAGGTGAGCCAGTAGTTTGCTAGTGATTGCCCAGTTGGAAAGCCACCTGCCTGTTAAAAAAAAAAAAAAAAAAAAAAAAAAAAAAATTCCTAGCTGCCTTCTCCTGCAAGCAGTGCAGATAGTCGTTCCGCCTGTAGCCAGTCAGCCCGGGAAGCTTCAGTAGGGTCATTCAAGAAGATCCTCTCCAACTCAGAGCAGCGAGACGCCAACTCAAGTTCCTCACGTACCAACTCCCTCTTAAAGAAGGAGATGGCAGACTGAAGGCAACCCCGCTAAAAAGTCTTGGCAGATTCCTATGGGCAGTCATGAACATCTGTAGCGGAATCGAGATACCATCGTGGGGACCTAAAAGGGCCAACCAATAAGGGTTGAACCTCCAATGTCGAGAAAGGACCAGGTAGGTCCAGGGTCAGCAATATAGGCGAGTGATCAGACATCCCTCTAGTGACATAGGCCACGTCCCTCACCAAAGTGGTCACTAGTGAATTACCCAGAATGTAGTCAATATGGGAGAGAGGCGTAGCCCACCGCCTGGCAGGAGAATGTACGTACAGTAGGATATAGATGTCTGTAGATGTCTAACCACCCCAGTTCCCCAAGTAGTGCAGCTAAGGGGGTGGTGACAGTGTGTGAACTGGAAGGTCGAGCAGCCAAGGCAGAGCCCGCCCTATCCAGTGTAGGATCTAATACCATGTTAAAGTCGCCCATGCATAGTACCCTGGCCCCAGGATAGGTCGCAGCGAACACAGCCGCCTGGTGGAGGATCTCCAGAGAACCGGGCACCGGGGGGAGGGGGGGGGGGGCATAGATACCCATCACTACATAAGGGAAGGGAGGTTATCAATGAGAGAGGAGAGAAAGACAAATCTAGCGTCTGGGTCAATCTGAGTGTGCTGTACTTCCCATTTAAGGGACTTGTTAATCAGTATAGACACCCCACGGGAGTGTTAGGTATGGCATGAATGTATAGTGTACTGAACCCAGGGGTGGGACAGCCAACGAGTAGTGGCAGATAGGGCTGGGCGGTATGACCAGATATGTGGAACACGGTATTTTTAGAACTTATGGCTGTTCCACGGTATATAACTGCACTGTTCTGTCCGGCGCTGGCTGGAACTCTGTACTTTACACTGTATCCCTATCACCAGCCGCAGCGATGTTCCGCCTCGGCTGGTGATGGGTTGAGCCCACTGTCAATTAAGAAGCCGGCCAGAGCTCCTTACATGAGTGAGCTCAGCCTTTCACCGGCCAAACATCGCTGCGGCCGGTGATAGGCTGACTGCCGCATAGAGGTACAGTACAGAGTTCCAGTCAGCGCAGGCGGCCTGCAGCAAACAGGAGGACGAGGAGGGAAGCACTTGCAGGTGACATATGTGAGTGGTACCCCGATGGGGACAGCGAAGCACTGGGCTGATGTTCTTCAATGTGGGGACAGCGCAGCGCTGGGATGATAATTAATCAATTAATTCCCGAGGGGGAGGGGCCAAACCGGTATTGCGGTATGGGGAAAAATTGATATCGCGCAGCGCACAAATTTCGGTGTTCGGCATGAACCGGTATACCGCCCAGCCCTGGTCTCCTGCAGGCAAACAAGCTAAGGGTTGTACTTACGGATAGTAGCATAAACCAGAGAATGCTTATGAGGACACCCAAGGCCCCTCTCATTCCACGACATACATTTCAGGGTGGCCATAATGACTGAAGTGGGAAATAAAAGGGTAAGTAAAACCTATAATCAGGGGAAATAAAAAGTGGAGCTAAGGGCAAAGAGAAAGGCACAATAGGAATAGGTCATTCAGGACGGGCACACAAACCATGAGACATACAAAAAACACAGAAACAATAAAACCTCAGTATCGCAGGAGTACCTGCAAAAACAAAAAGGCCAATAGCAATCTTAAATACATGGGAGAGTCCGTGGGGTTCGGAGATAGAGAAATAGCATTGGAGAAAACCAGGGTAATGGCGGTATCAGGGGCAGTCCAGATCAATCCACGGCAGGGTGCAGGAATAGGGGGTAGAGGTGGCACATGGGTGGGAGAGGGATCAGCGGGTGCAGTTGCAGTTCCGCCGGGAAAGGGGTCCAGGGAAGGGGGCAGCATAGACAGTACTCACGACCAAGGCCATGTCCAGGAAAAGAGCAGATGCCCTCAGGTAGAGGCTACAGACAGAGGTAGACGAGTCCCTCGGAGCATCGTAGAACTCAGGTGTAACAGCTTAGCAACCGGATCTCATCTGGGGGTGCGACGACGGGAGGCCCACTATTCCGCTTCCTGTGGGGTTGGAAAGAACAGCGTGCGATCCCCATCCACGACCCTCAGCCTGGCTGGGTAGACCATTGAGTACGGGACTGCCAGTTGACGTAACTTGTGCTTCACAGCTTGAAAGGTGGCCCCTTTCTTCTGGAGGTCCGGGGAAAAGTCTGGGAAGATGGACACCGGAGAGCCGTTGTAGGTAATGTCAGGTAGGTGGCGGAGAAGCTGCAGGGCCACGTCCCGGTCATTGCAATTCAGCATCCTGGCAAGGAGCGGGCACAGAGGCGCCCCAGGTGGGAGAGGGCACGTCGGCACTCGGTGGTCCCGTTCCACCGCGAAGGTCTGCGTGAAGGGAGCATTAGGCAGCAACTCCCTCAGCCACTTCTCCCCAAACTGACCGGGTTCCTGGCCCTCAGAGCGTTCTACTATGCGAAGGTTGTTCCTCCGCAGTCGGTTCTCCAAATCGTCCGCCTTCTCCTTCCATTGTGAAGCCGATCGATCAAGCGCTGCTATAGAGGCAGGTAAGGGCACCATCGCATCCTCCACTGTAGAGATACGGTCCTCCGCGTGCCGAACCCTGTCCCTTAAGTTGTGTAGGTCTTGGTGGAGTAGGCCCAAATCCACTCTTACCTCCTCCAGCTTGTTGGTAAAGTGGTGATGGCGGATAGCAGTTGAGTGGAGACCTCACTGAGGGTCAGTTCGGCTGGCACCTGTTGGGAGGCAGAGGCCGGGGCTGGTGCAGAGCCGGGGTCAGGCAGCTGGAGACGCTTTGAGGTGCCGGCGCCATCTTGGGTGTCAGTGCGCGTGAACTGCTGCAGCTTCACCACGGTCGCTGAGGAGCTCTTATTCTGTGGCATAATGGAGCCTAATGATCCAGCTCTGTTCCGAAGCCTGTAGGGTAGGATCAGGGAGTCCAAGATGGTGGCAGGATAGAGGTAAGCACGGGCTCAGTGCGGAGCTACTGCAGCATGCGTCTGCTCAGCTCAGCGTACAGGCCACGCCCCCCTCCGGTATGTCTTTTGATTGATAAACCAAACTGTATAATGTCTGCTTAAATATCTAGTGTCATGAGATTTGGACATGCCCATAAAGCTAAGCAAAATTTCAATTGTGCCATGACCCAAAGGTTACCAGTACATGAACAAAGTTACCGCCTGCATTTTCCATCAGTGTTTCTGCACAATGATTGTTCCTGATAGGGCCCTATGTCTATAGTACTACCTTTACATTCACTGATTTTATAGATATTTATTTAAGGCATACGTTCAGCACTGTAGTAAAATTGCTTACACTTGGATGCACAAGTTTGAGGTAGCCCAGGATGGTTGTGGTGCTGTTCCTGCCTCTACTTAGTAGGGATCGACAGATATAGTTTTTTTTCTTTTTTTAAGGGCCGATAGCCGGTATAAGTTAACGTCTGAGCCCCGGCCAGAGACCGCTGCTGCCCCATTGCCTCCCCCATCCCCGGTTTTATAATTGCCTGTTCACGGGGTCCACGCTTCTTCTGGCTCCTGCAGTGTCCTCCATTGAGGAAGTCACTCGTCATTGCGCTGCGCAGCGCACAATGTAACACAGGACGTGCCGGAGCCACAAATAGCGCGGTTGTGGGGGGTGCGGCATGGAGGGGCGGGGGGGGGGGGGGCGATTATCGGCAAGGTAATTGCAGATACCGATAACGTCTAAAATCGTGAATATCGGCCAAACCAATAATCTGTCGATCCCTACTACTCAGTGTTGCCCGCAGTTCAAATGCTGCATTCCATGACTTTTAGGGTCTGCGGCATGTGCATCCGATATTTACACCCTCACTGTGGACACAAGAATGTGATTCTGTACACCTTAATGATGAGGAAGGTCCTAGTCTAGTGCTGTGTTTACAATTTAGCATGAAGCCGCTGCTGACATCCCCCTTATATCTCTATGGGAGATGTGGAATTCGTGCATCCCTGCCTCACCCATAGAGCTGAATGGAGGGTGCGTGTCTGTCGCCCTTAGGTCGAAGACAAAAACATTAGCTGCACAGAGTCGCGGCAAAGCCGGCACCCCGTACGTGCGATCGCGGGGGTCCCACCGGTCAGACCCCCAAGTAGTCTATGGCTGCAGTACTTTTGAGTGACTAAAATTGTGACTAAAATTTGTACGCCATGGGGGAGATTTATCAAGCTGTTCCCGTCATAATTTTTATTTTTTTGGTGTAAAAAGGCGCATTGTTGCAGTTTTTGGTATTTGCACAATTTTTTGGGGCCTTTTGCTTAAATGCCATTTTAACATAAATGACTGAGAAGCAGAATTCCGTTTTGACTTAGGAAGTGGAAGATATTTACTCCATGCATCTTTTTAACGTAAGCACATCAATTGGCGCATATCATTCAAAAAATGTGCAAATATAGACCAGGTGGAGGCAACCTTTCGAAAAGCTTTGGCAGAACCCTTGTACAGTTTAGTCCAATGTTATACTACTCTAATTACACAAGGTTATGTGTTATAACACTGTCATGTTTAGTTATATCCTCTTTCAAATATAGTACTTTAAATTTTAACCAATTTAATGTACCAAATCTCCTTTCTTTTTAATGTACAATTCTGCCTTTTTGCTATTGAACAGTTTTTCTTCAATATCTCCACCTGCCCAAAACTGTTAGAATGGTGTATAATTTTTCCTTAATACATTAAATTAAATACAAACCCTTTTTTTATGTTTTCAGTCATTCCAAGCTTGCATTTCTTTTTGTTGTGTAAATAGCACAGCGTGGTTAAATTATTTAACCCTTTGATAATGAAAAATTGCTGTGTTTGTTTACTTTAGATTGGGGTGTCTTGTTAAAATAGAAAATAAGTAGTATGATTTTTGGCTTGTGCAACACCTGCATTTATCCTCAGGTCAAAATTGGCTAAATAACTCTCACCTTGCTGAGTATACGATTTCAAAAGACAAACTGCTTTTGTTGGCTTCTAGTGCATTCTAAGGTAATGAAAAAAAGACAAAATATTTATCAAAATTAACACAAAAAGAAAAGAACGTAAAAAATGCTTCTCACAGGCAACATTGATAAATCTCCCCTATATTCAATGTTTGTTCTGAATAGTTTTCATTTCCCTTTTAAATATTAAGTTCAGGAATAGCAGCTAGAAGCTACAAATAACTTTATATGTAGAAGGCAGGTTCTTCCTTAGGGCCCTGTACAGTGGACCAGAAACAAACTGTGATCCTCACCTGGTGTACAAAGGAGCATCCTGTCCTATCCTGGCACAGATAAAAATAAATTAAGTACTGCCATTATACTGTAGAGACACTTCTAGACAGCCAGTCTATTTGAGTGCTCAAAAAAATAGTGGTTTAAACATTGAATTGCTGCTTGGGAGTTGCAGAGATAGCTGAGCAAATGGCTCTGTGACAGCAATCATACACAATTAGTGAAGTGACGGTGAACACATGCGACTGCCGCTCCCTGTGCGATCTGGTGATCATATTCGTAAGTGATAATGGCCAGGCAACAAACCAATATGTCAGTTTTACCACTTAATTTAAATGGGCACTGTCAGATACAAAAACTTTTGATATGATGTACATCTTGGTAAAACATTAACCTTTCTAATATACTTCATACGAAAATGTAATTTCCTTTTTTATAGAAATCCTGGCTTATAAAACCATGGCTTTGCCCATGTACGTGAGGGTGGGCTAGCACTCCTCAGTGCTCTCTGTCCTCCTGTCTGATAGGACTCCTCTGTGCTCTCTCCTGTCATATACAGAGGAGTGCTGTCAGACAGGAGAGAGCTAGTGCTAGCCCACTCTCACTTACTAGACAAGATCTACAACATATCACTTTTTTTGAATCTGACAGTGCCAATTTGAAACACAATCTTCTTATGTCTCTAAACACATTCATTTCATCTTTATGATGTTTACTTCTCTTCTAGGAAGCAGGGGAGCTGAAAGGAAAGTTGTCATGGATAAATCTAAGGGGGAACCTGTGATTAGTGTAAAAGCATCTTCTGAAAGGGTGAGATTTATTAACTTTTTTACCAGTGATTTATTCTAAATGAACAAAATTTTTTAACTGACAAAGCAAATAGGGGAACTTTAAGGACACAGCCAATTTTGTCCTTAAGGACACTACAAAGTTCCTTTTCTTGCTTTCGTTTTACCTTCCTCACCTTTTAACCCTCTAAGGACTCGGGTTTTTATCTGTGTGTCTCTCTGTGTGTCTCTCTGTGTGTCTCTCTGTGTGTCTCTCTGTGTGTCTCTCTGTGTGTCTCTCTGTGTGTCTCTGTGTGTGTGTCTCTGTGTGTGTCTCTCTGTGTGTGTCTCTCTGTGTGTGTCTCTCTGTGTGTGTCTCTCTGTGTGTGTCTCTCTGTGTGTGTCTCTCTGTGTGTCTCTCTGTGTGTCTCTCTGTGTGTCTCTCTGTGTGTCTCTCTGTGTGTCTCTCTGTGTGTCTCTCTGTGTGTCTCTCTGTGTGTGTGTCTGTGTCTCTGTGTCTCTCGGGCCCCCTTCTATGTCGGGCTAGCGGCTTATGCTCCGAGGCAGAGCACTCCGCCTCCCCATTTACTGGGACCCATGGCGCTCCAGCGTGCACACCAGGGGTCAGGGTTCTTCCTATCCTGTGGGTGTGCACACTCCAGAGGGTCATAACCCTGGCACTGCCTCCCCCTCCTCACCAATAGCGGCACTCTCCTGAACCATGCTTGTTCCCTAGGGTTCTGCCCAATGTTATACTTTGGCAGTGGGGTAACTCCTCCCACTCCCTCTTCTCCTCGGAACCTGAGTGACTGCTTCTGACATCTGCAGGCTGCTTCTCCGGCTTTGCTGCTCTTCTCCTGCCCCAGACAGGCGGACGCCGCTTTGGTCACTCACCTCTCCTGTATGGGCTGCAGAACCAAAATGCCTTGTAGTTCTGCTGAGTTTACTTGTTCTGTCGACTCTACTGTGCAGCCCAGCCCTCTGGTACCTACCAATCAGGAGTGTGCGGTTCCTGAACCTACTCCGGGATGGGTCTCCTCCCTCTGTCTATTTCTGATTTGGTTCGGGTATCCTAGGCGGTGGCTTCTGCATTGGAGCGAACCTCCTTTGGGTCCTCCTTTGGGCCATCCTCTCGGCAGGCTTATTCAGCTTCCCCTAACCGATCACAAGCACCTTAGGGTCTCTTCCTCTGACTCTTTCCCCCGACTCACTTGTTCAGATTGTGTCTCCGCCACGTTGCTCTGCTCCCTCTCTCCCGCTCCCTGGCAGTGCTCCAGTGGCTGCTCCCCTAGAGGCTGTTCCCGGTCCCCTGCTCTCGCCATTTCACGTCTACCACACCTCAGTCTAAGGACCCCACAGTACGTTCGTATTCCACCAGTTCCCCTTGAGACCGGGGGAATCAGATCTGCTTTCGGATGCTTTTTCTCTGATCTGTAGATTTTAGTTCTACCACTTTTGCACAGAAGACTTTTTTGATCACTTTTTGTTCCATTTTTTGAACCAGTTATGTACCGTATTTATCGGGGTATACCACGCACCGGCCTATAACACGCACCCTCATTTTACCAAGGATGTTTGGGTAAAAAAAGTTTTTTACCCAAATATCCATGGTAAAATGAGGGTGCGCGTGTATACCACGATATACCCCCAGGAAAGGCAGGGGAGAGAGGCCGTCGCTGCCCGCTTCTCTCCCCCTGCCTTTCCTGGGGTCTAGAGCGCTGCTGTCGGCCCTTCTCACCCCCTGGTTATCGGCGCCGCTGCGCGTTCTTTCCCCCTGACTATCTGTGCCGGCGCCGATAGCCAGGGGGAGAGAAGCGGCGCCGACACCCATTGCCGGCGCCGCTGCCCCGTTGCCTCCCCCCATCCCCGGTGGCATAATTACCTGAGTCGGGTCCGCGCTGCTGGAGGCCTCCGGCGTGCGTCCCCAGCGTCGTTGCTATGCACGCCGCGGCGCACTGACGTCATGCGCCGCGCCGTTCAGCGCATAGCAACGACGCCGGGGATGCACGCCGGAGGCCTGCAGCAGCGCGGACCCGACTCAGGTAATTATGCCACCGGGGATGGGGGGAGGCAACGGGGCAGCGGCGCCGGCAATGGGTGCCGCTGCCCCTTCTCCCCCTGGCTGTCGGCGCCGCTTCTCTCCCCCTGGCTATCAGGGCCGGCACCGATAGTAAGGGGGACAGAACGGGCAGCGGCGCCGATAACCAGGGGGCGAGAAGGGCCGACAGCAGCGCTCTAGACCCCAGGAAAGGCAGGGGGAGAGAAGCGGGCAGCGACGGCCTCTCTTCCCCTGCCTTTCCTGGGGGTGTATCGGCGTATAACACGCACACAGACTTTAGGCTAAAAATTTTAGCCTAAAAAGTGTGTTATACGCCGATAAATACGGTACATCCTGGTGCGTTGAGTAAGAGGGCACCAGGATATTGACCTTAAGGGGTTAAATGTTTTTATGTATGCTATGATGCATTTGAATTAAAATGAATCTTTATGCCTTTAAAATACAATATAGTGGCTAACCATTTTTCATTTCTATTATTTTTCAGAGTTCCAAAAGCCAGGATCGAAAATCTGCGAGTAAAGAAAAAAGTGAGATACTGTCTTTTGATAAAATAAAAAAACAGAGGGAGCATGAGCGCCAGAGACAAAGAGAGCGAGAAATTAGAGAAATGGAAAGGCAAAGGTATGTCTTTGTGGTTCTGTTTTAGATAAGTGATCCTATTGATATTTGAGGTGCATGTTACGCAAACAATAGATACTTTAGTGTGCAGGGCCAGCTTCTGACTAATTTTCAGAAATGTAGAAGAATTGCTTGCAGGTACCGAATCTAATTTTATAGCATGAATCTGAATAAAGACTTTCTTTAAAATGCAGCATCATATGACACATTTCAGGTGTGGTATACACTCTTAAACATACATATAAACGTAAGCCTCCTTATGTAGAATGCACATATGCCATTCAGGTGTTTTCATAAAAGGGTTAACGCTTGTCCTTTCAGGTTAAGTGGCAGCTGAAGCTGTGGTACTGATGGACCGTGGTTTCATGGAACATGTGATTCAGACCATGATGAATCCCAGGAATCCTTCCACCTCACATCTCTACCATCAGACCTGGAAGAGCTATTTTAAATAGTGTGTCACAGAGGCTTCATCCACTCTGCTTGTTCTTTGCAAAGATCCAGTCTCCTCTTCGGAGCAGTATTGATCTTGGGATGGCCCTTATTTCCTTCCAGTGGCAGTTCTCAGCGCTCTGTTCTTTTCCATTGGTTACTAGCCTCCAACAGAGCTGTACCCCTTACAAACACCACTCCCATCTGGGGATTGATCCTGACCCTTTAGTGCTCCCAATTTGAGTCTCTGGTGTAGAACACGGAGGTCTAACTTTTTTTTTTCCATTTTAATCCAATTCCCCTAGCATGTGTGGCCATTCCTTCTACGACATTGATCATATAACATCTCGGCCTCTTCCACTGCATCAGTACTGGTTTCTAGTATGCAGCGTGTTCCTGTAGAGGAGGCTGAGTGGCTTAATTGTCAGCAGAGGCCCATGTTTAATGTATGCACCATGTTTACTTTTTATAAAGTCCCTGTTGAATCTCATACAGTGGTATCTGCCAACAACTGGGTCCTTGCAGTATACTTTTTGGCATTTTTTACTCTAAGGTGCAATTTACGGTCGTCTTGCAGCTAAGGCTAGAAGTTCCCACCAATCCCAGGCTGTTTACCTTCAGTGCCTTGATCAATCAGCGGCATCGTTTCTTGACGCGCATGACAGGCCGGAAATCCCGGGCGGCGCTATGTCATATCTGGCTCCGATAGGCTAGGCGCCAGAGCGTCTAAAGGTATCTAAGATACTGATCACGTGACTGTTCATGTGATCGTTACCAAGGCTGCGCATCTTCCCTCACTATCCCCCCCTCACTATCCCCCCCCTCACTATCCCCCCCCTCACTATCCCCCCCCCTCACTATCCCCCCCTCACTATCCCCCCCTCACTATCCCCCCCTCACTATCCCCCCCTCACTATCCCCCCCTCACTATCCCCCCTCACTTACCTTCATCCCTCCTACCCTTTAGAGACTCTAGCTGGATCCTTTCATCAGTAAGTCTCCCCTAATGAGGAGCAAATGTGTGGCATATTAATGAATCATTGATACAGGATCACCATCCGTAGATCCTGTGACTGAGCACCCATGTATTTTTAGTCAATTTGATTAGCAGTGGTTTTTTTTTGTTTTTTTTTACATATTTTAATAAAAACATCCAATAAAAGTTATATTTTAGTGTTAGTTTTCGGTGACCTGATATATGCTGTGCATTGGAATTTGTCCCTTTTACTGGCCTGCAGAATATGGGATGGCATAATTTACCATGCTATTCTTTTGTTTTTTTATTTTTTGCCTCCATCTGTCTGTTTTAACCCCCTTTAGGAATCATAACCCTTTCAATTTTGCACCCCAAAATCCATATTATGGCTTATTTTTTATGCCACCAACTACTTTATATCAGTCCTTTTACCCAAAAATCTACGGCGAAACGGGGAAAAAAAATCATTGTGCGAAAAAATGCAATTTTATAACTTTTGGGGGCTTCCGTATATGCAGTACATTTTTCTGTAAAAATGACACCTTATCTTCTGTAGGTCCATACAATTAAAGTGATACCCTACTTATATAGGTTGGATTTAGTCATACTTCTGGAAAAAAAATGCAGGAAAATGTATACGTTTAAAATTGTCATCTTCTGGCCACTATAACTAATTTATTGTACAGCGTACGGGGCGGAATGAGGGCTCGTTCTTTGCAGCGCCATCTGAAGTTTTCAGCGGTACCATTGTTGTATTGCTTGGACTTTTTGATGGCTTTTCATAATTTTTTTTTCATGATATAAAAGGTGAGCAAAAATGCAGTTTTGGACTTTGGAATTTTTTTGCACGTACGCTATTGACTGTGCCGTTTAAATAACGATATATTTTTATAATTCGAACATTTCCGCATGTGGCGATACCACATGTTTGTTTTTTATTTAGAGGTTTTTTTTTGTTTTTTTTTTTAAATGGGACTTTTTTCACTATTTTTTTATTTTTATTTTTTGCAATGTTATAGCTCCCATAGGGGGCTATAACACTGCACACACTGATCGTTTACATTGATCAATGGTTTCTCATAGGAAACCATTGATCAATGATTCTGCCACTTGACTTCATGCTTGGATCTCAGGCACTGAGCAGTCATTTGGCAATCGAACAGTGAGGAGGAAGGTAGGGGACCCTCCTGCTGTCCTACAGCTGTTCGGAATGCTGCGATTTCGCCGCGGCGATCCCAAACAGCCCCCTGAGCTAACTGGCAACGTTTTAGTTTCACTTTAGGCGCGGCGAATGACAACTTTGAATGCCACGACTAAAGGGTTAATAGCGGCGCGTGCTATTTGGCCAGGGGTCCCGTACAGGTACGCCCTGAGGCTCCTTAAGAAGTTAATGTTATAATTAAATTTAGCTTGTAACCCTTAGCAAAGTAGGTAGTGATTAGGTTCAACGGGGCATGGATTAAAACATTTGAAATGACCCATTTTGTGTAGAATTGTATATACATTTTTCTTTTTCCTTATTTTTGTAATAGAGAACGAGACAAAAGAGTGCGTGAGCGAATCCTTATGGCTCGTGAAAGAGAAGAGCGAGAAAAGCTACGACGAGAACGTGTAAGGCTTGAGTTTGAGAGGGAACGTCTTGAAAGAGAACGTATGGAACGGGAGAGACTGGAAAGAGAGCGAATGCGAATAGAGGAAGAAAGGCGGATCGAACAGGATCGTATCCAGAGAGAGCGAGAGGAGCTTCGTCGCCAGCAAGAACGTTTGCGTTATGAGCAGGATCGCCGATCAGGGGTCAGAAGGCCCTATGATACAGACTTCAGGTAATCCAGCCAAGCATTCATGTGTTCTGAACAGTGAGAAGTGTTGTGTAAAATAGCTGCTAATCTGAGGGTGAAAGGTTTAGGTGTTTGAAATATACCTAATCCTTAAAGCATTAGTCATCAAAAAAAATATTTGGCATGTCATGCAGACATGTCAAAAAAATTTGATTGTGGGGTGTCCTAGTGCTGAGGCCTTTAGCAATGCCTTGATTATAGCTGGATGAAGCACGCAGCAGCATTTTTTTCTTTTACATGCTTGATCTTGTAGGTTACCTTTTATTAACTTGGTGTTACTGTAATTTTGCTGAACTGCAGAATAGTGTTAATCACTTATGATCTACTTTGGAAAGTGTAATGAACAAAAAATATCAGTCGCAAGACAAATTTCTGGCATGCTGTAAACTGCTCAGTCTGGATTCCGGTTGTACTTGTAGAAGAAAGTAGTCCACTTCTCTCCTTTTTAATCTTTTGCACCACAAGCACATCTATCCTTAGGTTAGCAGTAGAACTAAAGATATAGGAGCCTTTGAAATTAAGTTTATAATTATTATTATTTATTTATTTTTAACCAATTTTATTTTATTTTTGTATGTTCAGAAGAGATGATTCATACTGGCCAGAGTCAAAGAGAATGGCTATGGATGATCGCTACCATGATTTTGGAAGACTGGACCGTTATCAAGATTTTACAAATAGAGATCGTGGAGGACGTTACATGGATCACTTGCACAACGACAGGTAATTTTCAAGCTATTTTTTCTATTTGCATGTTTAATGTTGAAATGTTAATTCCTTCATAAATTCAGTAAAAAATGATCAAAAGAAAAGTAAAATGTGATACATTCCCCATATCAATAAAAAGATTAATATAACAAAAGCGATACAGTTGAGGCCAAATTTTCAGACTGACTAAAATTTTGAGAGAAATGCTGACCGGAAGGAAATGGGATCCCTCAGCACTTCAGAGACTATTTCTTAAAACACTAAGACTTTTTTTTTTTTTTTTATCCATTTAAAAACATCAGGAGGGACAAAAAACATAAAAAATACTGACTCGTTTCAGCGTATGCTTTTTTTCAAGGTTATACTGGAACATACATTAGGGTCCTTGTCTTACAGTGTAGGCCATGAAGGGGGGGACAAGATCAGCACTTCGTTTACCAAGACACTATACGAGTACACATAGCAGCTGCTGCCACGTTTTCAATACCTTAACTAGGGGTGTGAATCGCCAAGAATTTGGCGATTCGATTCGAATCGCGATACCAGTGTGGCGATTCGATATATCCCGATATATCGCGATACCGTCTAGGTGACGATACATCGCGATATATCGCCCACCTGGGAGCATTCATAGATCCCAATAGACGCCGCTGTCAGCTTTGACAGCGGCGATCTAGTACTCCGGTGCTCACTTTTCTCATGTTATCCCGTCCGGGCTGCAAAATAAAATAAAACGCACTTTATCTTACCTGCCAACGAGCCCGCGGAGCTCCGGTACAGTCCGGTACAGGTGTTCGGTCCCCGGGCTGTATTCTTCTTACTTCCTGTTAGTCCGGCACGTCACATGGAGCTTCCGCCTATCACCAGCGGAGGCGGGACATCGCTGCGGCTGGTGATAGGCTGAAGCTCCATGTGACGTGCCGGACTAACAGGAAGTAAGAAGAATACAGCCCGGGGACCGAACACCTGTACCGGAGCTCCGGGGGCTCGTTGGCAGGTAAGATAAAGTGCGTTTTATTTTGCAGCCTGGATAGGATAAAATGAGAAAAGTGCGCACAGGATACTCCTTTAATAGCCAGCCGCGGCGATTGCCGCATGCTGGCTATTAGCGGCGGCCCCCGGCTACTGAAATCAGCCGGGGGTCGCATAGTACGGAGCGGGCACGAGTCGGAGCCCGCTCCATAGCCGTGTCAGATCCGGCCTGCCCGGCTCCACAAATGTGGAACTTTTATCTCCTGATGCCCGGGACATGACATGCTGTTCCGGGCGTCCGCAGATAAAAATTCCACATCCCTAAAAGAATCGATTCAAAAATATTTTGAATCGATTCTGTATCGGCAAATGAAAAATCGCGATTATCGCGAGAATCGATTTTTTTCTTACATCCCTAACCTTAACCCTGTTCTGAGTTCACCCACATGTTATAATGAAGTAGGGGTTGATGCAGTTAAGATGTCTGCATGATTCCTCCCCCCCCCCCCTCACCTTATTGCTTGGATAGTATCCATTGAATTGGAATATTATAGTACATTTTGAGATTTTTTAAACTTCTTCATATTCTTGTAGGAGGGATGACTCTCGGTCTGGCTTGGGAGGCAGAGATGTGAGTATTTTCAGTTAAAGAAAAATTAATAAATTGTCCAAACATTGACATTGTGCAAAAACATTAGTGTTTTTTTTTCCTCTTCCTGAAATGATCTACCTTTATTTCAGAATTATCCAGATCGCCATATGAGAGAGACTCGAGAAGGTTGGGGAGAGTACAATAGACATATGCATGAAGGACGGAATATACCACCACATGGAAGGTAGGTAGTAAAAGGTCATAAACATAGTAGGCTGCCTTTTACCTTTTCAAGATACATGATCCGTTTTAAGTGTAAGCTTGTAATTTTGCAGTATTTATTAACTGGCCTGTTTTTACTTTAGGGGTGGTCGTGGTTGGGGTGATCATGGCCGTAAGATTGATACTTCAAGACCAGGTAAGTTGGATGGCATAGAATACAACTCATTTAGTTGTATCTTACAGTATGTGTAGTTGTGGTAGATTTTTAGACCTTTTTAAAACATACATTTTTATTTTATTTTAAAAGGTGATCGAGGCGCGCCACCTCCCTCAGGACAAGGGCAAATAAATAGAGGAGGAATTCATGGGTAAGCAGAAATCAGTTTTCCTAATATGTAAGAGTTTGACGGCTGTTCTTGATGAGGCACAGCAGCAGTGTGAAAAAAGCCTTACCTTTTGAGCTTGACCGAAAGGTCCTACTGGGGGACTGGTGTCAGAATTTTATGTTGGTCTTTCAGCTCCCTTAAAGGGGATGTCCAGTATTACAAAAAACACTGCTTCTATTTTGCAAAAAACAGCACCACTTTTGTCCACAGATTGTGTGTAGTACTGCAGCTCAGTCCCATTCACTTCCATGAAGCTGAGCTGCTATACCACACACAACTTGTGGACAGGAGTAGTGCGTTTTTTGCCCAAAATTTCTTTTTAATATTGGACAACTTTTTAAAGAACCTCCTGATTAGGTTTGTGAGATAAGTTTTCCAAATATTGCAGACAAGGCAGCAGTGTGAACTCTAAATGTTGAGGGCTTAAGACCCCTGTCTAGGCCATCATGCAAGATGCAAAGGAGGTGGTTGCCTCATAGCCCTTCCCCCCCCCCCCCCCCTTTCATACAACGGACAAAATATTATATAGGCTTTGTTGGTTGATTCGACATGGGATGTGACAAGGTCTTCAAGACCCTGAAGAAAGCCCATTAGTTTCTTGTAGTTACCCATCAACCTCCAGGCTGTCTGAGATTTCTCGGTTCTATAGCCCTTGATGTATCTGCATGAGCTTGGGAAACCATGGCCTCTTTGGCCAGAATGTTACTTTGATCACCGAAGTCTGGTCTTACTATAGGAGTTTTACTAATTCGTTAGGTATCATGAAAACTGGAGGGAATATGTAGGCCAGAACCTCCATGGCATGGACGCCCAAGGATTGTCTGTCCTGTATAGGGAGCAGAATCGCATCTCATGCATCACCCACATCTGAGGGATTTGCTAGAAGACTTGCTGATTCAGGGGCCACTCGCCTGGTAAACACACTCGGGGGGGGGGGGGGGGGGGGATCCACTACCACACTCGGGGTTCCACAGATGTGATACTGCTGTTAGGATTGATCCTCTCATGGGTAGAAAAGAACCACCTATTTATTCGAAGAGGTTACTGTGTGACGGAGGCATTGTCCTTCATAAAAATTGTTGGCTGATTGAGTGATCAACGCAAGGACCAGCTTGGTCTGACATTTCAGCATACTTTTGGCCAATGCGACTTTTCGCCGAAAAGTAGCTATTGTTAAATTCAGCACCAATGTGTTTTCTGTCTAAAATAGACTAGAATGCATCATGTTCTAATAATCCTCTAAAGCAAAAGTCGCACATATTTAGACTCTGACTGTGTGACAAATTTAGATGGGATAAACCAGTCTAAATCCTTTGATCAATCTCCCCCACTATACGACGAGACTGATCCTTACCCTGTTCAGTGCTGGGGACGGGAGACGTGCTATACAGCAAGCAAGCACTAATGAAGCACGAAGTACTAATGAAGTACTGATAGACATTATGAAGATGTGTTAAAGGACAAGTCTCACAGTAAACAATTGTTCAGCTTTTAGTGCAGAAGGTAAAGTTATATAGGTTTGTAAATCACTTCCATTACCAATGCTGCTTAGAAACAAGCTTTATCTGCATTCTTCTGTCTGACAGGAAAATCAGCTGTTCCAGGTTTTCATGACTTTCGACCCCCTATTCAGGCTGTTATCAGCAGCATCCAGGGGCCGTGACGTGACAAATACCCAGAAAACCCCTGTGCTGCAGAGAGCTGCCTGAGCTCGGGCTTAGCCCCTCCCATCTGATGAATATTCACACTGTCCTCCCTCTGTTCTGCAGTGATTGGCTGAGCAGCACTGCCTTTATGCCGGCTGATTCAGATCATAGTTCTCTCCCCTCTCCTTGCTAATGTTTTTACACTGATAACGGAGGAGAGGGGGGAGGGGAGGGAGCTGCCAGCGTAGACCTGTCACACTGAGAATGGAGGGGAGGGAGAGTAGAGTGGTCACACTGAGCACTGGGGAGAGAGGAGTGCAGGGCAGAGGAGGGGGGAGGTGATTGTGCCAGTGTAAAGCTGTTTTATTGAGAGGAGGAGGGGGAGGGAGTGATTTTACAGTGTAAAACTGCAGCTTCAACTCCAGGGTCCCTCTCTCTGAGCACTGAGATTACATTTTGTTTCCTCGTGGCCACCCTGCTGTATAGGGCTATGATTGGAGCTCAGTGTTATGTGGGAGTGGCTAGCATAAGTTAGGGGTGGTAACAAGTTCTCTGCTCAGGCAGCTGAGGGCAGGAAATGTGAGCAGTGCATGCAGGGAAATGTAGTCTTTGAGATCACAGGCATAGCCACCATAACCAGGAAGTAACTGCAATTTATGAGCTGAATAGCCAGTGAATGGGGGCCGGAAAAAAAATCACAAACATGTCAGAGGTGGTAGGTGAATATACTATGGAATGGCTAGGTATTTTTTTTTTCTTTGCTGCATGGGATATCTTCTTTAAGTGCTGACTAGAGATGAGCGAAGTTACAGTAATTCGATTCGGCACGAACCTCGCGGCTCGACAGTTGCTGACTTTAGCCTGAATAAATTAGTTCAGCTTTCAGGTGCTCCGGTGGGCTAGACTCCTAGGACTGTATCCACCTTTACCAGCCCACCGGAGCACCTGAAAGCTGAACTCATTTATGCAGGATAAAGTCAGCAACTGTCGAGCCGTGAGGTTCGTGCCGAATCGAATTACTGTAACTTTGCTCATCTCTAGTGCTGACTATACTTCTATTGTGAATGTTAAATCAAAACTAGCCATAGCCTGAGAATTTGGATTAACAAAAAGAGCAGTTTTTAGAGGGAACACATTTGGATTAAATCTGAAAAAGAATGTTTTCTTGTATGTTTATACATGATTTTATTTATTTTTTTTAAACTCTTTTTTTTTTTTTTTTTTTTTCTTTCTTTCCCCTCCACTCAGCAATTTCCCCCCAAATGAAAATTCACAAAATATGTCGTCCACAATGGGACCTCAGGGTGGTGGAAACTTTGCCGGACAAAACAGACCGAATGATGAACGGTTTCCAAATCGTTACTAAAAATGTTGAATCTTATTTTATGGTTGAAGTTTTTTTTTTAAAGATTATCTGACAGCAGGGTTATTCATACTAACCTGCTGGTACTGGGTAAAAAGTGCATGTGATACAGGTCATAACTGATAATTCTACATAATGCAGTTGAGATATGGACAAAAATAGGAATATGCATAGGAGTAGGTTACGTTCTAGGTAATTCCCCCAGTGCACTGCTGCACCAAGCAGGTCCTGTAAGAATGCCCCCTAGTAACCATGGGAAAAAAGCAAAAAAACTGTAACTTGGCTGCAATGTGACGTGAGATCCTGCCCTAGCGCAGTAATATTTCACATCTCATAGCGCTTATGTCACTTCTGGTGCGAAAAAGGAAAACTCTCAAACTACCCTGTACCATTAGGGTAGTATGGGGAACCTTTTCAGCAAAGTCCGTTTTGGCTGTGAAATTTTGTTTTGGTGAAAGATTTGTTTGGCATTTCGTGACAAATTAGGTCCACTACCATTATCTGGCCTTTTTTTTTTTGTTTGTTTTTTCCCTCCTTTTGTCTTGAAGCTGTTCCATTTTGTAATTTTTGCATTGCCATCATGTTATGCTGATCTGTACTACGTGAAGGAGTTTTTACTCTAATAATCTAATGTACTAATAATTAACTTTTTTTTTTCTTTTGTTTATGGTATTGAAATGTTAAAAGTAAAAAATAAAAAAATAATAATTTTATACACTTATTGTGTGTGTACTTCTTTGTGTTTAATTCCAGGGAACTGTGTGTGTAAAAAAAAAAAAAAATTTATAAGTGTGTGTGTGTTAGGGATCGACCGATATCGGATTTTTAGGACCGGTAATCAGTGGAGGTTAGGGCCGATAGCTGGTAACTTATACCGATATTCCGGTATAAGTTATCGGCTATTTATCCCCCTGCGACACCGCTGCAGATCATTGATTTAAAGCGGGCGCTTTAAATCAATGCACTGCAGTGGCTTTTGCGGTGCCATAGGCCGCCGCCACCCGCTTTTCTCCCTCTGCCTGTCCGGGGGTCCTGAGTCCTGCCACCTCTCCCCCCCACCGCCGCGACCGACCCGACGCACTGCCCCGGCCCCATTGCCTCCCCCACCCCCGGTTTTATAATTGCCTGTTCCCGGGGTCCACTCTACATCTGGCTCCGGTGGCGTCCTCCTGAGCTGTCACTGTGCGCACCGACTGTGACGTCACGTCGCGCACGTCACTCGTCATTGCGCACCGCATAACGCAGGACACAGCAGGAGCCTGAAGTAGCGTGGGTCCTGGGAACGGGTAATTATAAAACCGGGGATGGGGGAGGCAATGGGGCCGGGGCGGTGGGTCTTATCGGCAAGGTAATTGCCCAAAATCGATATATCCCCAAAAATGGTACCCATATAAAAGTACCGCCTGTCCTGCCAAAAAAATAAGCCCTACCTCAACTTTCAGACAAAAATAAAATAAGTTAGGACGGTCAAAGTAAAGCAACACAAAAATGTAGTTTAGAAGAGTGATTCTGATGTGGAAACAAAGAAAAAATTTAATTTTACTTTCAATAGTTTATTTGAGTTCAACAAGAGTAGCTATACAATGCACAAAGGACAGGCGCAGCTGTCAGAATTTTTTTTTAAGTTTTCATATTCAAAACAATGTCTGAAACTTGGCGGAATACCTAATGAGGCATACCACCCTGAGGTACACTACTTATCCCTGTGAGTGGTTACAATAATAAATGTGCCAGGTACCTATACAGATGTTTGTGACTCAGAGGTGATGAGGAGTAGAACTGAGGCCTCAGCCAGGCTAGCGTAGTAACAAAAATGGGAGAGTGAGGTGGGCACAGTCAACAAATGGTAGAACAATAGGTTTAAGACATTGGGTTGCCATCTATGCTAAAATCTAGCCATGTTCCCTGAGCCCAAGGCCAGAATCTTTTTGAAGGAGTAGGTACTGTATTCTTCCAAGAAGCTAGTCTAGTAAGGGGGTGTTATCAGTTCCCCCAAGTAACAAGTTTTTAGCTTTTAATACATAAGTGACATGATACATAAGATATCTCTATTAGCAGGAGGAACTGCCCAAAGACCTACAAAAAGTAAAGCCGTACTGGGTGCCCAAGGGATAGGACCTCCACAAACTTCCCTCACAAATTGTACGCAATAAATCTAGAAAGGTTGGACAAGCGGACAAAGCCATAAAATGTGATCGAGGGTGCCCTTGCATCCACAATTTCTCCAGCATAAGTCTGATGATCCAGGGTATGCCCTAGCTATTTTATCTGCCGTAAAGTACCGTCTCAATAACGTTTTATACGCTGATTCAATATAAGAGCATTACGGACACATCTAAAGGCATATTGCAATCTTCAATGCCTACACTAATGGTTAGATCTTTTTCCCACAATCTCAGGGGGTAGGTTTTCACACAGGTGTTTGACTGTACACCATTTAGTGGCTAAACAAAAAGAGCAAGAGTAAGTTTATCCATTCCTATAGTAGAGGGGAGCAAGGTTTGGAGGAAGTGTCTGATCTGAAGGTGTATGAGCTATATTGTATTTTTAACATAAAGACTCAAAAGTTTACAATGTACCCTCAGACAACCCAAACAAAAGAAAGGGGATGTGCTCAAATACCTATGCTAGGTAATTAAGGTCCTGTGGTGTACACACTAACTATAGAACCGAAAAGAAAATAACCCACTTAAGGATGGACCATTTGTAAAAAAGAATAAATTTTATTTATGGAAAGTTCCAATAATACATAAAACAAACACGGCGTGGACAAACATACGTGGGAACTAGGGAGCAGGGGGAGACCAGAAATAAAGAAATAATCTGGATGCACTGGCTTATGGCATGTAAGAACAAGTAAGTCACAGGGTAATTATATAGATGTATAAACATGAGATATGTTCAAAGGCAGAAAGCGCCTCAATGAAAAGGGTAAATATTTATACAGGTCTCATATCAAGAGTACCAACATATAAAAATTGAACTGAAATGCCATAGGAAGTAAAAAACACGCTAACCGGACTAAAGAGAGAACCACATGCAATGATGGTACACAACAGTAACCCCCCCACTCCCCAGTTACCCACCAAACCTCCGACGCGTTTCACCCAACGGGGCTTTATGGTACTGTTGTGTACCATCATTGCATGTGGTTCTTTCTTTAGTCCGGTTAGCATGTTTTTTACTTCCTATGGCATTTCAGTTCAATTTTTATATGTTGGTACTCTTGATATGAGACCTGTATAAATATTTACCCTTTTCATTGAGGCGCTTTCTGCCTTTGAACATATCTCATGTTTATACATCTATATAATTACCCTGTGACTTACTTGTTCTTACATGCCATAGGCCAGTGCACCCGGATTATTTCTTTATTTCTGGTCTCCCCCTGCTCCCTAGTTCCCACGTATGTTTGTCCACGCTGTGTTTGTTTTATGTATTATTGGAACTTTCCATAAATAAAATTTATTCTTTTTTACAAATGGTCCATCCTTAAGTGGGTTATTTTCTTTTCGGTTCTAATGTACCCTCAGAGTATAGGTGTCTCGCTTGGGAGATGCCCTTAGACATCCACTGGCCCAGTGCTAAATCAGAAAGGGAGGACTGCACCAGCGAGATTGGGAGATCCAAAACATCAGTGGGTGGAGGTACAGCCAAAAGGGTCAGATAAGCAACCCAGGCATGAAATGAAGCTTTGAGTACAAGGTTAGATAGGTGGGATGTTGGGATGACCCAAGCTGGTGTGAGGAGGAGATCGTGTAACGTATAAGGGGAGGCCAGGTGGTTCTCTATAGCAACCCATGGTGAGTCAATAGACATGCACTACCACTTTTTTCAACATTGTGACTAGCATAGTTACATAGTACGGTTGAAAGACATACATCCATCAAGTTCAACCAGGGAATTGAAGGGTAGGGGTGTGGTGCGATATTGGGGAAGGGATGGGATTTTATATTTCTTAACCCCTTAAGGACTGAGCCCTTTTTCACCTTAAGGACTCGGCCATTTTTTGCAAATCTGACCACTGTCACTTTAAACATTAATAACTCTGGAATGCTTTTAGTTATCATTCTGATTCCTAGATTGTTTTTTCGTGACATATTCTACTTTAACGTAGTGGTAAAATTTTTGGGTAACTTGCATCCTTTCTTGGTGAAAAATCCCCAAATTTGATGAAAAATTTGAAAATTTTGCATTTTTCTAACTTTGAAGCTCTCTGCTTGTAAGGAAAATGGATATTCCAAATTATTTTTTTTATTCACATATACAATATGTCTACTTTATATTTGCATCATAAAATTTGAGTTTTTACTTTTGGAAGACACCAGAGGGCTTCAAAGTTCCGCAGCAATTTTCCAATTTTTCACAAAATTTTGAAACTCTCTTTTTTTCAGGGACCAGTTCAGGTTTGAAGTGGATTTGAAGGGTCTTCATATTAGAAATACCCCATAAATGACCCCATTATAAAAACTGCACCCCCGAAAGTATTCAAAATGACATTCAGTAAGCGTTTTAACCCTTTACGGGTTTCACAGGAATAGCAGCAAAGTGAAGGAGAAAATTCACAATCTTCATTTTTTACACTCGCATGTTCTTGTAGACCCAATTTTTTAATTTTTGCAAGGGGTAAAAAGGAGAAAATTTTTACTTGTATTTGAAACCCATTTTCTCTCGAGTAAGCACATACCTCGTATGTCTATGTAAAGTGTTCGGCGGGCGCAGTAGAGGGCTCAGAAGGGAAGGAGCGTCAAATGGTTTTTGGGGGGCATGTCACCTTCAGGAAGCCCCTATGGTGCCAGAACAGCAAAAAAAAACACATGGCATACCATTTTGGAAGCTAGACCCCTCGGGGAACGTAACAAGGGGTAATGTGAACCTTAATACCCCACAGGTGATTCACGACTTTTGCATATGTAAAAAAAAATATATATATTTTTTACCTAAAATGCTTGGTTTCCCTAAAGTTTAACATTTTTAAAAAGGGTAATAGCAGAAAATACCCCCCAAAATTTGAAGCCCAATTTTTCCCGATTCAGAAAACACCCCATATGGGGGTGAAAAGTGCTCTGCTGGCGCACTACAGGTCTCAGAAGAGGAGTCACATTTGGCTTTTTTTGAAGGAAATTTTGCTCTGGGGGCATGCCGCATTTAGGAAGCCCCTATGGTGCCAGGACAGCAAAAAAAAAACACATGGCATACCATTTTGGATACTAGACCCCTTGGGGAACGTAACAAGGGGTAAAGTGAACCTTAATACCCTACAGGTGTTTCACGACTTTTGCATATGTAAAAAAAAAAAAAAAAAAATTTACCTAAAATGCATGGTTTCCCAAAAAATTTACATTTATACAAAGGGTTAAAGAAGAAAATACCCCCCAAAATTTGAAGCCCAATTTCTCCCGATTCAGAAAACACCCCATATGGGGGTGAAAAGTTTCACATTTGGCTTTTTGAAAGCAAATATTGCTCTGGGGGCATGCTGCTTTTAGGAAGCCCTATGGTGCCAGGACCGCAAAATAACCCCACATGGCATACCATTTTGGAAACTAGAGCCCTCGGGGAATGTAACAAGGGGTTAAGTGAACCTTAATACCCCACAGGCGTTTCACGACTATTGCATATGTAAAAAAAATTCTAAATTTTTTACCTAAAATGCTTTTCCCAAAAACTTAACATTTTTAAAAAGGGTAAAAGCAGAAAATACCCCCCAAAATTTGAAGCCCAATTTCTCCCGAGTACGGCGATACCCCATATGTGACCCTTAACTGTTGCCTTGAAATACGACAGGGCTCCAAAGTGAGAGCGCCATGCGCATTTGAGGCCTGAATTAGGGATTGCATAGGGGTGGACATAGGGTTATTCTACGCCAGTGATTCCCAAACAGGGGGCCTCCAGCTGTTGCAAAACTCCCAGCATGCCTGGACAGTCAACGGCTGTCCGACAATACTGGGAGTTGTTGTTTTGCAACAGCTGGAGGCTCCGTTTTGGAAACCGTGGCGTACCAGACGTTTTTCATTTTTATTGGGGAGGGGAGGGGGGCTGTGTAGGGGTATGTGTATATGTAGTGTTTTTTACTTTTTATTTTATTTTTTGTGGTAGTGTAGTGTTTTTAGGGTACAGTCGCACGGGTGGGGGGTTCACAGTAGTTTCTCGCTGGCAGTTTGAGCTGTTGCAGAAAATTTGCTGCTGCTCAAACTTGCAGCCCGATACTTACTGTAAGCCTCCGCCCATGTGAGTGTACCCTGTACATTCACATTGGGGGGGACATCCAGCTGTTGCAAAACTACAACTCCCAGCATGCGCTGACAGACTGTACATGCTGAGAGTTTTAGTTTTGCAACAGCTGTAGGCACACTGGTTATGTATCACGGAGTTTGTGACCTTACTCAGTGTTTCAAAACCAGTGTGCCTCCAGCTGTTGCAAAACTACAACTCCCAGCATGTACGGTGCATGGTGTAAGGTGACTGCTGGGAGTTGTAGTTTGCAATAGCTGGAGGCACACCGGTCGTGAAACACTGAGTTAGGTAAAAAAAAAAACTCTAAGTTTCACAACCAGTGTGCCTTCAGCTGTTGCAAAACTACAACTCTCAGCAGTCACCGACAGCCAACGGGCATGCTGGGAGTTGTAGTTATGCAACCAGCAGATGCACCACTACAACTCCCAGCATGCACTTTAGCTGTTTGTGCAAGCTGGGAGTTGTAGTTATACAACAGCTGAAGGTACACTTTTCCATAGAAAAAATGTGCCTCCAGCTGTTGCAAAACCAAAAGTCCCAGCATGCCCATAAGGGAATGCTGGGAGTTGTGGTGGTCTGTCTCCTGCTGTTGCATAACTACAGCTCCCAGCATGCCCTTTTTGCATGCTGGGAGCTGTTGCTAAGCAACAGCAGGAGGCTGTAACTCACCTCCTGCTCCATCGCAGGCTGTCCCTCGCCGCCGCCGTCGCTTCTGGGGCCCCGATCCCAACATGGACGCCGGGGATCGGGGTCCCCAGCACCCGGGCTCGTCTTCTCGCACCCGCTCACGCCCTCCGGAAGAGGAGCGGGTGCGGGAGTGACGCCCGCAGCAGGCGCCCTGATTGGTCGGCCGGTAATCCGGCCGACGAATCAGGGCGATCGTGAGGTGGCACCAGTGCCACCTCACCCCTGCAGGCTCTGGCTGCAGGCTCTGACCCGGAATCGCCGCAGATCGCTGGACTGAATTGTCCAGCGATCTGCGGCGATCGCCGACATGGGGGGGCATAATGACGAACGATTTCAGCAGGCATCCGGCTCCGGTCCCCAACCGGCTAGCGATGGGGACCGGAATTCCCACGGGCGTATGGATACGCCCTGCGTCCTTAAGGACTCGGGATGCAGGGCGTATCCATACGCCCTGCGTCCTTAAGAGGTTAAGCATTAATGTTATTTTGTTCCAGGAATGTATCTTCAGCAGGCATCCAGGGCAAACGCAGAGGGGGGCTATGAAGGTGATCTGCGGTGATACCGGGCTGATCGGGTCTCTGGGACCCGACTGCCCGGTAATTTTGCATGATCCCTGTTGTCACACATGATCCCGGACTCACAAGCCTCCACCTCCTCCTATCCCCTGCGATTCCTCGGTTAGTTAACTGACCAATCGCAGGGGGGGGGGGGGCGATTACTTCCTCCCGGCCCCTGGAAGTCCGGAGAGAACGGGAGGAAGACCGGAGGACGGGGGGAGTGCTGGGGCCCGGCCTCAGTACTTACCCTGTCCCTGAAGACCCGGATCCCGGCGGCGACAGGTGAGTTGATCTTCGGCGGCGCGGGACCTTTGCAGCAGTCCAGACTGCCGTAAAGCGATCTGGACTGCTCAATCTGGTCCCCTTACACTACAACTCCCAGCATGCCCAGACAGCCCTTGGCGTCTGGGCATGCTGGGAGTTGCAGTTTTGCAACATCTGGAGGTCCTCAGTTTGGAGACCACTGTGCCCTTCCAGATGTTGCAAAACTACACATCCTCAGCATGCCCTTACTGTCCAGGCATACTGGGAGTTGTAGTTTTGCAACATCTGGAAGGGCACAGATTGGGAACCACTGTATTAGTGGTCTGCAAACTGTAGTCCTCCAGATGTTGCAAAACTACAACTCCAAGCATGCTGGGAGTTGTAGTTCGGCAACATCTGGCTCTAAAGATGTCGCCGAGCTACTACTTCCAGCATGCCTGAGAATGTTTGGGAGTTGTGGTTTTGCAACAACTGGAGGCACACTGGTTGGGAAACATTGTCTGTTTCCTAACTCATTGTTTCCCAACCCGTGTGCCTCCAGCTGTTGCAAAACTACAACTCCCAGAACTCCCACTGATTGTGCATGCTGGGAGTTGTAGTTTTGTAACAGCTGGAGGTCCCCCCCCCCAGGGTACATTCACATGGGCAGGGGGCTTACAGTGAGTATCAGGCTGCAAGTTTGCAATGCAGCAAATTTTGCGCGGCAGCTCACACTCGCAGCAGGAAACTCGCTGTAATCCCCCGCCCGTGTGACTGTACCCTAAAAACACTACACTAACACAAAATAAAAAGTAAAAAACACTACGTGTACACATATCCCCTCCCCATGAGTTTTGCAACAGCTGGAGGCACCCTGTTAGGTGTATTCTACGCCAGTGATTCCCAAGTCCACCCCTATGCAAATCCCTAATTCAGGCCTCAAATGCGCATGGCGCTCTCACTTCGGGGCCCTGTCGTATTTCAAGGCAACAGTTTAGGGCCACATATGGGGTATCGCCGTACTCGGGAGAAATTGCCTAACAAATTTTGGGGGGCTTTTTCTCTTTAGTGTAAATTTTTTACACTAACATGCTGGTGGTGCCCTATACTTTTCATTTTGACAAGAGGTAAAAGGGGGAAAAAAGCCCCCCAAAATTTGTAATGCAATTTCTCACGACTACGGAGATACCACATATGTGGGCGCAAAGTCCTCTGGGGGTGCACAAGGAGGCCCAGAAGGGAGAGTGCGCCATGTACATTTGAGGTGATTTGCACAGGGGTGGCTGATTGTTACAGCGGTTTTGACAAACGCAGAAAAAAAAAAACACGTGACCCCATTTTGGAAACTACACCCCTCACGGAATGTAATGAGGGGTGCAGTGAGAATTTAAACCCCACTGGTGTCTGACATCTTTGAAACAGTGGGCTGTGCAAATAAAAATTTTTGTACACCAGTGGGGGGTAAATGCTCACTGTACCCCTTGCTATGTTCCTCAAGGGGTCTAGTTTCCAAAATGGTATGCCATGTGGGGGTTATTTTGCTGTCCTGGCACCATAGAAGCTTCCTAAATATGGGGTACCTCCATACTCAGAAGAGATGGGGTTACAAATTTTGGGGGGTATTTTCTGCTATTAACCCTTGCAAAAATGTGAAATTTGGGGGAAACACACATTTTAGTGAATTTAAAAAAAATTTTTTACATATGCAAAAGTCGTGAAACGTGGGGTATTAAGGCTCACTTTATTCCTTGTTACATTCCTCAAGGGGTCTAGTTTCCAAAATGGTATGCCATGTGTTTCTTTTTTTGCTGTTCTGACACCATAGGGGCTTTCTAAATGCAACATGCCCCCCAAAAACCATTTCAGAAAAACGTACTCTCCAAAATCCCCTTGTCGCTTCCGAGCCCTCTACTGCGCCCGCCGAACACTTTACATAGACATATGAGGTATGTGTTTACTCGAGAGAAATTGCGCTTCAAATATAAGTATACATTTTCTCCTTTTACCCCTTGTAAAAATTGGGTGTACAAGAACATGCGAGTGTAAAAAATGAAGATTGTGAATTTTCTTAACTGGTCCCTGAAAAATTGTGATTTTGGAAATTTTGTGAAAAATTGGAAAATTGCTGCTGAACTTTGAAGCCCTCTGGTGTCTTCCAAAAGTAAAAACTTGTCAATTTTATGATGCAAACATAAAGTGGACATATTGTATATGTGAATAAAAAAAAATATTTGGAATATCCATTTTCCTTACAAGCAGAGAGCTTCAAAGTTAGAAAAATGCAAATTTTTCATAAAATTTTGGGATTTTTCACCAAGAAAGGATGCAAGTGACCACAAAATTTTACCACTATGTTAAAGTAGAATGTCACAAAAAAACTGTCTCGGAATCAGAATGATAACTAAAAGCATCCCAGAGTTATTAATGTTTAAAGTGACAGTGGTCAGATGTGCAAAAAATGGACGGGTCCTAAGGTGTAAAATGGCTGGGTCCTTAACCCCTTAAGGACCAGGCCATTTTACACCTTAGGACCAGAGCTTTTTTTGAACATCTGACCACTGTCACTTTAAACATTAATAACTCTGGAATGCTTTTAGTTATCATTCTGATAACGAGATTGTTTTTTCGTGACATATTCTACTTTAACATGGTGATAAATTTTTGTCGATACTTGCATCCTTTCTTAGTGAAAAATCCCCAAATTTGATGAAAAAATTTAAAATTTTGAATTTTTCTAACTTTCACAACTTTTGCATATGTAAAAAAAAAAAATGTTTTCACTAAAATGTGTTTACCCCCAATTTTCAAATTTTTGCAAGGGTTAATAGCAGAAAATACCCCCCAAAATTTGTAACCCCATCTCTTCAAAGTATGGAGGTACCCCATAAGTTGACCTGAAGTGCACTATGGGCGAACTACAATGTTCAGCAGAGAAGGAGTCATATTTGGCTTTTTGAGAGCAAATTTTGCTCGGTGGGCATGTCGCATTTAGGGAGCCCCTATGGTGCCAGAACAGCAAAAAAAAAACACATGGCATACCATTTTGGAAACTAGATCCCTTGAGGAACGTAACAAGGAATAAAGTGAGCCTTAATACCCCACAGGAGTTTCACGACTTTTGCATATGTAAAAAAAAAAAAAAAATTCCCACTAAAATGTGTTTCCCCCCTAATTTCACATTTTTGCAAGGGTTCATAGCAGAAAATACCCCCCAAAATTTGTAACCCCATCTCTTCTGAGTATAGAAGTACCCCATAAGTGGATGTCAAATGCACTAGAGGAGCGCTACAATGCTCAGAAGAGGAGTCACATTTGCAAATTTATTTTGGAAACTGCACCCCTCAAGGAACATAACAAGGGGTACAGAGAGCCTTAACACCCCACAGGTGTTTGATAAATATTCATGAAGTGGGATGTGAAAATGAAAAATTTTATTATTTTTTTTACACTAAAATGCTGGGGTTACCCCAAATTTTTCATTTTCACAAGTGGTAAAAGGAGAAAATGTCATTGTAAATGTGTAAATACATTTCTTTGGAGTAAGTACATACCTCAAGTCTGGGCGTAAACAGCGTGCACACCGGTCACAGAGGTGCCGGAGATCAGTCAGGGTCCTTGAGCTTTGGCTTTCTCCTATGGAGCCAGAACAGTGGGACCCCCCCTCAAGGGGCATTACATGGGGTAAATAACTGGGGTACACTTGTAACTAAAATGGTGTACAGTGGGACATAAAATTATAAAACAAATTATGTTTCCAGAATGATGACCCAGAGCACAGCCAAAACAAGAAAATATGCCCGCCCCAAACCCTATGCTCTGAATCATCATTCTGGAATGTGATATGTGTGGCCGTCCCTAACTTGTTGCCTCAAATGCGCACCCCGCTCAGGTGGAGAGAGAGCGCTGCGCATTTGAGGCAACATAAAAAGTCCCCGATGATAGTGACTCGGTGACCCATGAACCATTTTTTATAAAATATACCCCCAGAGGTCTTATCAGTTTTTTTTTTTGTTTTTTTGTTTTTGTTTTTTGGATGAAATATTTCTTGGGGCAATTTAGTGGTTTTATGGGGTTAAAACTTGGAATGTACTCTGGACTTGGTACATTTGGGTCAAATTGTGGAAAATTAAAATGAAGAGGGAAAATTTTGAACTCCATGGAAGTGTGATACTTCCTGAAGCAATCCTTAATGCAGAGGCCCGAATTATCTGGGCAAGTGTCACATTGAGTGGTGGTGTCCTTCCGAATCCCCCTCTTGTAACACACACTGCATCTTTTCTGGGCTCTTCCCTTCTTTCCAGTGTGGGGGACCTCACCTGGAAAGTGTTGGCCTGGGACGATCCTGGCACCTATTACTTCAGTTCCTTGGGAAGTCCGGCCTGCTCTTTCCCGGTCGCCAAAGATCAGGACCTTTAGGACTTGTTCTTGGAACTGGAGGAATGTCCCTGTGTTGCCAGCGTACTGGGACAGTACAAAAGAGTTGTACATGGCAACCTGTACCATGTAGACCGCAACTTTCTTGTACCATACCCGGGTTTTCCGCATGGCGTTATATGGCTTGAGGACTTGATCAGAAAGATCAACTCCCCCCATATACCGATTGTAGTCCAGAATACAATCGGGCTTGAGAACCGGTGTTGTTGTACCTCGCACAGGGACAGGTGAGCTGCCGTTGCCATGAATAGTGGTCAGCATGAGGACATCCCTCTTATCCTTATACTTGACCAGCAACAGGTTTTCATGGGCAAGGGCACAGGACTCACCCTTGGGAATAGGTGTCTTAACAAAATTTAGAGGGAGGCCTCTCTGGTTTTTCCGCACAGTCCCACAAGCGGACGTGGATCTGGCGGCAAGGGATGTGAAGAGAGGGATGCTGGTATAAAAGTTGTCTACGTACACGTGGTAACCCTTATCCAGCAATGGGTGCACAAGCTCCCAAACGATTTTCCCGCTAACACCCAGAGTGGGGGAACAATCTGGGGGTTCAATACGGGAATCTCGTCCGTCATACACTCTAAACTTGAGAGTGTACCAGGAGGTACTCTCACAAAGTTTATAGAGCTTCACGCCATACCGCGCCCGTTTCGAGGGAATATACTGTCCGATGAGTCTCCCCTTAAAACTGATAAGAGACTCATCAGCCGAGAGCTCCCTGAGGGGTACATAGGCCTCCAAAAATTTGGCCCCTAAGTGATCGATGGCCGGCCTCACTTTGTAAAGCCGGTCATAGGCGGGATCACCTCGGGGTGGACATGCCGCATTATCTGCATAATGCAGGCATTTCCAAATGGCCTCGAACCACCTCTGTGTCATGACCATACTGTAAAGCGGGGTCTGGTAGAGGATATCCCCGCTCCAGTACTGTCTGACACTTGGCTTTTTGACCAGGCCCATATGCAGCAAGAGGCCCCAAAATGTCCTCATTTCTGCTGCATCAATGGCGCACCATTCATTGGACCTGGCCAAAAAAGAATCAGGGTGGTGGGCGATGAACTGCCTGGCGTACAGATTCGTCTGCTCCACCATGTGATCGACAAAACTGTCACTGAAAAAATAACTGAAATAGTAAATTTCAGTGAATCCAGAATTGTCAATCCTGATTCTGGAGTCTCCAACAAACTCCGGAACCCGTGGCTGATAACCCTCTGGGGGTCTCCAGACAGGTTCACCGGAAGGGGGCTCTGGTAAACTTGTCTGGGGGGGGTCGGACTCCTAGTACGAGCGGCATCATCACTCGCACTAGTGCCGGCCACTGGGCCACTATCATGGGGGGTGCGTGGCCTCGCTTGGCGGCGTCTCTGCCGCCGTGCAGGGGGCTCATCAGGAGTACTAGATGATGAGGAGGACGATGAAGAACACAGAAATGTTGGATCTTAATCGTCCTCACTGACAGATTCGGAGTCGGAGACAAGAAAAACGTATGCCTCCGCTACCGAAAATGCCCGGCGAGTCATCGCCTTTTTTCTGCGGGGGGGGGGTTATGTACTGTGTGTGTGCTTGGCGTATACTATATATAATGGTGTGTGGTTAGAAATCACACACCGTTATATGGGGGGGGGGGGGAAATGCTGCAGCCCCAAAAAAATGGGGGGGCTAATGCAGCGCCCTGAACCCCTAATAGGGCCCGGGTCACACTGAAAAACTGCAGAAGACCCATGATTTCAGCAGGCATCCCGGTCCGATCTCCGCCCGGCGCACGGCGGGGACCAGAACTGCCCATGACGTAAATGTACGTCCTTGGTCCTTAACCCCTTAAGGACCGGGGGGTTTTCCGTTTTTGCATTTTCGTTTTTTGCTCCTTGCCTTTAAAAAATCATAACTCTTTCAAATTTGCACCTATAAATCCATATGATGGCTTATTTTTTGCGCCACCAATTCTACTTTGTAATGACGTTAGTCATTTTGCCCAAAAATCTATGGTGAAGCGGGAAAAAAAATCATTGTGCGACAAAATTTAAAAAAAAACGCTGTTTTGTAAATTTTGGGGGCTTCCGTTTCTACGTAGTACATTTTTTGGTAAAAATGACACCTGATATGTATTCTGTAGGTCCATATGATTAAAATGATACCCTACTTATATAGGTTTGATTTTGTCGGACTTCTGGAAAAAATCATAACTACATGCAGGAAAATTAATACGTTTAAAATTGTCATCTTCTGACCCCTATAACTTTTTTATTTTTCCGTGTATGGGGCGGTATGAGGGCTCATTTTTTGCGCCGTGATCTGAAGTTTTTAACGGTACCATTTTTGCATTGATAGGACTTATTGATCAGAATTTTTTTGCGCGCACGCCATCGACCGAGCGGTTTAATTAATGATATATTTTTATAATTCGGACATTTCCGCACGCGGTGATACCATATATTTTTATTTTTATTTACACTGTGTTTTTTTTTTTATTGGAAAAGGGGGGTGATTCTAACTTTTAATAGGGGAGGAGTTAAATGATCTTTATTCACTTTTTTTTTTCACTTTTTTTTTGCAGTGTTATAGGTCCCATAGGGACCTATAACACTGCACACACTGATCTCCTATGCTGATCACTGGTTTCTCATAAGAAACCAGTGATCAACGATTCTGCCGCATGACTGCTTATGCCTGGATCTCAGGCAATGAGCAGTCATTCGGCGATCGGACAGCGAGGAGGCAGGAAGGGGCCCTCCCGCTGTCCTGTCAGCTGTTCGGGATGCCGCGATTAGCCGCGGCTATCCCGAACAGCCCGACTGAGCTAGTCGGGAACTTTCACTTTCACTTTTAGCCGCGTGGCTCAACTCTGAGCGCGCGGCTAAAGGGTTAATAGCGCGCGGCGCCGCGATCGGCGCTGCGCGCTATTAGAGGCGGGTCCCGGCTTCACTATGACGCCGGGCCCGCCATGATATGACGCGGGGTTACTGTGTAACCCCGCGTTATATCAGAAGTGCAGGACCAAGGACGTATAGGTACGTCCTTGGTCCTTAAGGGGTTAAGTCCCAGGGTGTCGGGCCGTACCGTTACGTCATGGGTCCTGTAGGGGTTAAGGGGTTAATATACATATACATTTATCATATTCCCCCTTAAACGTCTCTTCTCAAGACTAAACAATTGTAACTCCTTTAATCGCTCCTCATAGCTAAGATGTTCCATGACCCATTTTAGTTTAGTCGCGCGTCTCTGCACCCTTTCCAGCTCCACAGTGTCCCTTTTAGGTGACCAAAACTGAACAGCATATTCCAGGTGAGGCCGTACCAATGCTTTATAAAGGGGGAGTATTATGTCACTGTCCCTTGAGTCCATGCCTCTTTTTATACATGACAATATCCTGCCGGCCTTGGAAGCAGCAGCCTGACATTGCATGCTATTCTATACACTATATCTATATTCTATACACTATGGGGGAGATTTATCAAAACCTGTGTAGAGGAAAAGTGGTGCAGTTGTCCATAGCAACCAATCAGATTGCTTGTTTAATTTTTCACAGTCCTCTTTGAAAATGAAAGAAGCGATCTGATTGGTTGCTATGGGCAACTCAGCAACTTTTCCTCTAGACTGGTTTTGATAAATCTCCCCCTATATCTACATAGCTACATAATATCGCCTTTTAGGTACCCCAATTCCACCTGCCTGTGGCAACCTAGCTATAATCGTAGCAGCCAGCCTAGGTTTCTTCCCACCCATACAAATTTAGAGGATTGCATGCACTTTCTGAAAAAAGCTACTAGGTAGGAAGATTTTTTAATTTTTTTTATATTTTTTTTAAGATTGCCATAATTGTACCCTCCCATATAATAAAGACAACAGGGGATATTTATCAAAACCTGTGCAGAGGAAAAGTTGCCAAAAGAAACCAATCAGATAATTTTGAGATTCCTTTTCAAAATGTAAAGACATTAACCCCTTAAGGACGCAGCCCATTTGGGCCTTAAGGACGCAGAAAATTTTATTTTTACGTTTTCGTTTTTTCCTTCTCGCCTTCAAAAAATTATAACCTTTATATTTTCATCCACAGACTAGTATGAGGGCTTGTTTTTTGCGCGACCAGTTGTCCGTTGTAATGCCATCCCTCACTTTACCATAAAATGAATGGCGCAACCAAAAAAATACTATTTGTGTGGGGAAATTAAAAAGAAAACCGCAATTTTGCTAATTTTGGAAGGTTTCGTTTTCAGGCCGCACAATTTCCGTTAAAAATGACGTGTTCTTTATTCTTTGGGTCAATACGATTAAAATTTGGGATGAAGAAAAAGAGCAAGGTCCAGCTCCCAGGAAAAGCGAATAAAATCCAAAATTTTTATTCAAGCCGTTAAAAAATGAGTGAACAAAAAAAGGGGGGGAAATAAAATCGTAGCAGAAACGCAGTTTCTGCTACGATTTTATTTCCCCCCCTTTTTTTGTTCACTCATTTTTTAACGGCTTGAATTAAAATTTTGGATTTTATTCGCTTTTCCTGGGAGCTGGACCTTGCTCTTTTTCTTCATCCCAAGTCTTCACTCCAAGCATGCGGTTGGATGTTGTCCGTGCTTCCTACCTACACTTGAAGTCCTCCTCTTCCTAAGAACTTATATGCTGGTGAGCTGGTTTTCCTCTTTCATAGACTTTTTGTAATACGATTAAAATGATAACCATGATAACAACATACTTTTCTATTACTGTTGTGCTTAAAAACATTTTTTTTCACCAAATTAGAACGTTTAAGATCCCCCTATTTTGAAGGCCTATAACTTTTTCATTTTTCCGTATAAGCGGCGGTATGAGGGCTCATTTTTTGCGCCATGATCTGTACTTTTTATTTATACCATATTTGCTTATATAAAACTTTTAATACATTTTTTATAAATTTTTTTGGAATAAAATGTTATAAAAAAGCAGCTATTTTGGACTTTTTTTTTTTTTACGTTCACGCTAAATTGTACGGCGTGAAAACGAAACCTTCCAAAATTAGCAAAATTGCGGTTTCCTTTTTAATTTCACCACACAAATAGTATTTTTTTGGTTGCGCCATACATTTTATGGGAAAGTGAGTGATGGCATTACAACGGACAACTGGTCGTGCAAAAAACAAGCCCTCATACTAGTCTGTGGATGAAAATATAAAAGAATTATGATTTTTTTGAAGGCAAGGAGGAAAAAACGAAAACTTAAAAATAAAATTGGCTGCGTCCTTAACCCCTTAAGGACGTAGCCCTTTTTCACCTTAAGGACTGAGCCCTTTTTCGCAATTCTGACCACCGTCGCTTTATGAATTAATAACGCAAAAACGCTTTTACCGAATATTCTGATTCTGAGATAGTTTTTTCGTGACATATTCTACTTTATTTTGGTGGTAAATTTTCAGCGTTACTTGCATCCGAAAATTTTGCATTTTTCTAACTTTGAAGCTCTCTGAATTGACATACGATTTTCTGCGATCGCCGACATGGGGGGGGGGGGGGGGCTCAGGATCCTCCTGGGCGATGTGCCGGGATGCCTGCTGAATGATTTCAGCAGTTATTCCTGTCCGATCCCCAATCCGGCTAGCGGCGGGGAGCGAAATTCCCACGGGCGTATGCATATGCTCCACGTCCTTAAGCACTTGGGATGCAGGGCATATGCATACGCCTGGCGTCCTGAACAGGTTAAGGGGTTAATAACCACCGCCTGTTTCTTATCACTGAGCCAGTTACTAACCCACTTACACACATTTTCATTTGTATAGTCATTTATGTACCAACCTTTTATATGGCACAGTATAAAATGCTTTGGAAAAAATCAAGATATACAACATCCAGTGATTTATCCCAGTCTAGTCTTGAGCTCACCCTGAGCTTTTCTATCTCCAATAAATCCCAAGAATATCCTTAATATATAAACTTTAATTCTATTTCATCGAGTTTTTTTTAACCAAGACTTTAGTTTGCATCACTACTCTCCTCTAATTTGTTGGAACTGTAACCACCTAAGTAAAGATTTATTACAGAGTTAAAATGGCTTCTTTCATATCGAAGAAGACTATTTATGTCAACATTTCTAAATCAGTATGTAGCCAACCCTCTGCATCCCATATGACCCATGTGTCCAGCATTTATGTTTCACATTTAGATCATTTTTTTGTTTTGCCTTGATAATATGATATCATATGTGTGAGCCATCACATGTTAAATAGTTACATAGCGCAGTTGAAAAAAGACCATCAAGACTGTCCGTCAAATTCAACCAAGAAGGGGAGGAGATGTAAATAGGGCACTTTCTTGTTTGGAAACTACATACAGTACATTTGAATAGGCTCTGGTGCAAGATGAAACATTTTGCTTGAGATAATGTTAAGTACAGGATAAAACTTTGCTCCGTAATGTGAGTGTTGGCCTAGTTCTTTCAGCTCACCTAGGGACAGTTTCCCTATGGCATGAGTACTGATTACTGCCCTCACATTGCTTCATTTATTCAGGGGGCATCAGAATTTAATTATTGTGATTGTAAGATCCCCACCCCACTTAGATGTTTGATCTTAGGATAACCATTTTGAAATCACACCACATATTAAAGGGGGTTTCCCTATGTATTTTCCAAATTCCATTAACTTTGCTCAATAAAGGAAGATAAAAATCTATGCAAAATTAAAAAGTGCAATTGAAAAAGACTGTTTACAGAGCCCACTGCTTCATCCACACCTGATATATTAGGAGGTGAAAACATGTACATTGTGGCATCACATCACATGAATATTGCTGCCAATTATGATGTAATGTCATACCATATCTGGCTACAAGATTATATATATATAAAAATTTGGCTACTCACACATGTAAAAAAAGAATAATAAATACTGCCCAATTTCCCACAGCAGTATTTTGTTCAGTTTTCTTTTTTGCTTCAGAATTTTTTAATTTCAGAAGTGGGACCAAAACACAGAAAAGGTACAAATCTTATAAAAAAAAAGTTTCTTTGTAAACTCCACATCTGACATTAAAATATTAATGTAAAATACTGACCAATATTCTGTCTTATGAAATTGGCCTATGGCCACAGGTATAGAAAGTAATTTTAGCTGGGATTGAAAATAAATCCAGGCAAATGTATTGACATTTGTTGCAACAAACTTATGATTGCCAATGCCTCTTTAAATAAAAATAAAAAAAACTACTGTCACATGGATAGGTTTAGTTTATTAACAGTTTAGTTTATTAACAGTGTTCCTTTAAGAATTAAAACAAGAAAACACTGCCCTCACTTGATATTGAGGTCACCAAAGCCCAGACTAGACTCTCAGCTGTTAACCACTTACTTCCTGAAATTACATATCACGTTGAGATTGTGAAACAGCTTCCTTTTGTTTTAGAACCGGCCCACAATTAAAGATATTACAAAATACCAGTGGCATACATGGGAGTTTACTTGTTCCTCATTTACAACAACCCTTCTACAAGATACAACAGCGATCCTTTAGCTTCTGTGACAACATGGTGAGTTGCTATACTTTTTATATCAAGGTTTGACAGTCAAGGTTTTGTGAAATTGACAGTGTCCATTACTAACACATAGAACAGGCTCTCCAACAGCTGTAGCTGTTTAGGTTTTAGCACATTAACCACAAACTTGTCTTTCCAATGCATTTTCTGAGCTATATAGGCTGTTTTAACTATGTATGTAAAAAGTAACACACAGAACTAAGGAATGTGTATTACTGAAAATACAGTATTGTTAAAAAAAAAAGTTTCTTTTAATTGTTCCTATTTATTTTATTTGACTGGGTTTTTTTTTGAACAGATTTACTAATTTGCCACATGTCACAGGAAAATTGTTGTGCATTGTGCATGGACCATTGACAAAAATATAATACCAATAAGTAATTTTCCCGACCTACACAGTTCTGTTGGATTTTTCAGACCACTTTATGTTTGCAGTCTTGTATAGCTTGTTCTACATTTATATTGAGTTTTAGACAATTTTCCCTGAGTCTGGCAAAAAGAAGTGACCTTGGTGATGGCAGCTTGGACAAAAAAGTGCCAAACAATTGTGGTTTGAATTAAGCAAACTAAAACTTGGGTTAAACTTAGACTAGACTTGTCTAAAAATGTACTGTCTCTAGATTTAACGATCAGCCTGGCACATCTGAAGACTGTCCCTTTAAATAGCTTGGCCTGTGATATTGACAGTTTTAGTTATGAAAGGGGTATTCCAGGAATTTATTATATTTGACTATGCTACAGGGGCTGAAAAGTTAGTGTAGTTTATAATATAGTGTCTGTACCTGTGTGTGATTATGGTCTCGCAATTCTTCGGTAATTTTTTGCCCTAAAGTTTACTTTTAACAGCACACAAAATGACTACCGTCTCAGGTTTTCCCAGGTTGCAGTGCTGCCTGAGGAATTACATCATTAGTCAGGTGATCACAGGGAGCCTTTCCTGCCTCAATTGGTGGAGCGACCGCTGGGTGGGAGATCATTCTGCAATTTTTGCAACAGCTGGAGGCATCCTGGTTAGAAAACACTGGTCTTTTGCGTGAAATGCAGATAATTCATTCTTCAATGGGGGGGGGGTTTGGCTGATGTGTGAAAGGGAAAAAGTGACATCATACTTACAAACAAGGAATTATGGGACTTGTAGTTGAAGAAATACCCAGTTCACAAAAAGATAGTCACAGCGTTATGGTAATTTTACAACATAGCCTTTTAGCCCCAAGACAAGCACAGATCCTTCCTAAGCATGTCCATTACTGTCTGGCAAGTAAGTGCTAAAATCACCTTATGGTGGATAACCCCTTTAAGGGCCACCACATACAAAAGCCAAATTGTTTTGTAAGTGTGGCATCGGTGCACGATGAGGAATTCTCCTGTTGGTGACACCAAATTATGTGGTATCCACGACGCATTAGTAGAAATACCAGATCACTTCGTTACGCGAGGGCACTGTTATCCTATACACAGTCCGAGGTTGGAGACAGCTTCTCCTGGGCAAGACACGAGGAGTAAATGAACACACAGATGTCAGGTTACGGATAACTGTCTTTACTGAGCAGGGTGCAGATGGTAATACATGTACAGCTGGCTTTAGGTGAAAGAGTACAGCGTAACCCCTTGGGAGCCCTGTGGCCTTGCTGGGACTTGTGGTGCTAACATTAAACAGATTTATACTGACATGTGAGATGGAAGATTGAATAGTGGTAGCTAGGGTCATGTCAAGGTACTGAAGCCTTCTCCACAGTGGCATGAACTTCCTCCTTGCGAGTAATCCTTGCACGATGACCAGTTGAGAGATTAGAGTTGAACTAGACCTCTTCTCAGAGCACACGATACACAGCACCTGAACCAAACTGTAGCTCAGGAGCCAATAGACTGAACTGTGTCTAGCACTGGACTGGGGTAACTCCTCCCCCACACTTTAGGGGTTTCCATTGGCAGGCAGGGTCACATGGCGTTCACTGCTCTCATTTAAGGGTACAGTAACATGGAAAACATATAACAGTAAGATAATTAATTTAGAAAAATATATTACCGTTTCCCCGAAAATAAACCCTACCCCGAAAGTAAGCCCTAGCAGGACTATCAGGGCGGGCTGCAATATAAGCCCTACCCCAAAAATAAGACCTAGGCAAGGGGTAATCAACTGGCAGAGCACGGTCCAGTTTCGGGGCCGCCAGTAATGCCCGCAGACTTCCCAATCCCCCCCCCCCCATGGCTTGTCCCGCGGCAAGTTACCGTAATTGAGCCGGGGCAGGGACGCTTTACAACGTCCGCGCGTATGCACGGCAGACGTCACAAACGTCTGCTAAGCAACCGGCTGCTAAGCAACAGAAGGAGATCCCGCCACCGCCGAGAGCTGCAGCTTCCGTATAGTACAAGTTGCGGACGCTACCGTATGAAGGTGGTGAAGTGCTGGTCTCCGCTGGGGATAAAATGTGTAGCGTAGTTTATTATGGCAGAGGGGTGGGGGGCTGTAGCAGTGTGGAGGAGAGGGGGCTGCGGGAGTGTGGAGGATGGGGGCTGTAGCAGTGTGGAATATGGGGGGGGGGGGGGGGTTCGGCATCCTCCACACTTCTACAGCCCCCCATCCTCCACACTGCTACAGCCCCCCATGTTGTTCAAGGTACATACCGTAAATAAATAAGCCCTACCCTGAAAATAAGCCCTAGTGTGTTTTTTGTGACTAAAATTTATATAAGACCCGGTCTTATTTTCAGAGAAACACTGTATTTGTGCAATAAAGTTAATTAATATGACAGTAAGTCCCTTGGTGGAGCCAACACCATACACTACCAAGCTGTCCGAGACAGTCCAAAGCCACAGGACAGCTATTGGTGCTGGGAGACCGCAAATGGAAGAGCATAACTGAAACAAAAAAAAAAGTAAAAAAAATAAAACCCTGTCTTCATAGCAACCAATCAGAGCTTTCATTCTACTAGAGCAGTTTAGAAAGAGGAAAGCTGAGCTCTGGTTGCTATGGACCATGAGTCTAAGGAAGTGGAGATGCCACTTAAGGTGGTCCAGGGTTGAAGAAGAAGTTAGTAGTCATCCCCAACAGGTCATGATTTTAGGATATCCCAGAAAACATGACCTGTTTGTGGTACCTGAGGACTGCACTTGGGAAACACTGATTTAGATCATAGTGAGGACATAACATATTGTTTTCATTAGTTATGTTGTGATGTACTGTAGGTTAGGAGAACCTACACCTGAAAGCATAGGCAGTACTAGGCTAGTACAGAGTATGTGGAGCTTCATAGGCCATTAACACTCCACTAAGCGTTCTGGGGAGAAGACCTATACAAAGCATCTTTTCAGGTAGCGTTCACTAAACATACGTTTTTCACTTCATTGAAAGAGATTTTATGCCAAGCCAGAGATCTCTCTAGAAGGAAAGCGAAAGGTGAATAAGGTAAAAGCGTTAGCGGAGGCGCTGTACCAATAAAAGTTTTATTGTCATGTGCTGTTCGAGTCTTGTCTTCATGACCACAGTTGTGCAGCGCCTCCGCTAACCGGTTTCTTTACCTTATTTGTCTTTCGCTATTCCCTATCGGTCACCATTACTGGGGTCCGATACCAGCAAGTGTGCAGCAGCCATCACTTTCACTTATGCCATTTGCTGCAAATTCCTGTGAAGCTTCAAAAAAGGTTGGTATATCACCTGGGTGTGGTGAAGGGTACACACCAGCGGATACACCTCATCAGGGAGCGCCCCCTGTATTTTTTATGTCTTCCTTTAAGCTTCTAGAAGGAAAGAGTACCCATCTGCAGACAGCGCTGTTTCAGGGTTGTTGCAAGCATAGGGCTAGATACCATGCAACCAAATGCAATAATATTACAAACTGGACTTTCATTATTTCATTTATTATGGATTTGAAATAGCTTACAGTGGTCCCTCAACATACGATGGTAATCCGTTCCAAATGGACCATCGTTTGTTGAAGCCATCGTATGTTGAGGGATCCGTGCAATGTAAAGTATAGGACAGTGGTCTGCAACCTGCGGACCTCCAGATGTTGCAAAACTACAACACCCAGCATGCCCGCATGCTTGGAGTTGTAGTTTTGCAACATCTGGAGGTCCGCAGGTTGAAGACCACTGGTATTGGAGGTTGTACTCACGCGTCCCCGCCGCTCCGGACAGTCACCGCTGCCCTGGATGTCGCTGTCCATCGCTGTCGCCACGTCCCCGGGGTGTTCCCGATGCTCCGGCAAGGCCTCTGCTTCCCCGGCATCCTCGCTCTCCGTCGCCGCCATTCCGTCGTTATGCACGCCGCTTCTATTGGATGACGGGACGGCGTGCGCAGTGATGGCGACGATGAAGAGCGCCGATGATGCAGGGGATCCTGAAGAGGACGCACCGGAGCCCCAAGGACAGGTAAGTGATCGTCAGCGGACCACACGGGGCACTGTAAACGGCTATCCGGTGACAGCTGAAGCAGTCTTTGCTGCCGGATAGCCGTTTATGCCATGGCCCCGACACAAAAGCATCGTATGTTGATGCTGCCTTCAACATGCGATTGCCTCTGAGATACACTCGCTCTTAGTCGTGGCACAAAAAATTACGGGCATATGCCCCTCATGTATAAGGGGCATATGCCCCTTATGTATAAGGGGCATATGCCCGTAATTTTTTGCACCACCACTAAGAGCCAGTGTTGGCTCGAAACGCGTCGGTTTCTTGTACCGTTTTATTCAACATGGATATCCTCTAATTTTAAACATGTTGAAATAAATGTGAAGTTCAAATTTTTTCATTTTCTTCATTTGTCCAGGCATGCTGGGAGTTGTAGTTTTGTAACATCTGTAGGTCCGCAGGGTCTGGATGATGACAGGGGGATTATGTATTTCCCACCCTTATACTCGAGTCAATAACTTTTCCTGGATTTTTGGGGTGAAATGAGGGCTCGGCTTATATTCGGGTCGGCTTATACTCGAGTATATACGGTATCTACATATTTTTATGTATATTGGCATTTGTGTAATTACTTTCCCATGTTGTCTTTTTCTTTTGTGAATATGTTACTGTATCTGCAAGGCAGTTGCCTCTGAATTTCAAATATTATTAGTGGTGTCCATATTTTTGTTGCTGTTTAGATATTCAAAGAGAAAGCATCATTAAATAGTATAAACTGGATAGAAGAAACAGCTGTTGCAGAGGCATTTGGACTGCCACTGTGACTCTTCAGCTGTTGTGACACCATACTTCCTAACTGGAAGGGAATGCTGGGAGTTATATTTGCACAAGAGTTGGAAAGCCACATGTTGCCTAATACTGCCTTATATTGCAGTCACCTTGCTGCTACAAAATATTAGTAGAAACAAAAATTATACGTGTGCAAAACAACAAATAATTTATGGTCAGTAAACCAATGGGAAGCTGTTTTTCTGACAAGCATTGTACCAGGTCTGTAATCCCAGCTGAATTTTTTGAAAGCAAGGATGTTGAGTGATTATAAATAATGATAGGCACTTACTCTGCTCTCTATGCATGGTACTCCCCTACCCTCACCATCTGCAAAGAAGATAACCCTTTCTGTCCTAATAGGAGGAGTTTCATCCCTCTTTACCTACTTTAACCCCTTCCCGCAGATGGCCATATATATATACTTTCATTTTTAGCAATGTTTTGCAGCAAATGGACTGTGCAGCTGTGCGGGCAGTGATTAGTGGTGGGAGCCGGCGGCCGCACGATGCCGGGCACCCGCCGCAAATGTTAAGAGAGTGGAGATGCGCTCCAATTCTAACAGTGAAACCCTTCAGTGCTGCGGTCAGTGTGACTGCAGCATTTATTGGAATGACAGAGGGAGCTTTCTCTGTTCTCAATTGGGACTCTGCAATATGATTGCGGAATCCCGATGATAGCCATGGCAACCCGAGACCTCCGAACGACTGCTGGTTATCTGGCTACGGAAGCTGATCAGGCTCTGCCCAAGGCAGTGTCTGATCTGCTATGTCTGTCAGTGTAACATTGACAGACATAGTACATTGCAATACAGATTTGTGCTGCGCGATCATTATGTTGTAAACAGGTATGTGCTATGTACAGGTGACTACCATTTTATTTAGTGTGACTACAGGCCTTCTTTTACTTTCTTCTGCCTGGAATATGCTCAACCATCTCGGCCATACTTTTCAAACTAGCAGGGATCTTACACCCCTGGGTAAGTACCACTACCACAAATATTACAGTATCTAACCTTAGTGACTACACCCCTCACATTTTTGTAAATATTTCATTATATCTTTTCATGTTACAGCACTGAAGAAATGACACTCTGCTACAATGTAAAGTAGTGAGTACACAGCCTGTATAACAGTGTTAAAAGTTGTGGGGGGCCCAAAGTGTCCAGCACTGCCTTAAGGGGGTACTCCACTTCCCCAGCTTTCGAAACTTTTGTTCTGAACGCTGGGTGAGTGCACTGGGTGTCATGCCACTCCCCCTCAATGCAAGTCTATGTGAGGGGCATGGCAGCCGCCCCTTCCCATAGACTTGCATTGAGGGGGCATGGTGTGACATCATAAGGGGTGTGGACGTGACATCATGACCCGCGCAGCCCGCACCTAGCTGAATGCTGGGGCTGTGGCATACCCCTTTAAGCCTCTCGGGAATGGAGTACACCAGAGCTTCACAGGTTGCCATTGGGGTCCTCTTCCACTTCACCATTATGACATCATATAGCAGATGGATGTTAGAGACCTTCTGTTTGAGGATGCCCCACAGATGCTCTATAAGGTTTAAGTCTGGAGACATGCTTGGCCAGTCCATCACCTTTACCCTCAGCTTGTTTAGCAAGGCAGTGGCAATCTTGGAGGTGTGTTTGGGGACGTTATCATGTTGGAATACTGCCCTGTGGCCAAATCTCCAAAGGGAGGGAATCATGCTCTATTTCAATGTGTACATGTTGGCATTCATGGTCCTCTTAAAGGGGTTCTACTGTGGAAAACTTTTTTCTTTTAAATCAACTGGTGCCTGAAAGTTAAACAGATTTGTAAATTACTTATTTAAAAAAAGCTCTTAATCCTTCCAGTACTTTTTAGGGGATGTATACTACAGATGACATTTTTTTTTTTTTTGGATTTCTCTTTTGTCACGACCATGGTGCTCTCTGCTGACCTCTGCTGGTCATTTTAGGAACTGTCCAGAGCAGGAGAAAATCCCCATAGCAAACATATTCTGCTCTGGACAGCAGAGGTCAGCCGAGAGCACTGTGGCTGTGACATAAGAGAAATCCAAAAAGATAAACATTTCTTCTGTAGTTTACAGATGCTAATAAGTACTCGAAGGATTAAGATTTTTTTAATAGAAGTAATTTACAAATCTGTTTAACTTTCTGGCACCAGTTGGAAAAAAAAAAAGTTTTCCACGATAGTACCCCTTTAATGAATTGTAGCTCCCCAGTGCCAGAAGCACTCATGCAGCCCGAGACCATGACACTCCCACCACCATGCTTAACTGTAGGCAAGACACACTTGTCTTGTACTCCCCACCAGTTTGCTGCCAGACACACTTGACACCATCTAAACCATTTCTCTTTGGACCACAGGACATGGTTCCAGTAATCCTTGTCTGCTTGTCTTCAGCAAACTGTTTGCAGGATTTCTTGTGCTTCATCTTTAGAAGAGGCTTCCTTCGGGAGACAACCATGTAGACCAAATTATTGCAGTGTGCAGCGCATGGTATGAGCACAGACCGTCTGATCCCCTACCCCTTCAACCTCTGCAGCAATGCTGGCAGCACTCATATGTCTATTTTCCAAAGATAACCTCTGGATGGGACATTGATCTGCCTGTTCTGAGTGGAACCTGTCCTGTGAAACTTCTCTATAGTCTTACCCACCTCGCTGCAGCTCAGTTTCAGGGTCTTGGTGATCTTCTTATCGCCTAGGCCATATTTTGTAGGGAAACTTTTCTTTTTTATAGATCCTCAGAGTTCTTTGCTATGAGGTGCCATGTTGAACTTCCTGTGACAGTATTACAGAGTGTGAGAGGGATAATATCAAATTTAAGACTCCTGCTCCGTATTCACACCTAAGACTTTGTAATGCTGACAAGTCACACCACGGAGAGGGAAAATGGCTAATTGGACCTAACCTAGACATTTCCACTTCTGTAATCACTTTTTCTGCTATGATTTAGACATTATTGGCTGTGTTGATGTGTTATTTTCAGGGGACAACAACATTAAACACTGTTATACGTGCTGTGCACTCACTACTTTACATTGTAGCAGAGTGTCATTTCTTCAGTGTTGTAAACCAAAAAGAATAAAAATGAAAAATAAAGTGGTAAAATTTGTCCTCTTACCAGATGATGTTATGCTTAGAGCACGACATCTCATAGAGCTTAAAGCAGTGCTCAGAAGTCTAGTAGTCCCTCTGTCTTCCAAAGGCCTGGGCAGGTATGGTAATTCAAATGATAGGTGAGCAAAACGGCACACGGTAGAAAAAATGGCTTTTTTTTTTATCCTCAATAAATCACCAAGTTACTTTTATTTGCGCTAATATTTTCATTGTGGAGAAGCGCCCAGACTGAAGCCTGTTTTTTCTACCATATGCGGGTGTGCTCACCTATCCTATGGATTACTTGTTGTCACATGAAAAGATACAATAAAATTAATTCATTTTATTTACAAAAAAGTAAGGGTGTACACACTTATGGGAGATATTGTATATTTATCCTCAACATCTGCTTGTTGAGTGATGCAGGTTACTTGGCAGCATGACCTTTGTAAAATCTAACTATGCACATATTCCAGTAAAGCCTAGCTAAATTTACGGCAATTCTAACCATTATTTGTACACTCTCACATCCATACATCACATAAATTCCAGTGCATCCAGGAACATTCTCACTTGTAAGTCAGCCATGTCTCACTGATAGGAGTTTTGTGACACATCCAATCCTTAGACAAGCATTGCCCTAAGCCAGTGCTTCTCAATTTTTTTCTGTCATTCCCCCCCTAGGAAGAGGAAAACATTTTGCACCCCCCGCGCGACTGTAAATAGTATAATTTGTCTATAAAATTGTTATAAGTACACCTCTGCATAACACTGTATCCTTATTAACGTGTATGAGGCTCTGTACACTGACAACAAGCGTGGCTCTGTACACTGACAACAAGCGGGGCTCTGTACACTGACAACAAGCGGGGCTCTGTACACTGACAACAAGCGTGGCTCTGTACACTGACAACAAGCGGGGCTCTGTACACTGACAACAAGCGGGGCTCTGTACACTGACAACAAGCGGGGCTCTTTACATGGAGGACAAGCAGGGCCTGTACGAGAGAGAGCAGGGCGGCGGGCGCACTGCTCGGTGGCACAGTGAACTCCGATATGGTGGGCTGCTACGTTCAGACGTTAGGTCAAGTCACCCTGGTGACGTGACCTCACGTCTGAACGTAGCAGCGCGCCACGCCGGAGTTCAAAGCGCCTCTCCCAGGCAGCCACACTGACAACCCAGGGCCGTAAGTAAGATCCAGCCGTAGAGTTGCTAGGCAACTGACGCCGTGTGGGACGCCGCTTGTGAGTGAGTCGGATAATCTGATCTAGACATCCAATATGACAGTATTTGCCAAGGTCAAACGAGCCCCCCTTTACGGAGCCTCGCGCCCCACTATTTGAGAAGCACTGCCCTAAGCACACATGGAAAGTCACTACTGTAGAAACAGATAACTCAGGTAGCTGCATCTGGCCACAATGGTGGATGCTCATGGCATAAGGCCAACATCAGTAGGGTTAGAAGCTATGGATACCTTTTGAATAGCATTTTTTACTTATTTGCTTTGTATTTACTATATTACAAAATAAACACTTTTTCCTTAGGCCTTTATTAAAAATGTTTAGTTTGTGTTCTACAGCTTCTGTTTTCAGAAAACTCTGTCAAAGGAGCAATTTTCTGACAGGCTTCTTATAGGACTTTCCCTTTACTCCTGAACCAACTTTTAAGATGATGAACAGGAGTCCAACGAGGGGTCACTTAGATATGTCCAGTAGGTCCTGAGATATGTCCCCAGAAGATCCTCTGCTAAATTCAGTGGATGAGCTTCACCAGCTCAATTTACATATTCATTGTCTGTAACCCCCACATCCTAGTGAAGTGGAGTCACGAAGCCCCTCCCCCTGCGCACAATATCTTCCTGGGGATATATATATCAGGACCTACTGGACATATTTAAGTAAGTGACCCCTCGTTTGTCTCCTGTTCACACACACTATAACCAAGTGTATTGGGTATAGAGTGGGTCAACAGACTGACAGTTTTCCTTTAATTCAACAGAGGAAAGAGAGGCTGATAAAAAAAAAAAACATATAAGTAGGTAAGTAATTCAGTACGTAGCTGTAGAAAACTGTGCAGAATGATAAGACAGCAGAATGGTGACTGCAGCTCTGGAGTTGACAAGGAAAGAAGGCTTAATATAAAAGCAGAATAATAACTGCATCTCTAGAGGTGATTGGAGGATCTGTGATCCCCCAGGAAAGCCTGCCTGTGCTATACCAGATGAGGTGGCATAGCTGCCAAAGAGACTTTCCAAAGTCAACTGTCGTAAAAAACGATGGGCATCTACCAAAAAAAAGTCTAAAAGTGCTGGGGTCACTACTGACTGCGTCACCTATGGGGTTCAGTGACTACCATTAGCTTCAGTACCTAGTAAAGAAAAATAGAAAATGGACCAAACGGGCACCTAGTGTATTACCCCACATACAGGGACAAAGGTGAACTAGGGTAAAGATTGCCACTCACCTGGAGCCCTCTCGATTTCTGATCCCCACCGCTCGCCGGGCGGTGATCAGACCGGGATGACTGCTAATATCTATAAGCAGGCATCTCCTGACAATGCCTAGGGGGGTCCTGAGCCCCCCCCCCCCAGTGTAGGCGATTGCCGCAAAACGCTGGTCAATTCAGACTGACAATTTGCGGTGATTCCGGGCCAATCGGGATCGCCCAGAAAATAAGAGTGATCGGAGCTGTCTCTGCCACCACCTCCTCCGATCCCCTGCCATTGATCAGGACTGACCGACCAATGGCAGTTGGGGGCGGAGGTTAAAGCTAATTTCCCCCACTCTGCCCGCCGATAGAAGTCTGGGAAGAGCGGGGGGGGGGGGGGGGGGGGGGGTTGGTATTTGGGGAGGGCAATAAGTGTGGCGAGCATGGCCGGCTTACTGTGTAGTGGTCTCCAAACTGTGGTCCTCCAGATGTTGCAAAACTACAACTTTCAGCATGCACTGACTGTCTGGGCATGCTGGGAGTTGTAGTTTTGCAACATCTGAAGTGGCATAGTTTGGAGACAACTACACAGTGGTCTCCATACTGTAGCCCTCCAGATGTTGCAAAACTACAATTCCCAGCATGCCCAGACAGTCAGGGATGCTGGCCATTGTAGTTCTGCAATATCTGGCCTTCAGATGTTGCAGAACTACAACTCCCAGCATGCCTGGACAGTCTGGGCATGCTCGGAGTTGTAGTTTTGTAATATCTGGAGGGCTACAATTTGGAGACCACTACTTAGCGGTCTCCAAACTGTTCTTCCCCAGTTGTTGCATAACTACAACTCCTAGCATGCCTTTCGGCTGTCAGTGCATGCTGGGAGTTGTAGTTTTGCAACAGCTGTAGGCACACTGGTTGGGAAACACTGAGCTAGAGTCGGTTTCCTAAATCAGTTATTCCAACCCATGTGCCTCCAGCTGTTGCAAAACTACAACTCCCAGAATGCACTGACAGAGCATACATGCTGGAAGTTGTAGATTTGCAACAGCCGGAGACACATGGGTTGGAATCACCGAGCTAAAGTCTGTTTCCTAATTAATTGGTTCCCCACCAGTGTGCCTACAGCTGTTGCAAAACTACAACTCCCAGCATGTAAGGTCGGTCAGTGCATTCTGGGAGTTGTAGTTTTGCAACAGCTGGAGGCACCCTGTTTGGGAAACACTGCTGTAGGGTTTTGGTGGAGACAACCCCCATCCTTATATCCGAGTCTGTCCCTATTGCAAATTCCTAATTTAGGCCTCAAATGCGCATGGCGCTCTCAATTTGGAGCCCTGTCGTATTTCAAGGCAACAGTTAAGGGCCACATATGGGGTATTTCCGTACTCGGGAGAAATTGTGTTTCAAATTTTGGGAGATTTTTCTCCATTTATCCCTTGTGAAAAGGAAAAGTTAGGGGCTACACCAGCCTGTTAGTGTAAAAAAAAAAATAATTTACACTACCATGCGGGTGTTGCCCCATACTTTTCATTTTCACAAGAGGTAAAAGGAGAAAAACTTTGTAACGCAATTTCTCCTGAGTACGGAAATACCCCATATGTGGACGTAAAATGCTCTGCGGATGCACAACAGGGCTCAGGAGTGAGAGCGCCATGTACATTTGAGGCCTAAATTGGTGATTTGCACAGGGGTGGCTGATAGTTACAGCAGTTCTGACATGAACGCAAAAAAAAAAACATGTAACAAGGGGTATAGTGAGCCTGAACACCCCACAGGTCTTTGATGAATTTTCGTTAAAGTTGGACGTAAAAATAAAAAAAATGTCCCTGAAATGCTGATGTTACCCCAAATTTTTCATTTTCACAAGGGGCAATAGGAAAAAAGCCCCCCAAAATTTGTAACCCCATTTCTTCAGAGTAAGTGAATACCCCATATGTGGATGTAAAGTGTTCTGCAGTGCACTACAAGGCTCAGAAGGGAAGGAGCGTCATTTGGGCTTTTGGAGAGAGAATTGGGCTGGAATTGAAGGCCTTGTGCATTTACAAAGCCCCCATGGATCCAGAACAGTGGACCCCCCACATGTGACCCCATTTTGTAAACTACACCCTAACGGAATGTAACAAGGGGTACAGTGAGCATTTACGCCCCACAGGTGTCTGACAGATTTTTTCGTCCGTAAAAGTGAAAAATGCACCCCTTATTACATTCCATTAGATGTTTAGTTTCCAAAATGGGATCACATGGTGTGTGTGGGGGGGGGGGGGGGAGTCCACTGTTCTGGCACCACGGGGGGCTTTGTAAACGCACATGGCCCTTGACTTCCATTCCAACCAAATACTCTCTCCAAAAGCCCAATGGCACTCCTTCTATTCTAAGCATTGTAGTTCGCCCACAGAGCAATTTATATCTATATTTGAGATATTTCTATACTCAGAAGAAATGGGGTTACAAATTTTTGGGGGCTTTTTCTCCTATTACCTCTTGTGAAAATGAAAAATTTGGGGTAACTCCAGCATTTTCAAAAAAAAAATTAAAATTTTATTTTACGTCCCACTGTAACAAAAGTTTGTCAATCACCTGTGGGGGGTTAAGGCTCAGTGTACCCCTTGTTACATTTCTTGAGGGGTGTAGTTTCCAAAATAGTATGCCAAGTTGGTTTTTATCACTGTTCTTGCATCATGGGCGCTTCCTAAATGCGATATGCCCCCAAAAACTATTTCAGCAAAATTCCCTCTCCAAAATCCCATTGTCGCTCCTTCCCTTCTGAGCCCTCTAGAGCACCCACAGAGCACTTTACATCCTCATATGAGGTATTTCCTTACTCGAGAGAAATGGGGTTACAAATTTTGTGGTGCATTTTCTCCTATTACTCCTTGTGAAAATGAAAAGTTTGGGGTAACAGCAGCATTTTAGTGTTAAAAATCAAATTTTTCATTTTCACGTCCCACTTTAACAAAACCTGTGGGGTATAATGCCATTGTCGCTCCTTCCCTTCTGAGCCCTCTAGTGCACCCACAGAGCACTTTACATCCAAATATGAGGTATTTCCTTACTTGAGAGAAAATGAATTACAAGTTTTGGAATGCCTTTTTACCTTTTTTACCCCTTGTAAAAAAATAAAAAATAAAATGGGGCTACAACATGTAAGTGTACAAAAATGGAGATTTAGATTTTTCTCCTCCATTTTGCTGCTATTCCTGTGATACACCTAAAGGGTTAACAAACTTTTTGAATGTCATTTTGAATACTTTGAGGGGTGCAGTTTTCATAATGGGGTCCATTATAGGGGATTGCCAACATAAAGACCCTCAAATTCCACAAAAGTAGAATATGCCACGAAAAAACTATCTCGGAATCAAATTTATATGTAAAAGCATCCCAGAGTTATTAATGCATAAAGTGATAGAGGTCAGATTTTAAAAAAAATACTCCCTTCCTCATAATGGGCTCCATCCCCAAGGGGTTAAGGACCACAGGTTTTTCCATTTTTGCACTTTCGTTTTTTCTTCATCACCTTATAAAAATCATAATGCTTTAATCCCTTCCCGCAGAATGCCTTATATAAATGGCGGATTGTGCAGGTCCTTCATGCATTCCGCCATTTAAATGAGGCATTCAGTTAACCCAGCGATGCACGGCATCGCACGGGTTAACTGGCAGAAGCCCCGCTGTGGATCTGTGGATGGTCCTGGTCTGCGATCACTGTGATTGGTCTCTGTGGACCAATCACAGTATCTCAGCAGACGGGGGTGAAAGTTCAGATCACCTGCTCTGCCTGCCCCTAGAAGTCGGGCAGAGCGGGGGAAGAGGACCCCGAGAGCTGCGGGGGGACCGCCACACATATCTGCGGGGGACCGGAGCGGCACTGGGGACCAGGTACCGGCATCAGGCACACGTGAAGGCGGCATCAGAAGCAGCAGTGAAGACGCTATAAAGGAATTTTCACTGCTGCTTCTAGGAGTTTCAAAACTACAACTCCCAACATGCCCAGGCAATCTTTGGCTGTCCTGGCATGCTGGGAGTTGTAGTTTTGCAACATCTGGAGGGCCACAGTTTGGAGACCTGTGCAGTGGTCTCCAATCTGTGCTCTTCCAGATGTTGCAAAACTAGAACTCTCAGAACACCCAGACAGTACAGGCATGCGTGGAGTTGTAGTTCTGTAACATCTGGCCTTTCAGATGTTGCCGAACTACAACTCCCAGCATGCCTGGCCAGTGTGCCTCCAGCTGTTGCATAACTACAACCCCCAGCATGCACGGACAGCCAGAGGGCATGCTGAAAGTTGTAGTGGTATGCCTCCAGCTGTTGCTTAACTACAAGTCCCAGCATGCCTTTCTGTTTTGCAGCTGGAGGTTTGCCCCCCCCCCCCCTCTTGTGAAAGTACAGGGTATATTCACACGGTCAGGTTTACAGCGAGTTTTCTGCTGCAAGTTTGAGATGCAGCAAATTTTCCACTGCAACTCAAACTCCCAGCAGGAAACTCACTGCAAACCTCCGCCTGTGTGAATGTACCCTAAAAACACTACACTACACTAACACATAATAACATAATAAAGGGTAAAACACTACATATACACATACCCCTACACAGTCCCCCCCCCCCCCCAAATAAAAAGGAAAAACATCTAGTACGGCATTGTTTCCAAAACGGAGCCTCCAGCTGTTGCAAAACAACAACTCCCATCATTTCCTGACAGCCACTGACTGTCCTGGCATGCTGGGAGTTTAGCAACAGCTGGAGGTACCCTGTTTGGGAATCACTGGCATAGAATACCCCTATGTCCACCCTATGCAATCCCTAATTTAGGCCTCTAATGCGCATGGCGCTCTCACTTCGGAGCCCTGTCATATTTCAAGGCAACAGTTTAGGGCCACACATGGGGTATTTCCGTACTCGGGAGAAATTGCCTAACAAATTTTGGGGTCTTTTTCTCCTTTTACCCCTTATGAAAAGGTAAAGTTGGGGTCTACTCCAGCATGTTATTGTAAAAAAAAAAAAAAAATGTTTACACTAACTTGCTGGTGTTGCCCCATTCCCATATGTAGGCGTAAAATGCTCTGCGGGTGCACAACAAGGCTCAGGAGTGAGAGCACCATATACATTTGAGGTGATTTGCACAGGGGTGGCTGATCATTACAGTGGTTCTGACATAAACACACTCACAAAAAAAAAACACCCACATGTGACCCCATTTTGTAAACTACACCCCTCATGGAAGATAACAAGGGGTATAGTGATCCTTAAAGTGGTACTTTCTTTTTTTTTATTTTTTTTTTTAATCAACTGGTGCCAGAAAGTTAAACAGATTTGTAAATGACTTCTATTAAAATATCTTAATCCTTCCAGTACTTATTAGCTGCTGAATGCTACAGATGAAATTATTTTCTTTTTGGAACACAGTGCTCTCTGCTGACATCATGACCACAGTGCTCTCTGCTGACATCTCTGTCCATTTTAGGAACTGGCATAGCAGCATATGTTTTCTATGGGGATTTTCTTCTACTCTGGACAGTTCTTAAAATGGACAGAGATGTCAGTAGAGAGCACTGTGGACATGATGTCAGCAGAGAGCACTGTGTTCCAAAAAGAAAATAATTTTCTCTGTAGTATTCAGCAGCTAATAAGTACTAGAAGCAGTAAGATTTTTTAATAGAAGTAATTTACAAATCTGTTTAACTTTCTGGCACCAGTTGATTTAAAAAAAAATAAAGTTTTCCACCGGAGTACCCCTTTAACATCCCACAGGTGTTTGAAGAATTTTTGTTGAATTTGGACGTGAAAATGAAAATTTTAAATTTTTTTCACTAAAATGCTGGTGTTATCCCCAATTTTTCATTTTCACAATGGGTAATAGGATAAAAGCCCCCCAAAATTTGTAACCCCATTTCTTCTGAGTATATAAATCCCCCCATATGTGGATGTAAAGTGCTCTGTGGGTGCACTACAATGCTCAGAAGAGAATGAGCGCCATTGAGGTTTTGGAGAGAGAATGTGTCTGGAATTGAAGGCCATGTGCATTTACAAAGCCCCCATGGTGCCAGACCGGTGGAACCCCCCACATGTGGCCCCATTTTGGAAACTACACCCCTCATGGAATGTAATAAGGGGTGCAGTGAGCATTTACACCCCACAGGTATCTGACAGATTTTTGGAACAGTGGTCCGTGAAAATGAAAAATGTTATTTTTCAATTGCAGAGCCCACTGTTCCAAAAGTCTGTCGAACACTAGTGGGGTGTAAGTGCTCACTGCACCCCTTATTGCATTCTGTGAGGGGTTTAGTTTCCAAAATAGGGTCGCATGTGGGGGTTGTCCACCGTTCTGGCACCATGGGGGCTTTGTAAAAGCACATGGCTCTGACTTCCATTCCAAACAAATTCTCTCTCCAAAAGCCCAATGGCGCTCCCCCTCTTCTGAGCATTGTAGTTCACCCGCAGAGCACATTATATCCACATATGGGATATTTCCATGCTCAGAAGAAATCGAGTTACACATTTTGGGGGACATTTTCTCATATAAACTCTTTTAAAAATAGCAAATTTGGGGAGAAAAATGCATTTTAGTGAAAAAAATGTAAAAATTTTTTACACATCCGACTTTAACGGAAAGTCGTCAAATACCTGTGGGGTGTTAAGGCTCACTGTACCCCTTGTAATGTGCCTTGAGGAGTGTAGTTTTCAAAATATTGTGCCATGTTTTTTTTTTTGCTGTTATGGAACATAGGGGCTTCCTAAATGCGACATGCCCCCCAAAAACCATTTCCGCAAAATTTCCTTTCAAAAATCCAAATGTGACTCCTTCTCTTCTGAGCATTGTAGTGCGCCAGCAGAGCACTTTATATCCACATATGGGATATTTCCATACTCAGAAGAAATGGGGTTACAAATTTTGGGGGGCATTTTCTCCTAATACCTCTTGTAAAAATGGTAAATTTGAGGGAAAAATTCATTTTAGTGAAAGAAAAAAAATTTCATTTACACATCTGACATGCCCTCCAAAAACCTTTTCAGCAAAATTCACTCTCCAAAATCCCATTGTCGCTCCTTCCCTTCTGAGACCTCTAGTGCACCCACAGAGCACTTTACATTTACATATGAGGTATTTCCTTACTCGAAAGAAATTCGGTTACACATTTTGGGGGGGCGTTTTCTCCTTTTACCCCTTGTAAAATTCAAAAACTGGGTCTGCAAGAACATGTTAGTGTAAAATGAGATTTTGAATTTTCTCCTTCACTTTGCTGCTATTTCTGTGAAACACCTAAAGGGTTAACAAACATTCTGAATATCATTTTGTATACTTTTTGTGCAGTTTTTATAATGGGGTAATTTATGGGGTATTTCCAATATGAAGACCCCTCAAATCCACTTCAAAACTGAACTGGTCCCTGAAAAATTCCAATTTAGAAAATTTTGTGAAAAATTGGAAAATTGCTGTTTAATTTTGAAGCCCTCTGATGTCTTCCAAAAGTAAAAACATGTCAACTTTATGATGCAAACATAAAGTAAACATACTTTATATGTGAATCAATATAAAATGTATTTGGTATGTCTATTTTCCTCACAAGCAGAGAGATTCAAAGTTAGGAAAATGCTAAATTTTGTAATTTTTCATGAAATTTTGTAATTTTTCACCAAGAAATGAAATTTGCCACTATGATAAAGTAGAATATGTCACGAAAAACCTATCTCTGAATCAAATTCATAAGTAAAAGCATCCCAGAGTTATCAATGCTTAAAGTGACAGTGGTCACTTTAGGGCAAAATGACCTTGGTCCTTAACCCCTTAAGGACTCAGGGTTTTTCCGTTTTTGCACTTTCGTTTTTTCCTCCTTACCTTTTAAAAATCATAACCCTTTCAATTTTCCACCTAAAAATCCATATTATGGCTTATTTTTTGCGTCACCAATTCTACTTTGCAGTGACATCAATCATTTTACCCAAAAATTCTCGAAGAAACGGAAAAAAAATCATCGTGCGACAAAATCGAAGAAAAAACGCCATTTTGTAATTTTTGGGGGCTTCCGTTTCTACGCAGTGCATATTTCGGTAAAAATTAGACCTTATCATTATTTTGTAGGTCCATACGGTTAAAATGATACCCTACTTATATAGGTTTGATTTTGTCTTACCTCTGGAAAAAATCATTACTACATGCAGGAAAATTTATACGTTTAAAAATGTCCTCTTCTGACCCCTATAACTTTTTTATTTTTCCACGTAGAGGGCGATATGAGGGCTCATTTTTTGCGCCGTGATCTGAAGTTTTTATCGGTATAATTTTTGTTTTGATCGGATTTTTTGATCACTTTTTATTCATTTTTTAATGGTATAAAAAGTGACCAAAATACGCTTTTTTGGACTTTGGAAATTTTTTGCGCGTACGCCATTGACCGTGCGGTTTAATTAATGATATATTTTTATAGTTTGGACATTTACGCATGCGGCGATACCACATATGTTTATTTTTATTTACACTGTTTTATTTTTTTATTATGGGAAAAGGGGGTGATTCAAACTTTTATTAGGGAAGGGGTTAAATGACCTTTATTAACACTTTTTTTTTACTTTTTTTTTGCAGTGTTATAGGTCCCATAGGGACCTATAACACTGCACACACTGATCTCTCATCCTGATCACAGGCGTGTATCAGTGTTATCGGCGCTTGACTGCTCCTGCCTGGATCTCAGGCACGGAGCAGTCATTCGTCGATCGGGTCACCGAGGAGGCAGGTAAGGGCCCTCCCGGTGTCCTGCAAGCTGTTCGGGACTGACTAGCCGGGATACTTTCACTTTAGAAGCGGCGGTCAGCTTTGACCGCCGCTTCTAAAGGGTTAATAACGCACATCGCCGCGATCGGCGATGTGTGGTATTAGCCGCGGGTCCCGGCCGTTGATGAGCGCCGGGACTGACGCGATGTGATGCGGGGTCGCAGCGCGACCCCGCTTCATATCGCGGGAGCCGGCGCAGGACGTAAATATACGTCCTGCATCGTTAAAGGATTAAGGGGTTACATTTTGCACCTACAGACTCATATAAGGGCTTATATTTTGCGCCACCAATTGTTCTTTGTAATAACATCAATTATTTCACCACAAAATTTACGGCAAACCCAGAAAAAATATATATGTGTGGGGCAAAATATGTATGTGTGGGGAAAAAAGCCATTTTGTAACTTTTGGGGCTTCCGATTCTACGCAGTGCACTTTTTGGTAAAAATGACACCATCTATTTATTCTGTAGGTCCATATGGTTACAATGATACTCAATTGATATAGGTTTTTCTTTGTTTTACTACGTAAAAAAAATTATAACTACATGCACCAAAATTTGTATGTTTAAAATTGTCCATTTCTGACCCCTATAACTTTTTTATTTTTTGCGCCGTGATCTGAAGTTTTTATCGGTACCATGATTGTTTTTATCAGACTTTTTGATCACTTTTTTATAAAAAATTTTAGGGTGTAAATTTTGGACTATGGAATTTTTTTTTTACTTGTACACCATTGACCGTGCGGTTTAATTTAAGGAAAACTGTCAGCTTTCTCCCCCCGTTATAACCAGCGGTACTGGCTGGTAGTGCGGGGGACGCTGATCAGTTTGATCCTTACCGTGCCCAGATCTGCCCCGCCGTTCGCCCGTTAACTTCTATTATTGGTATATTCAAATGAGGTGCTAACTGGCACACACTGACGTCAGTGCCGGGCCGCAGCGCTGCCCAGCTCATCAATATTCCTCCCCTCAATCCGCCTCTCCCTCTTCTCCCCTCTCGGTAATGAAGAGAGGGGAGAAATATTGATGAGCTGGGTGGCTGGGTGGCTGTGTTAAATCACATTTATTAGCTTTTTTTTTTTAAACTATTTTTACACTTTTTTTTTTTTTTTGCCCCCATAGGGGACTATTACTTGCAATCCTGTGATTGCATACACTGTTCAATGCTATGCCAGCGCTCGATTGCTCCTGCCTGGATCTCAGGCTTGGAGCCATCAAACATCGATTGGACAAAGGGAAGGAATGTAAGTACCCTCCTGCTGTCCGGGGCGCTGCGATTTCACCGTGGCAGTCCTAACCGGCAGTGATTTCTCCCAGTTTAGACACAGCGATCAACTTTGATTGCGGAGTCTAAAGGGTTAACACCAGACGTCAGCCCGATCGGCAATGTCCAGTATTAGCCGCGGGTCCTGGTTGCCGTTAGCAACCAGGGTCCAGCAGCTACAAAGCGCGCTCAGCTCACATTACGGGAGCCGGCCACAGACGTAAATATACGACCGTGGTCATAAAGGGGTACTCCGGCAAGGATAGGGGATAAGATGCCTGATCGCGGGGGTCCCGCTGCTGTTTTAAAAAACACAGCACCCCGTTACCATCAGCCCCCTCCCATAGACTTGCATGCTGTCACACCCCCTCCTATAGGCTTGCATTGAGGGCGCGGAGCCGTGATGTCACACAGGGGCGGAGCCGTGATGTCACAATACTCCGGCCCCATGATCGTCAGTCATCAGACCCCGAGCGAACATGCTCCAGGGGCTGATGGTAACGGGTGCTGAAGGTCACGGTGTCACCAGCGGTGGGACCCTCGCGATCAGGCATCTTATCCCCTATGCTTTGCATAGGGGATAAGATGTCTTAGCGCCGAAGTACCCCTTTAAAGAGAACGCTAAGAGCCGGAGGCCGTGATCGTGATGTCACAGCCATGCCCCCTCATGACGTCATGCCACACTCCCTCCATTCATGTCTATGGGAAGGGGCGTGACCATGATGTCACTACCACTGCCTCTGGAACCAAGCGTTTGTTTAGAACACTGGGTGCTACAGGAGATCGCGGGGGCCCCCTGCAGCGGGACCCCTGTGATTAGACATCTTATCCGTTATCCTTTGGATCCTTTAAGGACCAGAGCATTTTTTGCAAATCCGACCTGTGTCACTTTATGCATTAATAACTCTTTATGCTTTTACTTATCATTCAAATTTCAAGAGTTTTTGTGACATATTCTACTTCAACATAGTGGTAAATTTTCGTCGATACTTGAATCATTTCTTTGTTAAAAATTAAAAAATTTCATGAAAAATTTGAAAACTTAGCATTTTTCTAACTTTGAAACTCTCTGCTTGTAAGGCTAGAATTCCACTTAAAGTTTTTTCCTGTGTTTTTACCTTTGTGTGGAATTTGCCTTTTTTTCGCCCATTTGTCATTTTTTTTCCAAATTGTTGGGTACCAAAAAAAATAAATAAAAAAAAAACGGATGCGGTAGAGATGGAAAAAAAATTATTTAACAAACAGATTTTTTTATAATGACATTTTAATTCATTTTTAATAAAGTGTGTGTGTGTGTTTGACTTTTTTCCCTCTATTTTTTACATTTTTTAGGTAGTACTACTACTCCCAGCATGGATGAGACTGTCCCATGATGAGAGTAGTAGTTCCTGTACTAATAGACATATCGCCCCGGGTGTTACTCCTGACACCCGAGGCGATCGTCCCATCTACAGTATAGCAGAGATGCGGAGCGACTCTATACAGTGCTCACATCTCTGCACTATACTCCGGGCCGGACAGTGAAGTGAATAGAACATCACTCATTCATATTTTCCACCCAGAGTGGGGATTGGCCGGATGGTTGCAGCCAATCACCGCTCTCAGAGGAAATATGAATGAGTGATGTTCTATTCACTTCACTGGCCAGTGTGAGGTGGAAACCTGCGTTATCCACACTAATATAACTCAGCCCTGGTTGGGAAACACTAGTATACACACACATAACAGGGACTACAACTCCCAGCATGTGTCATTCAGGAGTCTCCCCCCCCCCCTTCACACATAGAAATCATCCCCAGTTTGAGATTTATTCCCCAGCCCCTGCAGTCTATAAATCCCCCGTCTGTGCAGTCTATAAATCCCCAGCCCGTGCACTTTGTCATCCTCCCGTTCAGTGAACACAGGCAGAGTAGGGGGAGGGGAGATGAGGGGGGCATGTACCTCCTCTTTCCCCCTGCTCTGCCTTCGCTACCCCCAGCTCTAGCTTCTGAAATCTTCGGAGAGCTCAGGGAAGGAGCAGAGACAAGTCTGCACAGGGTCGCAAATTTCCATCTCACACTGGCCGGAGTATAGTGCAGGGATGCAGAGTGCAGGAGAAAGCCGATCCGCATCTCTTCAATAGATAAGATGATCACAGCGGGTGTCAGAAGTGAGACCCACTGTGATCTGCCCTTAACTTCAGGTACTACTACTCCCAACGTGGAGCACACTCTGCTCCATACTGGAAGTTGTAGTACTTGCATTAATAGACAGATCGCAGCGAGTATCACTCCTGACACCTGCTCCGATCCTCCTGTATAATGTATAGATGCAGCCGGCCGCTCTTCTATGTTCCCCTGCACTGACGTATATTCATATTTCCCACAGAGTTGTGATTGGCTGGAACCATCCGGCCAATCACAACTCACTGTGGGAAATATGAATAGGTGTATATATATACGGCAGTGCAGGGGACCATAGAAGAGCGGCCGGCTGCATCTATAAATTATACAGAAGGATCGCAACAGAACCCGGGGCGATCTGTCAATTAGTACAGGTACTACAACTCCCATCATGGAAGTAGTACCAGTAGTACTACCAAAAAAGTGAGAAACACACACTACATTTTTATTATTGTTGGCTACATTTTTAGTGCCCTGCCCGCCCACATAAATTGATCCCTGTTTAAAAATTTTAAAAAAATATTGTTATAAAAAAAGATACATTTTGTTGAATACGATTTTTTCCATCACTACTGTATCTTTTTTATAATTTTTTTTAATGGTACCCTACGAAATTTTAATAAAAAAGGTATCTCCATCACTTTTTTGGATCGCCAAGTCCAAAAAAGAATAAAAACTGCTGGTAAAAATGGCAAAGTTAAAACCAACAGACTTCTATGGGGGCAAAACGCCACGATTTCTGTGCAAAAAAACGCATCTGAGCCCAAAATTACTGAAAAATGCCAAAAGGATAAAAAAAATGCCAAACTGAAAAACGCCAAGTGGATCTGGCATTTTGCAGTTTACTGTTGACTTGCAGCTAACATCTTGTGGGAAAATTGGAATTTTTTACAGCATTTTTGCAAAAAATCCTCAGTGGAATTCTAGCCTAAGGAAAATGGAAATGCCAAATAAGTTATATATTGATTCACATATACAATATGTCTACTTTATATTTGCATCATAAAGTTGACATGTTTTTACTTTGTGAAGACATTAGAGGGCTTCAAAGTTTAGCAGCAATTTCCCAATTTTTCACGAAAATTTCTAAATCAGAATTTTTTAGGAACAGTTTTGAAGTGAATATGGGGGTCTGTTAGAAATCTCCCATAATGGTCCCATTATGAAAACTGCACCACTGAAAGTATTCAAAATGACATTCAGAAAGTTTGACCCTTTAGGTGTTTCACAGGAATAGTAGAAAAGTGGAGGAGAAATTTCAAAATCTAAATTTTTTACGCTAACATGTTATTGTAGACCCATTTTTCCCCCATTCTTACAAAGGGTAAAAGGAGAAAAAGCCCTGCACATTTTTTAACCCAATTTGACTTGAATAAGGAAATACCCCATATGTGGATATAAAGTCCTCTGTGGGTGCACTAGAGGACTCAGAAGGGAAGGAGCGACAGTGGGCTTTTTGAGAGCGAATTTTGCTGAAATTATTTTTTGTGGATCATGTCGCATTTAGGAAGCCTCCATGTGCCAGAACAGCATTAAAAAAAAAAAAAAAAAAACATATGGCATACTATTTGGGAAAATACACCCTCAAGGAGTGTAACAAGGGGTACAGTGTGTACTCAATAAACTTTTTAAAGTTTTTAAATCTTTATAAAGATTTTTTTAATATTTGATTCCTTATGCCAAATTAATAACTTTTTTCTCCTGCTGGGAGATTGCACTATGTGAACAAGAATAAATGAAAGATACACAGCTTTTTAAAGCTCTGAATTTTTTTAACGGTGGGAGGAGTGTTAGGAATAGTTAAGGAACATAGCCTGAGTTAGTTTAGAAAAGTTTATTTGGTGAAAGGTGCTCTTTAATACCCCACAGGTGATTGACAAAATTTCATTAAAGTGGGATATAAAAATTGAAAATTAGATTTGTTTTCACTAAAATGCTGCTGTTACCCCACATTTTTCATTTTCACAGGGGGTAATAGGAGAAAATGCCCCCAAAAATTTCTCTTGATTAACCCCTTAACGACGCAGGACGTATATTTACGTCCTGCGCCGGCTCCCGCTATATGAAGCGGGGTCGTGCTGCGACCCCGCATCACATCGCGTCGGTCCCGGCGCTCATCAACGGCCGGGACCCGCGGCTAATACCACGCATCGCCGATCGCGGCAATGTGTGGTATTAACCCTTTAGAAGCTGACCGCCGCTTTTAAAGCGAAAGTGAAAGTATCCCGGCTAGTCAGTCGGGCTGTTCGGGACCGCCGCGGTGAAATCGTGGCGTCCCGAACAGCTTACAGGACACCGGGAGGGCCCTTACCTGTCTCCTCGGTGTCCGATCGACGAATGACTGCTCCGTGCCTGAGATCCAGGCAGGAGCAGTCAAGCGCCGATAACACTGATCACAGGCGTGTTAATACACGCCAGTGATCTGTGTAAAAGATCAGTGTGTGCAGTGTTATAGGTCCCTATGGGACCTATAACACTGCAAAAAAAAAGTTTAAAAAAAGTGTTAATAAAGGTCATTTAACCCCTTCCCTAATAAAAGTTTGAATCACCCCCCTTTTCCCATAAAAAAAATAAAACAGTGTAAATAAAAAATAAAATAAACATATGTGGTATCGCCGCGTGCGTAAATGTCCGAACTATAAAAATATATAATTAATTAACCCGCACGGTCAATGGCGTACGCGCAAAAAAATTCCAAAGTCCAAAAAAGCGTATTTTGGTCACTTTTTATACCATTAAAAAATGAATAAAAAGTGATCAAAAAGTCCGATCAAAACAAAAATCGTACCGTTAAAAACTAAAAAGTTATAGGGGTCAGAAGCTGACATTTTTAAACGTATAAATTTTTCTGCATGTAGTTATGATTTTTTCCAGAAGTAGGAAAATATCCAACCTATATAAGTAGGGTATCATTTTAACCACATGGACCTAAAGAATAATGATAAGGTGTCATTTCTACCGAAATATGCACTGCGTAGAAACGGAAGCCCCCAAAAGTTACAAAATGGCGTTTTTTTCTTCGATTTTGTCGCACAATGATTTATTTTTCCGTTTCGCCGTGAATTTTTGGGTAAAATGACTAATGTCTCTGGATAGTAGAATTGGTGACGCAAAACTAAGCCATAATATGGATTTTTAGGTGGAAAATTGAGAGGGTTATGATTTTTAAAAGGTAAGGAGGAAAAAACTAAAGTGCAAAAACGGAAAAACCCTGAGTCCTTAAGGGGTTAAGGAAATGCCTCATATGTGGAAGTAAAGTGCCCTGTGAGCGCACTACACTGCTCAGAAGAGAAGGAGCAAAATTTGTCTTTTGGAGAGTGAATTTTACTGAAATGGTTTTTGGGGGGCATGTTGCATTTAGGTAGCGCTTGTAGTGTCAGAACAGCAAAAAAATATATAAAAAAAAACACATGGCACACTATTTGGGAAATGACACCCCTCAAGGAATGTAACAAGGGGTGCAGTGAGCATTTCCACACCACTTGCGTTTGACAGATTTTTGGAACAGTGGGCTGAGCATATGAATTAAATGTTTCATTTTCTCGGACCCTTGTTCCAAAAATCTGTTAGACACCTGTAGGGTGTAAATGCTCACTGCACCCCTTCAGGGGTATAGTTTTCAAAAAGGGGTCACATGTGTTTTTTTTTTTGCATTTATGTCAGGACTGCTGTAACTATACGCCATTCCAATGCAAATCACCAATGGTGCGCTCTCACTCCTGTACATGGTGCGCTCTCACTCCTGAGCTCTATTGTGCACCCGCAGAGCACTTTACGTCCACATATTGGGTATTTCCATACTTGGGGATAAATTGGGTTACAAATTTGGGGGGTCTTTTTCTCCTTTTACCTTTTGTGAAAATAAAAAATATGATGCAACACCAGCATGGTTGTGTCAAAAAAATTTTTTTTATTTTTTTTACACTAACATGCTGGTGTAGCCCTAATCTTTTTCATAAGAGGCAAAAAGATATAAAGCCCCCAAAATTGATAGCACAATTTCTCCCGAGTACAGAAATACTCTATATGTGGCACCAAACTGTTGCCTTGAAATACGACAGGGCTCCGGAGTGGGGAGTTTTAATAGTGCCGACCTGAAGTAAAAAGATTACATGTAAGTTTGAACGGACAGTGAATAACGTAAAAAAAAAGTCCCAAAGGTAAAGGTAAGTCCAAAAAAGAGGAAAAAATATAGAAATTAGATAATATATAATTATAAAATGGATTCTTACATAAAAATGTGATGTGACCCATACAAAAAGGTGTACATAGATGTATAGAACAGGAATGGGTAAAGGTATCATTAATTACATACAGATATATGCGTCTATAGTTATGCCTGCCCGTTAGTGAGGTAGTTCATAACAACTTAAAGAAAAAAACATATAATATGTAAACCCTATATAAGACAAATTCAGCAGCACTCTTGTAAAGTCAAAGTCCATGAAGTGCGGGTGCCAGCAGAGAGTAAAGACCAGGTCCCAATAGTCCCTCTTGAATATAACAAAGTAAAAATACAATGCAGCACTTTAAAGTAGTGAAAAAAGTTTTTAATCCATCCATTATATAAAGATATATAAATAAATAAAAAATGAAGATGCAAGTCTAAACATATAAACACGCATGTCATGATATTTGATACCTAAGATGCATTAAATCATGATTGCGTAAAAAATATTCATTTTAAGTCACATAAAAATATTCTTTTGAATATAAAATATATACATAAGAAGGGTACAGAAATGTATGCATGGAATATGTACATGAAAATGAAATAGGGTATATAAAAATATACTGTATATAAAAAGCAAATTACACAATTATGGAATGTATAAAGAACTCTCAATGAATCCATTTAAAACCTCCAGAATTAAAGTGCATAATTTAAATATCCAAAAGTTCTCTCTGTGTCTGAGTTTCATTAAACAGCGCTGTGTGTTTGCACTGATATGCTAAATGGGAGTAATTTTGAATTAGTGGAAATTGCTTGCATGATAGGCTGTTGTGTGTCTTGTGTTGCTGATGATAAACCATTTTGAAATATACAGTGGAACTTTACTATTGATTCCAGTGTGCCTGGACCTGCAGCTTCAGAAAGTAGCAGGCACCTCTATGCAGGCTCAGGTACTTCTCCAACTGAAGTATTCCATACATGTTCAGATAATTTAAGAGCATGGGTGGAATGGTATACTTCCTGAATAAGTGGTATGCAACTACCACAGTAAAGAAAAAGTACTATCTAATGCCAGCAGACAGGTGGATGGGCTGGTAGAGCTACATCTTATTTTTGACATTTTACCTAATTAAAAGTATTTACAAATATTTGTGATGAGCCAGCGAAAGCTGTTCCAGCTGCTACCCAGGTAGACCTGGAGCAGGACCTGAACCAGCAGGTGGTGGCATACCTTGACATGCCCATGCCAATACACCTTGAAGATCCGCTAGACTTCTGGGCAATTAAACTTGATTTGTGGCTGTCCTGCCTGGCCAGTAGTGTGCCATCAGAGCGGGTGTTTAGTGCCATAGTAACCCCAAGGAGAACTCATCTGTCCAGGAAAAATGTGGAGAGACTGACCTTTGTGCAGATGAATCAGGCATGGATCAGCCAGGATTTCAACCCACCAATGCGTGATGCATCAGAGTAGTTTTACCATGGTGCCACACCAACACTTATGTACAGTGGCAAACAGTGGCAAACAGATTTAAGGTGGTGCTCCCGAGTTATAAACATTCCTCTGCATCAGACCTTTTTTCACCCACCTTCGTCACCGGGTACTGCTATTGCCACCCACCGCACCACTCTGTCACTGGGTCACTTTCAGGACTCCTGATGATGCTGCCACCTCCAGGCTGTCTCATTCTGCCACAATATGGTCTCCTCATGCTTCTGCCAACTCCAGGTTGTGCCATTCAGCCACTATATTTTCTAATCATGTGTTGAATGGCACAGCCTGGAGTTTGCAGCAGATGAGGAGACCATATGGTCTCCTCATCTGCTGCAAACTCCAGGCTGTGCCATTCAGCCACTATATGTTCTACTCATGCTGCCGCCAACTCCAGACTGTGCCATTCAGCCACTATATGGTCTCCTCATCTGCCGCAAACTCCAGGCTGTGTCATTCAGCCACTATATGTTCTACGCATGCTGCCACCAACTCCAGGCTGTGCCATTCAGCCACTATATGGTCTCCTCATGCATCTGCCAACTCCAGACTGTGCCATTCAGCCATTATATGTTCTACCCATGCTGCCGCCAACTCCAGGCTGTGCCATTCAGCCACTAAATGTTCTACGCATGCTGCCGCCAACTCCAGGCTGTGCCATTCAGCCACTACATGTTCTACTCATGCTGCCGCCAACTCCAGGCTGTGCGATTCAGCCACTATATGGTCTCCTCATCTGCCGCCAACTCCAGGCTGTGCCATTCAGACACTATATGGACTCCTCATGCATCTGCCAACACCAGGCTGTGCCATTCAGACACTATATGTTCTATGCATGCTGCCATCAACTCCAGGCTGTGCCATTCAGCCACTATATGTTGTGCTCATGCTCATAGCAGTAGATCCCGGGACCAGAGGAGCGGTGGTCGGAGCACTGAAGATGATGTGCAGGTAACTTACCATGCCCCGCGCGTCCTCCTCCTCCTCGATGCTCCGCTCTTCCTTTCCTATGGGGGCACGCACCGGACATCAGTGACGACCCTGCATGCGCTACCTCCCGGTGGCCCCTGCGTTTTTAAAGTTAACGCGGGGCCGCAGAAAGGTAACCAGGACATCCTTGTGTCTCGAAAAGATCTTTTGGGACACAGGGATGTCACGAATGTGACGGGGCCTCCTGCGGGCTGCTCAGTGGCGGATCCCCCCCCCCTGGATCCTCCACTGAGCAGCCCGCAGGACTGCAGCACGGAGGTGATAGCATGTCATGTAGGGAGAACTATGGGATACTATCATCAGATCCCACTCCACGATTTGTCACAGAACTGAGATCTATTCTGTTGGAGGCAAAGACACAAAGACTGATTGATGAAAAAGAATATAACTATCTATTACCGAATAAACCCACCACTGCCACCTTCTATTGTCTACCGAAGGTGCACAAAGGCACTAGTCATCTTAAGGGACGCCCCATAGTTTCTGGTAATGGATCGGTTACAGAAGCAGTGGGGGTATATGTGGATCGAGTTCTGAGGAAGTTTGTGACGGCACTTCCGTCTTACGTGCGAGATACCACTGACTTCCTACAGAGGATAGATGGTATCGACGTTGGTGAGGGCATCTTCCTGGCCAGCATCGACGTCGAGGCACTATATAGCTCAATACCACATGATTTTGGCCTCAAAGCGGTGGAATACTTTTTGAAAAGTAGGGGGAATTTCTTTCAACAACACAATCAGTTTATTTTATCTCTCATGTCGTACATTCTGAACCACAACTATTTTCTATTCGATGGGAAGACTTACCACCAGCTCAGGGGGACCGCGATGGGGAGCCCTTGTGCCCCCACGTATGCAAATCTCCTCCTGGGCTGGTTGGAGGACACCATAGTCTTCCCACCGGACGAATGTACCTGGACCCAGAATATTATTCTATGGGCCAGGTACATAGACGATATTTTCGTCTTGTGGTCAGGTATGCATGAGATGTTATTGGCCTTCATGAAACATCTTAACAAGAACATACTGGGTCTCCGGTTCACACATGAGATTGATGCAAACACACTGGCTTTCCTAGATGTAAGAATTAGCAAAAATGATGAGGGAGGGCTATCATCTACCCTCTTTAGGAAAACCACAGCAACTAATAGTCTGCTCCACTGGACCAGTTTTCATCCCCCAGCTCTAAAAAGAGGAATCCCAAAAGGCCAGTACCTACGGGTACGTAGAAACTGCTCTACTACTCAGGATTTCTATCGGGAGGCCAGTAATCTACGTAATAGATTCACACAACGTGGGTACCCTCAAGAGGTGCTGAGGGGGGCTTTTAAGTTTGCACGAGACAAGGACCGGACCGCTTTACTGGTACTTACACCATCAAAGAAGACAGATGGGGCAACCCGTATTATAGGTACATTTGACACAAATAGAGCAGACATCCTTAAAATTCTATCCAAGCATTGGTCCATCTTACAAGCGAACCCCCTGTTGGAACAGGTGATAACAGATCGCCCCTTAGTAACATACAGGAGGGGCAGGAATTTAGGGGATCGTTTAACCCACAGCCACTATACCCGTCCCTCAACATCAGGGACATGGCTGGAACGTCGCATCACAGGGAATTTTAAATGCAGTGGATGCAAAGCATGTCCCTTTATGCGTAAGACAAAAATTAATTACAGCTCCTCTACTGGAGAGTCATTTGCCATCAGGGATTTTGTAAATTGCCGCAGTAGGGGTCTGGTCTATCTGTGTCAATGTAGTTGTCCCAAAGACTATATAGGCAAAACGATCAGGGAGCTCCGACGGAGGGTGTGTGAACATATAAACGATATTGCACACCGTCGAGATGCACCCCTAGCCAGACACATCCATGAGTTTCATGGTGGTGACCCAAGAGTAATTTCTTTTGCAGCTCTAGAGGTCAACCGTCCTTCTCCCCGAGGGGGCAATTTGGACACACGATTGCTACAAAAAGAAACCTCGTGGATCTATAGATTTAGATCTGTGGCCCCTAGTGGGCTAAACGAGGTTCTGTCCTTTTCCTCATTTCTTTAGGCACACAGAATTGGGATACACCTGCAAGCAGTTGCTATGAATACACCTTGTCTATACATCTTTACCATGTTTCATTACAGTGTTGATACCTGTTGATGGGATGAGATCATAATTTTCCTTTCTAGTATATCTATACAGGATCATAGTGGAGTGTCAACAACTGGCCAATTCTATTGACACTAGAAGTTGTGTCACTTTACAGCATTATGAGATTATCATGTCTCATCTCTATCTTATATGTGTCTTGTTATAACTATATCATCTAATCAACAATACACTATTGTATAATTAACGTCATCCCCACTTTTTCCTTTTTTGGATCTATGGGGGTTGAGTTTAATTTTGTGTGGAAATATACATATATCAAATTTTTCTATGTCATGCTGACAGATATACATTATGTTATATGCATATTCAGTGTTCATTTGATTTCGGATGCAAACTGGGCTGCTCAGGGTTAATTATATTCTAGTGCTCTTTTTGCACATTGGATTACCCAGGGTTAATCATATTTCTTAGCTAAATCCAGGTGGATGGCACTTCCCCTTTTGAGGAAGACATCCTGACCATTTGGGATTTATAGGGTTAATCCCCTCACTGCAGCCGAACTTTACATAACAATACCTCCTTCTTGCCCCGGCCTCAGTATATGCATCTTTAAACACACGCCGGGATGATACGTCATCAAGTCATGTGATCCGGGAGTCCGGATCACATGAATGGAGGGACGCCATGGCAACGCGTCCTCCACCATGGCCACACAAAGCGCACGGTGCTATATGATAGACCGCGCCTCCGGATATTACATGCCGGAAGTACACGCACTGCGACATTGGAGCGCGAGAGGTCAGCAAATGCCGGTGTTCTACGTAATGTCCGGCAGACTCCACACACCTATGAAGGTAAGCTTCAATAGGTTAGATCTACGCTGATTGGATAGGCCATTAGAGGGAGGGACCTTAATACACTATTTCATCCAGACTTTGGATGAATGTCAGCATGGCCACAAGCAGTCCACATATATCCTGCTCTCCATCGGCCATCCAGGATTGTCTCCCACCCTGACTGCCCCCAGATTGTCCCCTGATGAACGGGGGGGGGGGGGGGGGGCGTGAAACGCGTTGGGACTTTACACCAGAGTATATCCTCAATCAGAATATGATAAGTATCAGTTTTTCTTTTATATACATCATGTGAGAACCTATCGGATTTTCTTTTTGGCTGAGCATATTGGCTTTAACTTTCTGTGTCATGTGTTAAAATCTGAGATTCATTTACATACAGAGACGGATATATGCGAGTTGATTCTTATACAATATGCAGATACTATATAAGTGATATCAGGCCAATTGTGGTTTTGAGGTGGTCTGCTATATTGACAGCTTGGTATTAGTGATCGAATCTCTGACCAACTATATACATATTTTTTGCAATTCCTGTGTATGATATTTTTTACAACTTGTGGAGTACTTACCCTTATACACTAATATTTTTCTATCCCTCTGTATGATATCTCCATCTCCTATACAAGAGTACTAGGTGACAGGACGCATCCACATTGAATAAGTACCCCACATTGTAGGATTAACCTAGGTGGTAACCCCGCATATCCTCTACCTGAGTATTCACTACTCTTCGACTGGTATATAAATACAAATAGCCTAGGGTATCCAATCCCTATCCTATAGCCAGACAGGGCTCCCCAGTGAGATAGTGAGACTCTTTCCCCTCTGTGTTAGATCAGGGCACTCTAGGGACGGTCTAGCTTTAGGTTCCAGAACGGGGCCGCCCTTATCAGGGCGTTTACTCCGCCTAGTGGCAGGAATAGCTGTAGCGTGGTTATAGGGTAAGTGTTAAGTAGTGGCCGCACGCACCAATTGGCCGTATACATTTCCCTATAGCACCCTGTCCCATCTTTTCCCTACCTTTTTACCCACCCTTTAGGTAGGTATTCATTATACCATATTATCTGATTGAGCAATACTCTGAGTGTATTTTTACTATATCTTTTGTAAGACTGCATTTATTACCCATCATTGGGACTGTATGCAGCAGTACTTTTTCTATTTTTCAAGTCTTCTTTGTGTGTTGGCCACTGGATCTATAATGGATCTGTTTTAAAATGGATAATTATTAAAGTTACATTTTTTTGTGTTTTTTCTGTGAACCCACGGAGGTGATAGACCCTCAAGCTTGAGGCTTGATTAGGGTGTGCCCAGGCACACCCTGCACACCCCGTGCGCACGTCTATGCCCCTTTTCTTAGTTACTGGCCTAGGTATAAAAAGATCACTGGAAAGATCTCTGCACTGTCAATTCATATATTTCTAGATTGTGATCACATTTCCCTTAAGACATCTTTTCTGTAAACTAAATAACCCCAAGCTTGAAAACCTGTTTGTAATCCTCCCATACCATTAATCATCTTTGTCGCCCTCTTTGCACCCTCTTTAATTAAGCCATGTGCTTCTCATATACAGGTGCCTCTTTTGGTACATCCCCTCACTTTATTAGCCTTGGCAGCCACTCATGGCACTCGTTACTGAAGTTGAGCTTACTGTCCACTAGTAACCCCAAGTCAATTTTGGTAGAAGTTTTACCTAATGTTTAATTATTTAGCACATAATTAAACTTCATTGCTATGTCCGTGCCAAATACTCCAGCTTCCACAAATCCCTCTGTAATGTTATATTATCCTAAAAATAGAATAAACATAGGTACTCACTACTTGTGGATTGCTTTGTTTTCTTTGTTATGTTCGGTGCAATACAGACAGTCAAACAGACAGGGGTATTAACTATCGGCATTGATTGTGTGCTTCATCACGCACTTCCTCAAGCCGACAACATCAAGATGTACAGGTGTGGAATGTCAGGCTAAGGTGACATGTGGTGTGGCAATGACACATCACAGTTCATGATGCCAGGGTAGCGTTGACCTCCATGCTCCAAGGATAGCAGTTTCCTGGGCCAAGTGTTGGGTTAATAATGACCACAAATGCAGGAATTGTTACATAGGAACCTGCAACAATATAGGGATAGTTCAAATGGTAGTGCAAAGTTTACAGGAGTTTGCTGCAGGAGTCACAGTTGCTTCATGGCACGATGGGACTTGTAGTCCTTGCTGATTAACTAGCTTCTTGCTTGCTGAATATTGGTTAGACTGTACTGACTTGGGTTGTTTAAGTTCTGTGAGACTTAGAAGCTGACAGACTCTAACTCTCCTCTCCACATAGGTATCTGGAATTAGAGCTTACCGCCAGGTGGAAACTGTAGATTTATGGAGTTGCTTGAGGCTTTCTTTCCCCTGTAATCCTTTTCTTGGCTAATGGGGTCCATGGGCTCTCTTGGCTCTTCTGTCCACTGCAGACTTGCTTCTCACTGGAATAAACATCCTGATCGGCGGGATTCTGTGGAGGGTGCTGTAGCTCTGGAACAATTCTAGTGCAGCAACTGGAATTTTCTTGGGCCTGACCTCATGTGGTGACACACAGTTCCACAACAGAGGTCTAAAGGTGACATACACGTCTGCTCCTCACTCTCAACTAACTAACTCTGTCCTGTCTAGCAGACTTGGGGGAGCAGCCCGGGTTAGCTAGAAGCAGACATGTGAATCCCTTCCTGCACAAACAGGTTAACCCCTTAGGGCACAGCAGCATGAAAGCGCATAGACAATATAATACAATACATTGGGCTTGGAGCAGACACGCTATGTGACATGCACCTGACGGGCTAGGAGGTCGGATGTGTGCTGTACCGGGATACCACACAGGTAAGTATTTAACTATTTCTGACCCACAGGTTGTCAGAGAAACCTGTATATACAACTTACATACAATAAATGTTAAATGAGCTCATATAACTTCGGTCATTAAGGCCGTTTGGACCTAATGCATTGAGTTTTATAATCCACTGTTCACTTTGAAGTAGTAGAGTCTGTCTATCTCCTCCATTGCGCTGAATATTAACTCTCTTCATACCTCCTCTGTGGTGATTACCTTATCCAGTTTAGTGTCATCTGCAAATATTGAAATTCTACTCTGTAATTAGTAAACATATAGAAAAATTGTGGACCTAGTCCTGACCCCTGTAGTGCCCCACTTGCAACTGTCACTATTGTATTGCTGTCTTTTGTGTGATCTATTAGTACAGACTGTACAGACTATTTGGAAGCTATGGAGGTCTTTAGAAGACTTCTGGCTGTAATGACAACTAATTAACACCACAATCACATTGCTCAACAGATGCTGCTGTCACTATTGACTGACAACAGGTGTGGGCTGCAGATAGTATCTGGCACCTTCAATGTATGGAGCAGGCACAGCTTCTAAGTCGGCTTCATACTTTTCCCACCATGTATATAATATATCAGGAAGGGGTAAAAGGGGTTGTCTCTGATTAATTATTATGCTTCTCTATGAGATCTTGCATAACATCAAATTTAATTTTTATTCCTTAAAACATAATGCTCCCCTGTCTTAATATTGCTGTTGTATACTTTTTTTTAATGTGCCTCCATGGTTGTTTTTGGACTCTCTGTTGTTACAAATGTTCCTTGCCCATTTCCAGCGCTGCATCTCAGTCCTATGCCCTTGATTTTGCTTTTTCCTGTCATTAACGTTCCTGTTCCCCGCATTCCTATATTGTTTGACCTTCTGTGACTTGACCTTTTGCCTGATCCCTGACTTTGCTCCTGCCAGATGACTTTTTACCTGGCTGCTCTCTAAGTTTGACCCTTGCCTATCCTGATTCTATTTGTCTTTTTTTTGTTCTACACTGCCTTCTTGGTTCTGACCCTTTGGCTTGCTACTGTTAACTCTTTGTCTTCTGATTTGGTTAACCTTTTTCCCATGTGTGATTGACCCAAACTGTTTGATGTTTCATAACTATTGTTGAGCACAAATATTTGTAATGCAAACTTTTATCGTGAATATCGGCACTTCGCGATTTCGTGATTATTAAGAATATAGTGCTATATATTCCTTTTTTTCACATGCAAATTTTTATGTGCATTTTCCATGCAAATTTTCGTTTATTTTTTACATGCGAACTTTATGCAAATGTATATGCAAATTTCCCATGCAAATTTTTGCATGGAAAAAAAAGTGAATGAACATAGCGAATATGAGAATTTCGCGAACATAGGACGAATAATCGTCAATAGATTAGCGAAATATCGCAAATTCGAATATGGTCCCTGCTGCTCATCCCTTTTCATAACACCCTGCATATAATTCAGAGTAGGGAGCGTTGGGGGCCGCCAGTTACGGTTCATTGTCCGAGTACTTAGGAACATTGCTTATTACTAGATCCAGGTCTGCACTGACTCCTACCCCCTGATTTTGACATATTTTTTAGAACATCCAGCTAGTAAGAAGAAGTAGTTTCTAGTGCGTTGATTATTTTTGGATGACCTGCAACTGAACTTCTGGTCATTTGTTACCACCAAAAGTGGACATTAGGTGGAATGCCTGTGAGAGAATCAAAAGAACACATGTGGTGCCATTAAATGTATGTAACCGCTATATCAAGACATTTTTAAGTTACTCCAATTAAAATGTTTTTATATTTTGCACGATCTAACAGCATAATAAAATGAGGAACAACTTCAGCTTACACTTTCGGGTGAAAATATGATCTTCTGATCTTGACAGCCCTTTTAACCAAGTCATGGAATTTGTATTATTTAACTCATAATAACCACTCTGCTGTTAGAGAATAAACAGTATCACAGATCCCTATATTATCTTAACACATTACAATTACTGTAGCACCAGTCTAATACAACCACAAACTGTGATTTGTTGCTGTATTACATTTATGCAAAACTAGCTGTTTATAGTAATCAATGATTAGTAATGAGCATAGTTAAAGGGTCACTCTCATTAAAACTAATTTTTGCTATTGCACTCCTTATGGTAAATGAAAAATATTTGTAATATACTTTGTTTAAAAAAAATTAGTTTTCTATGTTTTATTTGTGCTTAAAAACCTCAAGAGCACATTTTCCCTCAACTCATACACAGACTTTGGACCAAAGTCCAAACGCAGGAAGTGCCGCCTGGAGTGCTGAGGGGGGGGGGGGGTCCAGCCTCATCCAATCATAGCTCCTCTCACACATAACTGCACTCCAGGCGGCACTTCCTGTGTTTGGACTTTGGTCCAAAGTCTGTGTATGAGTTGGGGTAAAATGTGCTCTTGAGCTTTTTTAAGCACAAATAAAACATAGAAAACTTAATTTTTTTTAAAACAAAGTATATTAGAAATATTTTTCATTTACCATAAGGAATGCAATAGCAAAAATTTTTTTAATGAGCGTGCCCATTTAAGCATGAGTATAGATGTAAATGTGGTGTCCCGGCACCGTATTTCATACTGTGCCTTGGTTATTAGTCCCCAAAGTCAGAGTCCCTAGGACTGTCGGGGTTCGCTTCCCTAATTAACCCCTAGTCACCCCTTAGTAACTTGATATTTATAAATATTATCTATCTAAATATGTATATGGTGTTACTTACTTGTTTTAGCGTCGCAGGACCTGCGGGTCATGTGACACGGTTCAGAACTCTATGGTATGTTGAAGGACCTTAGGTGGTTCTTGAGTCACGTGTTTCCCATAATGCCGTGCAACGGTGAGCGACAGTTGTTTTGGACCAATCCAAAATGGCCCGCCCCTGCCCATATAAGGGAGCTGCGGCCATTGATCGCTCTCTTGTCTCTTGGGTTGCTGTCACTGAATGAGGTAGGACCTCCGCAACTTTCAAGTACGTTTACTAGGCCAAAGCCTTGCGGCCTCGGCCTACATCACAGTGGTTATAGATATCTAATTCCCCGCTACTCTCCGCAAGATCACTGGACCTAAAAGCACCCCTAAATCCAGCGGATCTATGCAACGGAATCTCCCTAAAGCTGAATTGAGCTTATCTGATCTCAACCAACTGTCAATCGCTGCTCAAATGCAAATAGACTTTGTTCATGGACTGTTATTGCTATTGTCTGCTTGGGAAGGGTGGCAATAGGCCCAGCACCATTACAGTATTTAACCCTCACCCTGGCATCACGAGTGACAAGGGTTAACAGCGCCCTTTATAATTCAGGAAAAGCAACACCTTAACCCTATACCCCCACCAAGGCACCACATAAATATTTACCCTTTTGCTATTGGAATATTTGAACCAAATATAACTGTGTGGAACTAGACTCTGTATGCTGACAAAAAGTGAAATAAAGTTCTGTTTATTAACCTGAAATTTCTGGGAATGATTATAACAATTGGCTTGGGTTAGTGAACTGAAACTAAACCACAAATATCTATATTTAATTTATGTTCATGCTTTGCAATGTACAAATTTTTTTTTGTAGATATTTAACATAAAGCTCAACAAACAAAACAACAAATTGTAATCTTCATTACACATTTTGCCCGATTATATGTTTTCTGTGTCAAATCAAATGGATTTCCAGGCCTTGTGCCAAAATCACTTTATGGCAGGAAATTGGTGGACAAAAACAAGCAAACCTATGCATGCATCTCCACTTACCTACCATCTATTACTGCCACTTCAGATTCCCTGGTGAAAGCCGCTTAGTGATCATCTGTATCCTTAATGTCCTTCCCTGGGGGGATTTTGGCACAAGGCTGGAAAAACCGTTGAGCACTGTAATATAGAGGGGCATTTACTAATCTTTTACTATGTAGTCTAGTTTTTACCCTGTTTTTTTTTCTACTTAATTTTTGACTATGTGCGACAAATTGTTGCACGGCGTTAATAAATTTGGCACACATAGGCAAAATTGGGAAATTTACTTCATGTAGTAGAAAAAATAGTCTGTTCCTTTTTCCTGCTGTCTGAATAGGTTTGGATGCTAGGTTTCCTTCTGGATCTTTTGTTTTTGAGTTTTTTTTTTTAGCTTTTTCACCACATCTAAATAATTCAATAACTAAATTGTAGTCATGGCTCAGAATAGTGGTAAACAGCGTTTAGTGTGTGTGTGTTTATTACATTTTTTTAACACAGTTTTTTCTCCCTAAATGTAGTTTTTTTTTGTTACTTCTTCTACAGATCCGTGTATCCTGTGGACTCCTTCGGATTCGGTGGACTACTGCGACGACCCACATTTTTCTTTTCTTGATGTTAATAAAATGGTTAACGAGGGCTTGTGGGGGAGTGTTTTTGTAATAATTTTTTTTTTTTAAACCTGTTGTGTTTTTTTTTTTTTACTATTACTAAGCCGGGCTTAGCGTTAGCCACAAAAACAGCTAGCGCTAACCCCCAATTATTACCCCTGCACCCAAAGCCACAGGGGTGCCGGGAAGAGCCGGTACCAACAGGCTCGGAGCGTCAAAAATTGCGCTCCTGGGCCTTGGCGGTAACAGGCTGGCATTATTTAGGCTGGGGAGGGCCAGTAACAATGGTCCTCGCCCACCCTGGTAACATCAGGCTGTTACTGTTTGGTTGGTATTTGGCTGAGAATAAAAATAAGGGGGACCCTATGTATTTTTTTTAAATATTTAATTATTTATTTTAAAAAAACCGCTTAGGGTCCCCCCTATTTTCCTTCTCAGCCAAATACCAACCAAACAGTAGCAGCCTGACATTACCAGGGTGGGCGAGGACCATTGTTACTGGCCCTCCCCAGCCTAAATAACGCCAGCCTGTTACCGCCTAGGCCCAGGAGCGCCATTTTTGATGCTCCAGGCCTGTTGGTACCGGCTCTTCCCGGCACCCCTGTGGTGTTGGGTACTGGGGTAATAATTGGGGGTTAGCTCTAGCTGTTTTTGTGGCTAACGCTAAGCCCAGCTTAGTAATGGACTCCGTCTATAAGACAGCTTCCACTACTAAGCCTGTCTAGTAAAGTAAGGAAAAAACACAACAGGTTTTAAAAAAATTTTATTACAAAAAACACTCCCCCACAAGCCCTCGTTAACCATTTTATTAAAATCAAACAAAGAAAAACGCTGGTCATCGAAGTAGTCCACCGAATCCGAAGGAGTCAACAGGATACACGGATCTGAAATGAGAAGAAAAAAAAAATGGGTTAGTACATTTATTATCACCTGCTCACACATCTCCCGCCCTGCACAACTACAACTGCCAGCATGCCCTTACAGTTAGGACATGCTGGGAGTTGTAGTTGTGTGGTGCAGGAGATGTGTGGGCAAGTGACAAGCTTGTCCCCTGCCCCCAGCTGCAGGACTACAACTCCCAGCATGCCCTTACAGTAAGGTGGTGCGGAGGCCGGGCACAGTGTTTCCCAACCTGGGAGTTGTAGTTTTGCAACATCTGGAGGCACCCTGGTTGGGAAACACTGTTTTAGGCCAGTGTTTCCCAACCAGGGTGCTTCCAGATGTTGCAAAACTACAACTCCCAGCATCCCTGGACAGCCAAAGGCTGTCCAGGCATGCTGGGAGTTGTAGTCTTGCAACATCTGGAGACACCCTGGTTGGGAAACACTGTTTTAGGGCTTGGGCAACTTACCGGCTTCCGTAGGATCCAGCGCTGCACGACATTGCCGCAAGACACTGCCGCCCGACAATATCCGTCACCGATCGTCGGTGGAGCCTCGGAAGGGTAAGTGAACATCTTTGCCGGTCCCCTTCAGCTGTTCAGTTTTGCAACAGCTGGAGGACTACAGTTTACAGACCACAAACCAGTGGTCTGCAAACTGTGGCCCTTCAGCTGTTGCAAAACTACAACACCCAGCATGCCCTGACAGCCAAAGCCTTTGGCTCTCAGGGCTCCTCATACGGCCTCCCCGCTACCCTCACTTATGGGGAAACTGATATCCCCCCCCCCTTGTCTCCCGCCCGCGCCGCTCAGCTCCCGCTGCTACAAGACTACAACTCCCAGCGTGTCCTCACTGTAAGGGCATGCTGGGACTTGTAGTCTTGCAACAGTTAGCAGACAGATGGGAGTTGTGTGGCGCTGGCAGGTGAGAGGGGGGTATGTAAATCACTGCAGTGTCCCTGTAGCGAAGGGAGGGTAGCGGGGAGAAAGTATGTCGGAGCCCGGGCGGCAGTAGCTTTTCCTGCTCCATGTTGGAGCTGGAGTAAATTTAGTAAATTTTTACGGCCGTTGCGACAGTTTATTGTGCAGCTGCGACTGTCTCAGTTAATAAATACCTGGCCACTGCAAGTCACAAATGAAAACTTGCGTAAATCAAGCGGGAAAAAAACATTTGACTTTCTAGCTCTTGCTAGAGAAAGTCGCACGAAAAATAGGGTAGGCGCAATTGCGACAATTTTGTGCCAAAAATAGTCAGAAAAAAAATGACTAAATCCCTTAGTAAATGCCCCTCATAGTAGTTACTATGGCAAAGCTGGATGAGATAAAGTAATAGAGAAAACCTGGGCTTTCCCAGCAAACTTAGTGTGATTGGCATGGATAAGTGTTTTGTTGTGGTCCTGGAATATTTCTTTCTACTCCAGTAAGGCCTTGTAAAGCCTCTGGGCTTATTTGTTGAGTCTGCCATTGGTTTAGTCTGGGTCATAGATGTAAGAAAGCCCTATAAGTGCATAGGTGAGAAAAACTGCTTATGTTTTGTTCAGACGCACATATATTAACTAGTACACTCCTATTTTTACATAGTCAAGTTGAACTCTTCCTGTCACATTTGCCATCACACCACCTTATTTTTCAGTAACGTAGCTTATATCACTGTTAGGGTCTACAGTATGGTCATACAGTATTCTGCACATATTCAATGCACAGGATTTTATGCTGCAGATTTCAGTGTAAGCTAAATGTCTGAACAAAGCATCAAATATGCGCAGGATACTATACGTGTAAATAGACCCTTAAGAAACATTTATTTTGTTCTTCTCAAAATGTGTTTATTTGTTTTAGTAGCAAGATATATCAGACCAGACAGACCAATGTCCATTCCTTTTAAATCTATTCTCCATAACCTGTAATGTTATAACTCTACAGAAATGCATCCAGGTCCTTTTTGAACTCTTTTATTCACCATGACCACTTCCTCTGGCAGAGAATTCCACAAACTCACTGCTCTTACAGTAAAGAACCCCCCGTCTATGCTGCTGACAATCCTCTGTATAAATAGATCATTCAAAAGATATATTTTGACATAGCTATTTAGTCGTCCCTTATCCACAGTTTTTCTAAACTAAATAACCCTAATTCTGATAATCTTTCTGGGTACTGTAGTCCTCCCATTCCCCGTATAACTCTGGTTGCAGTCTTTGAACCCTGTTCAGCTATACTATAACTTTCTCGTACACTGGTGCCCAGTACTGTACACAGTATTCTATGTGTGGTCTGACTAGTGATTTGTACAGTGGTCAAGCAATTTTTTTTTGTCATGTGGATCTTTTAACCTTTTGATGCACCTCATGATCTTATTTGCCTTAGCAGATGCCTGACACTAGTCGTCCAAAGTGTACTCCCATTTAATACATAATCCCAGCCCGGATTATTCTTCCCCATGTGCATTACCTTACATTTATCAGTGTTGAACCTCATCTGCCACTTCTCAGCCCAAACCTCCAACCTATCCAGATTCCTTTGTAACATTACTCTGTCGTCTTCTGTTAACCACTTTACATGTCAAAGTATGTAATCACAATAACCACACTTACCTATCACTGAGCCAGAAACTTACCCACTTACACAGATTTTTCCCCTGCCCAAACATTTACATTTCATGTAACAATCTTTTATTTGGCGCAGTATCAAATGCATTGAATAAATCAAGATAATATAATGTCCAGCATTTTGCCCTGGTGCAGTCTTGAGCTGACCTCCTTACAAAAGCTGATCAGGTTAGTTCGACAGAACCGATATAACATCTTATCAGAAAACCCTCAAACTATTCACATACAATGGAGGTTAAGCGGGTACTCGAGTGGAAAACTTTTTTTTTTTTTTTTAAATCAACTGATGCCACAAAGTTAAACAAATTTGTAAATTACTTCTATTTAAACATCTTATCAGCTGCTATATACTACAAAGTAAGTTGTATAGTTCTTTTCAGTCTGACCACAGTGCTCTCTGTTGACACCTCTGTCTGTGTCAGGATTTGTCCAGAGCAGGACAGTTCCTGACAAAGGTGTTAGCAGAGAGCACTGTGGTCAGACTGAAAAGAACTATACAACTTCCTCTGTAGTAAAGAGCAGCTGATAAGTACTGGAAGGATTAAGGTTTTTTAATAAGTCATTTACAAACCTGTTTAAAGGGGTACTCCACTGTCACCCCGTAGACTTGCATTAAGGGGGCGGGGCCATGACATCAAGAGCTCCCGGCGCCAGCTCTAGCGTTCGGAACCGTTTGTTCCAAATGCTGAGGAGCGGAGTAGCAGCTGGATATACACTGCCCAGAAAAATAAAGTCACGATAAAAACAAGCAATCTCCAGGTAGCAGAGCGGGATCAATGGAAGCGCTGAGACCAGATAAGAAGTTAAAAGGATTTATTTCCCATAATGCAACGCGTTTCACGGTCACCCGCTTCCTCAGGCATGTTGGGTTTAGCAGATTACAAGGTATATATAGGGAAAAGGGGTTAACCCCTTCAAGGAGGAAAATTAAATTAACCCCTTGAGGGGTCAAGCCCTTTAAGCCCTTCACAACAAGATAGAAGCACATAATAACATCACAACAAAGTACCCAATAAAACCAATACAATACAATTAAAAGAATATTAAAAATATTATAGTACTATGTAAAAAAAAAAAAAATAATAATAATAATAAAATAAAAAAAAAAAAAAAAATTTCTTCTCTTTCTTTTTATTTTTTATTTTTTCTCTTTTCCTTTTCCTTTTTCCCTTCCTCCATTGTTCCCATTTTTTTTCTCCTTTATTTATTTATTTATTTTTTCCTCTTTCCTCTTTTTTCTCTTCGATGTTTTAACGGGCATTTTCCAGTGTCTCATTAAGACCATCTGGAAATAAAGTAACCAAAGAAAAAATCCAGAAGGATTCCCTATTATTTAAAAGAAAAAAAAAGAAAAAATAGAAAAAATAAATAAATAAATAAAGGTGAAAAAAATGGGAACAATGGAGGAAGGGAAAAAGGAAAAGGAAAAGAGAAAAAAAAAAAAAAAAGAAAGAGAAGAAAATTTTTATTTTTTTATTTATTTTTTTATTTTTTTTTATATAGTACTATAATATTTTTAATATTCTTTTAATTGTATTGTATTGGTTTTATTGGGTACTTTGTTGTGATGTTATTATGTGCTTCTATCTTGTTGTGAAGGGCTTAAAGGGCTTGACCCCTCAAGGGGTTAATTTAATTTTTCTCCTTGAAGGGGTTAACCCCTTTTCCCTATATATACCTTGTAATCTGCTAAACCCAACATGCCTGAGGAAGCGGGTGACCGTGAAACGCGTTGCATTATGGGAAATAAATCCTTTTAACTTCTTATCTGGTCTCAGCGCTTCCATTGATCCCGCTCTGCTACCTGGAGATTGCTTGTTTTTATCGTGATTCTATTTCAGCGGGACGAAGCTGCAGAGACCCTTTGATGATACACCATGTTCCATTGTTGTACTTGGTTGGAGTACAACTTCATGTGGTAAGCGCAATTCACACTTAGCGTTACCAACTCACCTTTGGTGTTACACTACGGAGCGCATCCGTTTGTGCTTTTTTTTCTTTTTCAGAAAAATAAAGGGAACACTTAAACAACACAATGTAACTCCAAGTCAATCACACTTCTGTGAAATCACACTGTCCACTCAGGAAGCAACACTGATTGACAGTCAATTTCACATTTTGTTGTGCAAATGGAACAGACAACAGGTGGAAATTACAGGCAATAAGCAAGACACCCCAATAAAGGAGTGGTTCTTCAGGTGGTGACCACAGACCACTTCTCAGTTCCTATGCTTCCTGGCTGATGTTATGGTCACTTTTGAATGCTGGCAGTGCTTTCACTCTAGTGGTAGCATGAGACAGAGTCTACAACCCACACAAGTGGCTCAGATAGTGCAGCTCATCCAGGATGGCACATCAATGCGAGCTGTGGCAAGAAGGCTTGCTGTGTCTATCAGTGTAGTGTCCAGAGAATGGAGGCGCTACAAGGAGACAGGCCAGTACATCAGGAGACGTGGAGGAGGCCGTAAGAGGGCAACAACCCAGCTGCAGGACCGCTACCTCCACCTTTGTGCAAGGAGGAGCACTGCCAGAGCCCTGCAAAATGACCTCCAGTAGGCCACAAATGTGCATGTGTCCACCCAAACAATCAGAAACAAACTTCATGAGGGTGGTTTGCCGTGCAGGATGCTTGGCATTTGCCAGAGAACATCAAGATTGTCAAATTCACCACTGGCGCCATGTGCTCTTCACAGATGAAAGCAGGTTCACACTGAGCACATGTGACAGACGTGACAGAGTCTTGAGACGCCGTGGAGAACCTTCTGCTGCCTGCAACATTCTCCAGCATGACCAATTTTAGCGGTGGGTCAGTAATGGTGTGGGGTGGCCATTTCTTGGGGGCCGCACAGCCCTCCATGTGCTTGTCCGAGGTATCCTGACTGCCATTAGGTACCGAGAGGAGATCCTCAGAGACCCCTTGTGAGACCATATGCTGGTGCGGTTGGCCCTGTGTTCCTCCTAATGCAAGACAATGCTAGACCTCATGTGGCTGGAGTGTGTCAGCAGTTCCTGCAAGAGGAAGGTATTGATGCTATGGACTGGCCCGCCCGTTCCCCGGACCTGAATCTGAATGAGCACATCTGGGACATCATGTCTCGGTCTATCCACCAACGCCACATTGCACCACAGACTGTCCAGCAGTTGGAAGATGCTTTAGTCCAGGTCTGGGAGGACATCCCTCAGGAGACCATCTATCACCTCATCGGGAGCATGCCCAGGTTTTGTAGGGAGGTCATAAGGGCAAGTGGAGGCCACACACACTACTGAGCCTCATTTTGACTTGTTTTAAGGACATTATATCAAAGTTGGATCAGCCTGTAGTGTGGTTTTCCATTAAGATTTTGAGTATGACTCCATATCCAGACATCTATGGGTTGATAAATTTGATTTCCACTGATAATTTTTGTGTGATTTTGTTGTCAGCACATTCATCTATGTAAATATGAAACTATTACATATGATTCATTCATTCATTCAGATCTAGGATGTGTTATCTTAGTGTTCCCTTTATTTTTTTGAGCAGTGTATAAGTCATGCACACTATATCCTGACGGCCTGAACGAATGATCAGAAATGTTACTGAAAGTAAAAAAAATGTCAGTAAACATTGTAGATAACATTTTGACCATAGAAAAGGAGCAAGAAAGAACATAGTAGTATAAGTATTATTGAGAGACTCGACGATACTATCTGTGAGAAAATGGAGATAAGACAAACTATTTACGTTGATTAAAAACTTAGAGTAAAGACTGGACTATAAGTAGTATTGGCCCATCTCCAATACTGGAGCATGTAAAGTTTGACAAGAGATATCTCAGCTGAGCTATTTGGATATATAAAAATAAAACGTAACTAAAGTTAACCTGAGTAAACATTGTCATTTTGGTTGCTAGACCGTGTCATGCATTGAAGGTCTAGGTAGGAGCGTACCTACAAGGTTATATAACCAGTACGCACCTTATTCTAATGTAGTGGAATCTCCAGACCCCGCCCAAAACTCCTCATTGCTATATAGTGGTCAATATGTATGATTATCAGACTAGTGGAGTAGTCGGAGAAATCATGTGGAGTTGTAAAGATGGTTCCATCTTTCCCATGCCCTGAGAAAGGTATCATATCTGTTCTCTTGTTTAGCAATAACTTCTTCGAAAACAAGGTTGTAATTAACCATAAAAATAATTTCGGACGTGGTAGGGGCATTATGGGATTTCCATTTTCTAGCAATTAGTAATCTATAGTTATGGAGGATATAACAAATAGGAATGCGAACTTCTACAGGAAAATCTTCAATGCCTATCATTAAAGGAGCTAATTCAATTGGTATGTCTCTAGTTGAAGCCATGAGAGATTGTATAAGGAGTAATAAGTCATGTTTAGATTTGGTTAATTTGGGGCATTTCCAGAAAACATGGGAGATCGAGCCTGGCATACCACAATTTCTCCAACATGAAGAGTCCTGGTTATCGTATATACTGGCCAGTCGTTTAGGAGTATATATAAATATATTTCTATAATAATTCTCTAAAAAAAAATCCCACATATATTATAATTTAACTCCAAATATCTTTTGCTGCATACTCATTTTTGAATAAATTCACATCTTTTTAATATATCTAATGAAACCATTATTGTGTATACAGGGTGGGCCATTTATATGGATACACCTTAATAAAATGGGAATGGTTGGTGATATTAACTTCCTGTTTGTGGCACATTAGAATATGTGAGGGGGGAAACTTTTCAAGATGGGTGGTGACCATGGTGGCCATTTTGAAGTCGGACATTTTGAACCCAACTTTTGTTTTTTAATAGGAAGAGGGTCATGTGACACATCAAACTTATTGGGAATTTCACAAGAAAACAATGATGTGCTTGGTTTTAACGTAACTTTATTCTTTCATGAGTTATTTACAAGTTTCTGACCACTTCTAAAATGTGTTCAGTGTGCTGCCCATTGTGTTGGATTGTCAATGCAACCCTCTTCTCCCACTCTTCACACACTGATAGCAACACCGCAGGAGAAATGCTAGCACAGGCTTCCTGTATCCGTAGTTTCAGGTGCTGCACATCTCGTATCTTCACAGCATAGACAATTGCCTTCAGATGACTCCAAAGATGTAAGTCTAAGGGGGTCAGATCGGGAGACCTTGGGGGCCATTCAACTGGCCCACGACGACCAATCCACTTTCCAGGAAACTGTTCATCTAGGAATGCTCGGACCTGACACCCATAATGCACCATCTTGCGAGAAAAACTCAGGGAACATTCCAGGTCCGAGCATTCCTAGATGAACAGTTTCCAGGTAAGTGGATTGGTCGTCGTGAGCCAGTTGAATGGCCCCCAAGATCTCCCGATCTGACATTGCATTGACAATCCAACACAATGGGCAGCACATTGAAACTTGTAAATAACTCATGAAAGAATAAAGCTACGTTAAAATCAAACACATCATTGTTTTTCTTGTGAAATTCCCAATTGTCACGATGCCGGCTGGCAGGTAGTGAATCCTCTGTGCCAGAGAGGGATTGGCGTGGACCGTGCTAGTGGATCGGTTCTAAGTCACTACTGGTTTTCACCAGAGCCCGCCGCAAAGCGGGATGGTCTTGCTGCGGCGGTAGTGACCAGGTCGTATCCACTAGCAACGGCTCAACCTCTCTGACTGCTGAAGATAGGCGCGGTACAAGGGAGTAGACAGAAGCAAGGTCGGACGTAGCAGAAGGTCGGGGCAGGCAGCAAGGATCGTAGTCAGGGGCAACGGCAGGAGGTCTGGAACACAGGCTAGGAACACACAAGGAAACGCTTTCACTGGCACAATGGCAACAAGATCCGGCGAGGGAGTGCAGGGGGAGTGAGGTATAAATAAGGAGTGCACAGGTGAACACACTAATTGGAACCACTGCGCCAATCAGCGGCGCAGTGGCCCTTTAAATCGCAAAGACCCGGCGCGCGCGCCCTAGGGAGCGGGGCCGCGCGCGCCGGGACAGGACCGACGGAGAGCGAGTCAGGTACGGGAGCCGGGGTGCGCATCGCGAGCGGGCGCCACCCGAATCGCGAATCGCATCCCGGCTGGAGGCGGTATCGCAGCGCCCCGGGTCAGTGGATCTGACCGGAGCGCTGCAGTGAGGGGAGTGTAGCGAGCGCTCCGGGGAGGAGCGGGGACCCGGAGCGCTCGGCGTAACACCAATAAGTTTGATGTGTCACATGACCCTCTTCCTATTGAAAAAACAAAACTTGGATTCAAAATGGCTGACTTCAAAATGGCCGCCATGGTCACCACCAATCTTGAAAAGTTTCCCCCCTCACATATACTAATGTGCCACAAACTGTGTGGTGAAAACTTTGTCTTCTTAATATCCATTTTATATGTACTGAGAATATTTTTGTTTCATAATAAATCATTAATTTATTAAGTCCCGCCTTAGTCTGGTAAAACAATTCATACATTATTCTTCAAGAGGGCTGGGATATAGTTCTAATATTACTTACATGTTTGTCAGAACATCTGTCAAATGTACCAGATACAGGCCTGCTGGTATGATCAGCTCAAAATAAAAATTGTAAAATATTTGGGTGATTTTTTTCCTGTGTTGATGAACTACTTGCGATTGTAGATTATATTTGGAAATTGCAGTATATCCAGGTTGGATTGGTAGCTTCCCGTTGGCTGGCATTGACAGGTGGTGGTGTAAGAGGGATTTTTTATCATTATTTACAATAGAGTAGTGTAGTGATTTTTATAGTGTAAAGGGTTTCTCTCTGGGATCGTCCTTTGCCGTAGCCAAAGGCCACGTTTTTCCACAATAAACCGGCAAACAGCAAGTCCTTTCTGCAATTCTGGCTCCTCACCAGGTTTATTAAACGGGGTGCAGGATAAATAAAATAAACAAAACATAAAAATAACTCCTAGGCCGTCTAGCCACTCACTACACATGTAGCATGCCCTGACTAATAACTGATGGGCTTTTCCCTGTCAGTTTAAACACAATAAGTCCTGCAGCCTTATAAGACACAGTTCACATTTGAACATAAAGTCCCATTCGTACAGCCACCTGCTATATGTTACAGGAGCCGCGTCTCTCACTCCGGGAGTCCACGCTTGTGTCCTCAGCAGCCCTTGCTGTGCCCGCCTGGCACTGGACACTGTGTCTCCCCCCTCTAACAGCCACTTGTGTCTAGGGGAGAGCCAAGATTATTCTGTTTCTCTTGCTTTTAAGGACCCTTCCCCTTTCTGCTGTCTCATTGATTAGTCCACAGGTGGAGATTTCTGCAGGATCAGTGTGGGAAATGCACCCTTTCCTTGCCACACTGTCACAATAGATAGCTCTATCACCTGCTTATCTTGGTTGCTCTATTTGCCTACATAAAGAGGAAGTTACTATACATACTATACCTGGCTACAGCTTTATGTTTGCAGAGAAGGCACTTTGCCACATTTTCTGTATCTGGTAAGGTAGAAAATAATTTCCATATGGGCACCTGACTGTTCCCTTCCTCTTTTTCTCTAGAGCCTACAGATGCAGCAGCACTGCTGTCACCTGCTCCTGAGCCTGTCAGATCAGCGAGAGCTATGTGTAGTACGTCTGACAGGTGTCCTAGCCCTTCTTCATCTATGCTCTTCTTCGCTGACAGTACCACTACCCTCCTGCTCTGAACACAACTCCTTACCTGGTTCCCATGTCAAACTATCAAACTCCTCCTCAGGGGCGTACCTAGAGCATTTGGCACCCGGGGCGGACCCTTTGTTTGGCACCCCCCCCCCCACACACATACACCCCCCCCCTTAATTACACCCCCTCCCTCCCCTCCCCCCAGGAGCAGACTGACAACACTCGGGGCCCCCGGACAAAAAAAAGGTCAATCTTCTGCCACACTCCTATCCCACCCAAATCCCACACACAATAAACTAAAATTTGTATATGTAAGAAACACTTTAACGTAGGTAAATTTCTTTGACCAATAATACTGGTATACAAGGAGTAAATATATACCACCACACAATAACAGGATAATACCGCCATACTGTACTGAATAAAACCACTATATACAGACCAGTATACTATAAAGAATCTGTATACAATATAAGCGATTATATACAGGTCCATATGGCGGTAGATATCAGCTGCACACTTGATGTGTATACCATATAAATGATTACAGTTACATTTTGGGACTCACAATTACGTCTTTTCTGATCAGCAGCGTCCTCTTTCCTTTTCTTCTCCGTCCGGATAAGACCGCCATGTGAATCTCTTAACATCTGCAGGAAAAACATGTCAGACTCTGCATATTTTCTGCACAGTAAAAGGGCAGGTAGGTAGGTAGCCAGGTAACCCCCTCTTTCTCATAGGTATATGCAGAGTTACACCCCCCCCTTTCCCATAGGTATATGCAGAGTTACACCCCCCTCTCTTTCCCATAGCTATATGCAGAGCTACGCTACACCCCCCCTCTTTCCCATAGGTATATGCAGAGCTAAACCCCCACCCCCCTCTTCCCCATAGGTATATGCAGAGCTACACCCCCCCCTCTTTCCCATAGGTATATGCAGAGCTACACCCCCCCTCTTTCCCATAGGTATATCTAGGGCTGGGCGATATACCGGTTCATACCGAATACCAAATTTTTTGGGCTGCACAATATGAATTTTCCTCCATACTGCAATACCGGTTGGGCCCCTCCCCCTCGGGAATGTATTATCAGCCTAGCACAGCGCTGTCCCCACATCGGTGAACTAATCCTATGTTACCCGCCAGCACTGTTCTGCTCCCCCCAAATAATGATCAGCCCAGCTGGGTACTACTCACATATGTCAAGCACTGCCCTCCTCCTCTTTGTTGGGGGCCGCCGGGCGCTGAAACTCTATACTGTACACCAGTGGTCTCCAACCTACAACTCCCAGCATGGCCGGACAGCCGGCGATGAAACTCTCTGTACGCCAGTGGTCTCCAACCTGCGGACCTCCAGTTGTTGCAAAACTACAACTCCCAGCATGCCCGGACAGCCAACGGCTGCCCGGGCATGCTGGGAGTTGTAGTTTTGCAACAGCTGGAGGTCCGCAGGTTGGAGACCACTGCTGTACGCTGTATACCTATGCCCGGGCTGCAAAAGATACAGAAAATAAACTTAACTCACCCACGTCGGCCGCACGGTGGGGACGGGAACGCCGGACAGCCGTCAGCCTATCACCGGCCAGAGCGATGCCCCGCCCTGGCCAGTGATAGGCTGAGCCCACTGGATGTATGAAGCAAGCTTCTTACATGACAGTGGGCTCAGCCTATCACTGGCAGGGGCGGGACATCGCTCTGGCCGGTGATAGGCTGGCGGCTGTCCGATGTTCCCGTCTCCAGCGTGCGGCCGACGTGGGTGAGTTGGGAGAGACGTGGAAGAGAGATGATAGAATAGACTGTCTAGGAAGGCCATTTCCACCCCGTCATGTAACTGTAAATGATGAGGAATCCACTGACGCCTGGCTCAACATCATATCGTCAGACTTTTCCTCCCCCTGAGATAACCAAGAACTAGCCAACTGGTCCACAATGAATGTATTGTCCTTCAAAAATATTTGGAGGTTATTGTTATATTTTTGGGGTGATTTGGCACTCAACAAGTAGTCAGCCAGTCAACTTTCACTCAACAATTTTTATGCATATTTATGTTAAACTCAGCTATAAATGCTATATGCCTGATTTAACCCAGAAAATACAGGCAATTTGGCCTAAAATGTGCATTCCACATTTACTCTCAATGCTTTTAAAGAGTACCTGTTATCAAACTATATTTTCTAAACTCAGATTATATTCCCTAACTACTTCTAACACCCCATCCTTTCCATTTCCAGCACAAATACAACAAAAACATAAATACAACAAACATATTCTTAACCTACAAACTTCACACATGTTAACTGCTCTGATACTGATACTGGTGCTGCCCTCTCCAAAACAAAACTAATGGAACCCCCATTATACTCAAACTGTCCCCTCTGGCGTTCCTACACACTCCCTCGAGAGGGCAGCCCTTTCCTAACTCCCTCTCTCCCCTTTACCCCATCCCCCCCTCCTCTGTGTGTCTCTCCCTTCTCCTCCTCCCACTTCCCTTAAACCGGGGTACTCATGAAAGACGCATAATCTCCCCCTTCTTGAAATTGCACCCAATCTCTGCAGGTGCAGAAGATTTCTCTGTTAGAATTTTGTCTCCCTGACCTTAAATTATCCATTAAAAATATCTCGTTGACTTTGGAAAACCACAATGCCACTATAGGTGCCTTCTCTTGTTTCCATAATGACGGAATGCAGTTCCTTGCGGATATCACTAAAAATCCCAACAGATAAATTATATATTGCTTTAAAGGTCTATCATTATGTTGCAGCAGAAAGAATGCAAGTGTAAACGGTACTTCTTCCCCTATTATTATCCTAATTCCCTCTTTCACTTTTCCCCAGAAGCTTCTTAACTTTGGGCATGACCAGAAGATGTGGAGGAGATCTCCCTTACTTTCCCCACACCTCCAACATTTCTCTTCACTATCGCTATGTCCCCTACCTCTTATTATACCTGGGACCCTGTACCATCTAGTCACAATCTTATAATTGGACTGTTGCAAACGCACACTTACAGTTGCAGTGTGTACCAATGTCCAAATCTTACCCCACTGCTCCTCTCCTAGCTGGATTCCCAAGTCCCTTTCCCACTTAAAGGGGTATTCCAGGCCAAAACTTTTTTTTATATATCAACTGGCTCTGGAAAGTTAAACAGATTTGTAAATTACTTTGATTAAAAAATCTTAATCCTTGCAATAGTTATTAGCTTCTGAAGTTGAGTTGTTGTTTTCTGTCTAACTGCTTTCTGATGACTCACGTCCCGGGAGCTGTCCAGCTCCTATGGGGATATTCTCCCATCATGCACAGCTCCCGGGATGTGACATCATCATTGAGCAGTTAGACAGAAAACTTCAGAAGCTAATAACTATTGGAAGGATTAAGATTTTTTAATAGAAGTAATTTACAAATCTGTTTAACTTTCCGGAGCCAGTTGATATATATATAAAAAAAGGTTTTGCCTGGAATACCCCTTTAACTGCAAATGATGGTCATTGTTCCCCCCAGCCTGAAAGCTAAAGTTTGTAGATCTTGGATAGGACATGTTGTGGTGTTTCGCCCTCGGAGCATAATTCCTCAAAGTCCATGGCTTTCTTCCGATAAGAATCGGGTCTCGGCATTTTACTTAACCCCTTAAGGACGCAGGGTTTTTCCATTTTTGCATTTTCATTTTTTCCTCATCACATTCTAAAAATCATAACGCTTTCAATTTTGCACATAAAATTCGATATGATGACTTATTTTTTGTGCCACCAATTCTACTTTGCAGTGACATTAGTCATTTTACAAAAAAATCCACGGCGAAACGGAAAAAAAATTAACTTTTGGGGGCTTCCGTTTCTACGCAGTGCATTTTTTGGTAACATTGACACCTTATCTGTTTTCTGTAGGTCCATACGATTAAAATGATACCATTCTTATATAGGTTTGATTTTGTCGCACTTCTGGAAAAAACCATAACTACATGCAGGAAAATGTATACGTTTAAAATTCTCATCTTCTAACCCCTATAACTTTTTTATGTTTCCGCATACGGGCTGGTATGAGGGCTCATTTTTTGCTCCATGTTCTGAAGTTTTTATCCGTACCATGTTTGTATTGATCAGACCTTTTTTTATCGCTTTTCATAAATTTTTTCATGATATAAAAAGTGACCAAAAATACGCTAAGTTGGAGTTTGGAATTTCTTGGCGCGTACGCCATTGACCGTGCAGTTCAATTAATGATATATTTTTATAGTTCGGACATTTTTGCACGCGGCGATACCACATATGTTTATTTTTATTTACACAGTGCACTCCTGTCTAGTGCCATTTCGGATCACTAGATCCCAGAGAGTATTCCATTCACTCTAACCTTCGCTAGTGGCATCTGATATAGTCCAAGTAGCCAAGTCAAAAAGTTATTTTCTAGCTCCACATATCTTAATGTCTCCTCCATATACGTCCAGTTTACCCGGTCGAATGCCTTTTCGGCATCAGTCGCCAGCAACATTAATGAGATCTTCTTTGACCAGGCAAACTGGACCAAGTTCAGTATTTGGGCTCTAGTCATATCCTTTGGTAATGCCTTACCCAAAGCCACAGAATTAAATGTTTTAAGAAAAAAGGAATTCAATATATCTTTCAAGCATTTATAATAGCTTAAAGATAGCCCATCGGGTCCTGTAGATTTCCCTTCCTGCATTAAACTTAATGCCTCATTTAGTTCTTCTGCTATAATGGGCTTCTCTAATTCCTCTATTTCTCCAACTTTGGTAAGCCTGAACTTGCTTTGTATGACCTCACTTTTGCCCGAAAATCCGCCCCTCCAGTCATGGAATTATATGCATCTATATTATACAACTCCTCATAATAACTTTTAAGCGTCTCTGCTATCTCTGTTGACCGATATGTTATAGTATGCATTTTAGTTTGTATTTTTTCAATAAACGCTCTTGATTTTTGCGCCTTTGCCGCTACTGCCAATGCCCTGCCCATTTTGTTACTGTGCTCATACATTTGACTCTTACAATTTGTTGGGTTCTTTTTTGCTTCATCTAAGAGTAAATGTTTAATTTCTTCTCTTTTTTTCTCTACTTTAATTTTCAGTAACTCATCTAATCTTCCTTTATGCTCTGTCTCTAGTACTCTTAATTCTTGCAATAACCTATAACATTTTTGAGTTTTTTCTTTTTTTAATTGGGACCCATGTTTAACTAATATCCCTCTTGCTACACATTTGTGTGCTTTCCACATTACTCTTGGAGTTACCTCTGCTATATCATTATTATCAAAATACTCTTTAACTTGCGCTTTCAACTCTGCTAATGTTATTTCGTCCTGCAATAATAGAGGGTTTAATCTCCAGTTCCACTGTCTTATAGAAGTTTCAGGCATCGTCATTACTATTTTTATTATTGCGTGATCTGAAAAAAATAGGCTGTCAACTGATGCCGCCTGTAGCAGCTCCACCCCTCTCTGTTTTATTAGGAAAAAAATCAATTCTAGAAAATGAGTCATGCACTGATGAATAGCAAGAGTAATTCCTTTTGGATGTAGAATGCGCCAGGCATCCACCAGTTGACAGTCATGTATCATCTTTTTACATCTCCGAATTGCCGCTGTACTCATATATGACATCCCCCGTGAGGTATCCACTTGTGGTTCGGGTACAAAATTAAAGTCCCCTCCCAGGATTAAAATCCCTTCAGCGAACTTTATCCAGTATTCCACACAGTACTATCCCCTGTTTAACCTGTTAAGGACGGCGGGCGTGTCAATACGCCCCCGTTTTAAAGTCCTTAAGGACTGAGGCGTATGGATACGCCTGTGGGAATTCCGGTCCCCGCCGCTAGCCGGTTGGGGACTGGATCGGGATGCCTGCTGAAATCATTCAGCAGGCATCCCGGCACATCGCCGAGGGGGGTCCCCCCCATGTCGGCGATCGGAGAAAACCGCATGTCAATTCAGACATGCGATTTTCTCCAATTCCGGGCTGATCGGGTCTCTTGTGACCCGATCACCAGGAAAATAGGGATGATCGGAGTTGTCAGTGACAGCCCTGATCATCCTAAGGGATAGGAGTGAGGTCGCAGTGCTGCGATCTCCTTCTATCCCCTGCCATTAGTCAGAACTGAGTTCATCGCAGACATCCAGCAGAGATCACGGATCAGGTAGGGAATCGACAGTGGGGGGGGGGGGGGGGGAGAAATGAAAGTGAAAGTAAAGTGATCTTTACTGTGGCGACCACTAGGAAGGCCGGACTGCAACACCCAGCATGCCCAGACAGCCAAAGGCTGTCTGGGCATGCTGGGAGTAGTAGTTTTGCAACATCTGGAGGGTCACAGTTTGGTGACCACTGTTACAGTGGTGCCCAAACGTTAGCCCTCCAGATGTTGCCAAACTACAACTCTCAGCATGCCTAGCCCGCTCAGGCATGCTGGGAGTTGTAGTTCTGTAACATCTGTCCCTTCAGATTTAGCAATTTTCATGACATTTTTGAAAATTGCTGCTCTACTATGATGCCAACATAAAGTGGACATATTGTATATGTGAATAAAAATTAAATTTATTTGGAATATCCATTTTCCTTACAAGCAGAGAGCTTCAAAGTTCGAAAAATGCAAAATTTTCATGAAATTTTGGGATTTTTCACCAAGAAAGGATGCAAGTAACGCCGAAAATTTACCACCAAAATAAAGTAGAATATGTCACGAAAAAGCAAACTCAGAATCAGAATATTCGGTAAAAGCGTTTTAGAGTTATTAACGCTTAAAGTGACAGTGGTCAGAATTGCGAAAAAGGGCTCAGTCCTTAAGGTGAAAAAGGGTTCAGTCCTTAAGGGGTTAATATTCGGCAGATATATTGAAGCCAGCGTTACCCTTCTGAAACCTACAGCCTCTGAAACCTACCCCTATGCTTTCTCCAGAATGGCCTGGAAGCTGTATGTCACATAATGCAAGCAATAATTGGCTAACTTATGGTTGTGTGATCTAACTGCTAGCTACAAGGTATGCTGAGCAACCCTGATGTCATCTCAGTTTTTCTAGTACTTCCTCTGTTCATTCAGATGCCCAAACGACATGTATTCCTCAAACCTTCTGCTAATAATAGTGTTATTGCCAGGCTCCCGTGAGGTACAAATGCTTTGTGAGACACTTTTACCCCAAAGGGTTCGCAGGGTTCAACCAGCTCATTTCTAGTCCCAACCCTGAAATGTAGAGAATGAGATATAGCTAAGCATCATCTAGTGGACTCCATGGAGGAGATTTTTTTAAACCTGTGCAGTCGAAGAGTGGTGCAGTTGCCCATAGCAACCAATCAGCTCGCTACTTTCATTTTTAAAGAGGCCTGTGAAAAATGAAAATAGCAATCTGACAAGAGACAGGTTCTCTGTAACTCAGAATAACTGCCAAAGTTGATTTTTTAGTTTTCTGGTCAGAAAAGCATAATTTTAGATAAAAACAGATCAAGGTCATCTCCCTACAAACCAATCTTATTGATTCTGTCTCGTTTCTAAGGTAGCGTTTCTGGCGTCATGCCCTATGCATATAGTGAGAGCAAATACTATGAGGATAAAGGACAACTTTGAGGAATTTCCCTTCCCAAATTGACAAAGGTGAAGTTTGATATAACTGACTGAACAATCGCTGGGGGATTGAGATAAAACATTTCAATCTATCTATATATTTGATCAGAGTAATATTTATACACTTGTGCTGGAATGTCTGGCCTGTCACCTTCTTGCTGTCTAGTACTGTAATCTCCAGCAACACTTCTTGGAGTCCCAGTGACATGTCAAAAGTTTTATATAATGACTGGCGATTTGACAATTAATTTATTGTTCTTCAATTATTAATTGGACACCATTAGGGGCACAAAAATGTAGGTACTGTTATTCATGTTTGGGCACTAACCCATTTGTAAGCCTGAGCTTTCTTTGTTGAGCTCTAAATCAGGAACTGAACTAAATCACCAGTTGGCTCGGTATCTTTCTTGTTATTAAGTAGGACATCTGAGAAACGTGTTTCCAAACCACTACTGCTAATTTGTGTCTCATGAATGTTACTAAAATAGGTCAATGCAAGTTCTTGCAAACATCATGTCATGTTTTTTTCATCAGTTAGCCTTTATCAATTTATTTATTTATTTGACAAACATATTTCACATGTATTGTTGTTTCTTTATTATACTTCCTTTTATTTATATAACATCTTGGCATAGTTATGGGAAGTCAATACCTGTCCTTCCATCTCCATTGGTGCCTGTACATCTGGTGAAGGTGTTATCATGATTTGGTGTAATGTTTCAATGCAGGTTTTGGATGCTTTCTTTTTTACATTTAAAATCTTGCAACAAAAAGCCTTAGTGCACACATCCTATGGCTTCTTGACACGAGGCAGTTATTGCAATTTGCTAGTCTCCAAAGGATTTTAGAGATAATTGCCTAGTGTAAATGCGCAAGAAGTTCAATTATAGAGCATAAAGCTATGGGGGAGATTTATCAAAACCTGTGCAAAGTTGACAAGTTGCCCATAGCAACCAATCAGATGTCCATAAAATGGTGGTTTTGAAACCACCATTGGTAGCTTACAGAAATTGTCCCACGGGCTTTTAACCTGTTAAGGACACAGGGCATATGGGTACCTTATGGGTACTTAATGTAGCAGGGCATACCTGTACGCCCTGGTCCCATTACCGGGGTTTAAAGCATGCTCACGCGTTTAGCACGCTTCAAACCCAGGGGGTCCCGACTGCTATCAGCAGCCATGACCCAGGGTTAATGCCGGAAACCGCCAATCAGGCCGATGCCCTGCATGAACCCCTTAGACACCTTGATCAAAGTTGATTGCGGCGTCAAAAACTAAAGTATGATGATCCCAGCAGCTCAGTGGAGCTCAGTGGAGCTTACCGAGACCATAGTTCGATCGGTGGTCTGATGCTTCCAGACAGCCATAGCAGGCTGGAGCAGCAGAGCGCCGATAACACTGATCAATGCTATGCTATGGCATAGCATTGAACAGTGTATGCAATCAAAAGATTTCATGTTATAGCCCCTATCGGTACAATTTTTTTTAAAATAAAGTGTTAAAAAAAAGTTATTAAAAGTCAACTTCAAAATAAAAGATTGAATCCCCCTTTTCCCATTCTTTTAAAATAAAATAATATAATAAAAATATTAAAATAATCACTGCATGCATAAATGTCCAAACTATTAAAATATAAGGTTAGCTAAACCACACGGTTGTCCAAAATTATGCATTTTTGTTCACTTCATATACCATAAACATTTTTTTATAAAAGCCATCAAAAAGTCCCATTAAAACAAAAAATGGTACTGATAAAAATTGCCGATCATGGTTCAAAAAATAAGCCCTCATATAGCCCAGTATGTGAACAAATAATAAAGTTATAGGGGTCAGAAGATGACAATTTTAAACATACTAATTTTGGTGCATGTAATTATAATTTTTTTTAGGGGCTGAGGCCCCTAATTTCACCCCAGAAACCCAAGGAAAAGTTATTGACTCGACTATAAGCCTAGGGTGGGAAATACATCATCCCCCTGTCATCATCCAGACCCCCGTCATTAACACCCTCACCATCATCACCCTGTCATCATCCCCCCTTCATCATCACCGCCTGTCATCATCCCCCCTTCATCATCACCGCCTGTCATCATCCCACACCCCCCCTTCATCATCACCGCCTGTCATCATTACCCTGTCATCATCCCACACCCCCCCTTCATCATCACCGCCTGTCATCATTACCCTGTCATCATCCCACACCCCCCTTCATCATCACCGCCTGTCATCATCACCGCCTGTCATCATTACCCTGTCATCATCCCACACCCCCCCTTCATCATCACCGCCTGTCATCATTACCCTGTCATCATCCCACACCCCCCCTTCATCATCACCGCCTGTCATCATTACCCTGTCATCATCCCACACCCCCCCTTCATCATCACCACCTGTCATCATCCCCTTATCATCCCACCCCCGTCATCATCACCACCTGTCATCATCACCACCTGTCATCAGCCCACCCCCCCCTTCATCATCACCGCTTATCAATGTCTGATTGCAGTGGTCTTCAAACTGCGGACCTCCAGATATTCCAAAACTACAACTTCCAGCATGCCCAGACAGCCATTGGCTGTCCGGGCATTCTGGGAGTTGTAGTTTTGAAACATCTGGAGGTCCGCAGGTTGAAGACCACTGCGGCCTTCGACATCATCCAGAGCCCCCCCCCCACCCCCTTTAGTTTTGCACTCACCTCACCTCCGCTTGGCGGGACGTTAGGGTGAGATGGTCCAGGCCATCTGTGCTGCAGGGACCGTCCAGTGGGGAGGGATAGTCGTTCCGGGCTGTCCATCTTCACCGGGGGGGGCTCTTCTCCACGCTTCAGGCCCGGAATAGAGATGATGCGTTGACGACGACGCACAGGGACATTGCTCATGAACGGGGCCTGTCCCGAAGCGCGGAGAAGAGGCCCCCCCCCCGGTGAATATGGACAGCCCGTAACGGCTATCCCTCCCCACCGGAATGTCCCTGCAGCACAGATGGCCTGGACCGGCTCACCCTAACGTCCCGCCGAGCGGAGGTGAGGTGAGTACAAAACTAAAAGGGGGGGGGGGGGGTCTGGATGATGACGAAGGCCACAGTGGTCTTCAACCTGCGGACCTACAGATGTTTCAAAACTACAGCTCCCAGCATGCCCGGACTGCCGATGGCTGTCCAGGCTTGCTGGGAGCTGTAGTTTTGAAACATCTGGAGGTCCGCAGGTTGAAGACCACTGAGGGCGGAGAGTTCACTCGAGTATAAGCCAAGGGGGGTGTTTTCAGCACGAAAAATCGTGCTGAAAAACTCGGATTATACTCGAGTATATACGGTAGTAAATTAAAATAAAACCTATGGTATCCATGTAACCATATGGACCTACAGAATAAAGATAAGGTGTCATTTTATGACACCTTATGATTTTTAGAAGGGAAAAACAAATCCTTAACCCTTGAAGGACCAGGGGGTTTTCCGTTTTTGAACTTTCATTTTTTCCTCCTTACCTTTAAAAAATCATAACTCTTTAAATTGTAAATTGCACCTAAAAATCCATCTGATGGCTTATTTTTTGCGCCACCAATTCTACTTTGTAATGATGTCAGTAATTTTACCCAAAAAATCTAAGACGAAACGGAATAAAAATCATTGTGCAACAAAATTGAAGAAAAAACACAATTTTGTAACTTTTGGGAGCTTCTGTTTCTACGCAGTACATTTTTCGGTAAAAATGACACCTTATCTTTATTATGTAGGTCCATATGATTAAAATGATACCCTACTTATATAGGTTTGATTTTGTCGTACTTCTGGAAAAAATCATAACTACATGCAAAAATTTAAATTGTCATTTTCTGACCCATATAACTTTTTTAATTTTTCATGTACGGTGCGGTATGAGGCATCATTTTTTGCACCGTGATCTGAAGTTTTTAGCGGTACCATTTTTGTATTGATCAGATTTTTTGATTGCTTTTTATTAATTTTTTCATGGTTTAAAAGGGACCAAAAATATGCTACTTTGTACTTTGGAATATTTTTGCGCATACGCCATTGACCGTGCGGTTTCATTAATGATATATTATTATAATTTGGACATTTCCGCACGTGGCAATACCACATATGTTTATTTTTATTTTCATTTACACAGTTTTTTTTAAAATGGGAAAAGGGACGTGATTCAAACTTTTATTAGGGAAGGAGTTAAATGATCTTTATTAACTTTTTAATTGCAATGTTATAGGTCCCATAGGGGGCTATAACACTGCACACACTGATATTTTACATTGATCAATGGTTTCTCATAGTAAACCATTGATCGATGATTCTGCCGCTTGACTGCTCATGCCTGGATCTCAGGCACTGAGCAGTCATTCGTCGATCGGACACCAGGAGGCAGGTAAGGGGACCCTCCTCGTGTCCTACAGCTATTCGGGATGCTGCGATTTCACCGCGGCGGTCCCGAACAGCCCCCTGAGCTAGCCGGGGGTAGTTTAGTTTCACTTTAGAACTTTGAATGCCGCGTCTAAAGGGTTAATAGCACGTGGCACCGCGATCAGTGCCACGCGCTATTAGCCAAGGGTCCCGGCCGCTGTTAGAGGCTGGGCCCGAGCCGCTATGACGTTATAGAAAGGGAAAGGATCCCCTGGAAAACATTTTTTTTAAATCAACTGGTGCCAGAAAGTTAAACAGATTTGTAAATTACTTCTATTATAAAAACATTTAAATAATAATAATCTTAATCCTTCCAGTACTTATCAGCTGCTGTATGCTCCACAGGAAGTTCTTTTCTTTTTGAATTTCCTTTTTTTGTCTGACCACAGTGCTCTCTGCTGACATTTCTGTCCATTTTAGGAACTGTCCGGAGCAGGAAAGGTTTGCTATGTGGATTTGCACTGTGGTCAGACAGAAAGGAAATTCAAAAAGAAAAGAACTTCCAGTGGAGCATACGTCAGCTGATAAGTACTGGAAATATTAAGATTTTTTTTTATAGAAGTAGTTTACAAATATGTTTAACTTTCTGGCACCAGTTGATTTAAAAAAAATCATTGTGAGACAAAATTGCAATTCCGTTTCTACACAGTAAATTTTTTGGTAAAAATGACACCTTCTCTTTATTCTGTAGGTTCATACGATTAAAATGGTACCCTACTTAGGCTGGGTCCACACTACGTTTTGTCCCATACGGGAGCGCATACGGCAGGGGGGAGCTAAAACCTCGCGCTCCCGTATGTGACCGTATGTGCTCCCGTATGCCATTCACTTCAATGAGCCGACCGGAGTGAAACGTTCGGTCCGGTCGGCTCATTTTTGCGCCGTATGCGCTTTTAAAACCGGACCTAAGACCGTGGTCAACCACGGTTTTAGGTCCGGTTGTAAAAGCGCATACGGCGCAAAAATGAGCCGACCGGACCGAACGTTTCACTCCGGTCGGCTCATTGAAGTGAAAGGCATACGGGAGCGCATACGGTCACATACGGGAGCGCGAGGTTTTAGCTCCCCCCTGCCGTATGCGCTCCCGTATGGGACAAAACGTAGTGTGGACCCAGCCTTATATAGGTTTGATTTTGTTGCATAACTACATGCAGGAAAGTTTATATGTTTAAAATTGGCATTTTCTAACCCCTATAACTTTTTTATTTTTCCGCATATGGGGCGGTATGAGGGCTCATTTTTTGCGCTGTGATCTGAAGTTTTTAGCGGTACCATTTTTGTATTGATCGGACTTTTTGATTGCTTTTTATTCATTTTTTCATGATATAAAAAGGGACCAAAAATACGCTATTTTGGACTTTGGAATTATTTTGCGCGTACACCATTGACCGTGCAGTTTAATTAATGGTACATTTTTCATAATTCAAACATTTCCGCACGTGGCGATACCACATATGTTTATTTCTATTTTTATTTACACAGTTTTTTTTTTTTATGGGAAAAGGGGGGTGATTCAAACTTTTATTAGGGAAGGGGTTAAATGATCTTTATTCACTTTTTTTTTTTTTCACTTTTTTTTTGCAGTGTTATAGCTCCCATAGGGGGCTATAACACTGCATACACTGATCATTTACATTGATCAGTGGTTTCTCATGCCTGGATCTCAGGCACTGAGCAGTCATTCGGCGATCAGACAGCATGGAGGCAGGTAGGGACCCTCTGGCTGTCAGGTAAGCTGTTCTGGAATGCCGCGATTTCGCAGCGGCGATCCCGAACAGCCCCCTGAACTAACCGGCAACGTGTTAGTTTCACTTTAGACGCGACAATCAACTTTGAACGCCGTGTCTAAAGGGTTAACAGCGTGCGGCACCACGATCAATGCCACGCACTATTAGCCACGGGTCCCGTTATAGAACAGGAGCGGACTCATGACGTACCGGTACGTCATGGGTCCTTAACAGGTTAAAGTGTTAAGAGTGCTAGTTTCAGTGCCCAATATAAAAGCAAATAACAAATGATAAAAGCATAATTTATTATTATTAATTTTCTATACATAAAAATGAATGTAACATATTTTGTACTTTGACTAATCTTGCTGTACAGTGGTCCCTAAAATTACAATGGCCTCAGGTTACAATATTTCCAACATACAATGGTCTTTTCTGGACCATTGTGACTTGAAACCAGACTCAACATACAATGTTACGATCAGTCCAGATCTGAGAAATATGTCAATGGCTGGATGAACTGACCAATCAGAATGGACGTTTCACTGGTAAAACACCTGTATTACTGAAGCGCATGCACTGACTGGATGTCTGGTAGCACCTCCCTACAGTACAGGGAGGTACTACATGTTCTGTACTACTCTTTACCTGTGTCAGGGTTATCTGCTCATTTTGGACACCAGGTGAGGGCGGCTCCATTTTACTTTTTTGGAACACTGTATGTACTGTACAGGACCCTGATGAAGCTCCTGTCCTCTACATGGGCAGTGATTTACAGTTTCCAACAGCATTGTCTTACTTTTATATGTAAGGGTCTACTTTATTCCCTTTTTCCTATTTTGGATAACATTTTGGGGGCTTCAGAACCAATTACCATAGTAACATAGTTCATAAGGTCGAAAAAAGACCAGAGTCAATCAAGTTAAACCTATAACCCTAATGAGTCCCTACTGAGCTGATATAGATCTAGAATCCATAAACTGTAATGTTATTTTTCTCCAAAAATGCATCCAGACCCCTTTTAAATTCTTTTACAGAGTTCACCATGACCACCTCCTCTGGCAGAGAAGAGTCTCACTGCTCTTACAGTAAAGAACCCCGCCTGTGCTGGTAGAAACCTTCTTTCCTCTTGACGTAGAGGATGCCCCCTTGTTGTAGATACAGTCCTGGGTATGAATAGATCATGGGAAAGATCACATTACTGTACCCTGATATTTTATACATAGTTATTAGGTCTCCCCTAAGCCTTCTTTTTTCTAAACTAAATAACCCTAATTCTGATAATCTTTCTGGGTACTGTAATCCTCCCATTCTCTCTGGTTGCCCATCTTTGAACCCTCTCCAGCTCCATTATATCTTTCCTGTACACTGGTGCCCAGTACTGTACACACTATTCCATGTGTGGTCTGACTAGTGATTTGTACAGCGGTTGAATTATTTTCTTGTAGTGGGCATCTATGCCCCCTATTGATGCACCCCATGATTTTATTTGCCTTAGCAGCAGCTGCCCGGCACAGGTAGGAAATGGCAACTCATGATCAGGATAGCAGAAGGTCAGGGCCGGTGGCACAGTAGTGAGTCAGGAACATAGCAGGAGGTCTGTAGGCAGGCGATAAAGGAGCAAGGTCAGGTCACCGAACAAAGGGTACAATACATGGCAAGGCAATACTCAGAAACGCTTTCTCTCAGGCACTAGGGCAATAAAGATCCAGCAGGGAAGTGTGGGAGGTGGAGAAACTTATAACTGAGCCACAGGTGTTCACTTAATTATTGGACGTACTGGCACTTTAAATGTCCGAGCTCTGCCGCGCGTGCCTTAGGAGACAGGGGCAAGCGCGCCAGAGCAGAGAGGCAGAGGAGGAGGCAGGAGAAGCACTAGGTAAGTGATGGACTGGGATTCACATGCGGGCACATCCCCTAATACGAATCCCAGCCTCGCCGGCATCAGGAGGTGACGGGGCCATGCGCTCACGACCAGCGTGTGTGGCCAGAGTGCTGGACATAACAGTACCCCCCACCTTTGGTTTCCCCCCTTGTTTTACAGTTCAGAAAACTCTTGAGATGGTCACGGTCCAGAATATTCTCATCTGGCTCCCAAGGTAACTCCTCAGGACCGGGAATTGGGAATATGTAACGTAGCAGGCAGACAGAGTTTGTAGGTTACGTTACAAGGTAGCGAGGACCAAGCTTGTAGCAGGGAATCTTGAAGCGAATGTATTTGGAGGAAAGCCACACCATGTTACCAGGAGAGAAGGATGGAGACTCTTATCAGCCTGCACCTTCATGAGTGAGGAAGCCTGAGATAACGACTGTCGGGTTTGTGGCCAGATGATGGAGAAGGCACGCACCAGCTCATCAACAGCAGGCACACCGGCGAAAACTAGGAGTGGAGGAGGAGAATGGAGATGAAGTCCGTAGACAACAAAAAAGGGAGATGACCTCATGGACTCAGAATCCTTATGATTATATGAGAATTCAGCCCAGGGAAGAAGGTCGACCCAATCGTCTTGGCAAGCTGAAACAAAATGATGAAGATAAGTCACAAGAATTTGATTAACGCTCTCCACCTGACCGTTGGACTGAGGGTGGTAAGCAGGGGAAAAAAGAAGGCCACTTTGGCCTCAGAAAGCCAAGACTTAGGATTAGAAGTCTTTTTTGTGAGAGCCACAATTGCAGCAACCAAGGAAGAAAAATGTGGGATACATTGATGATAATAGTTAGCGAATCCCAGAAAGCGTTGAATAGCACGTAGGCCAGAAGGACGAGGTCAATCCAATACCGCAGACAATTTTTCTGGATCCTTCTGCAGGCCTTGATGAGAGACTATGAAACGGAAGACTAGATTTCTCAAATTGGCATTTTTCCAGTTTGGCATAGAGATGATTCTTCCGTAGACGCTGAAGAACAAGACGAGCATGAGTACTATGTTCCTCTAAGTTGGTAGAGAAGATCAGAATGTCATCTAGATAGACGACAACACAGGTGTAAAAAGGGTCACTGAAGATATCATTGACAAACTATTGAAAAACGGCTGGAGCATTGCAGAGACCAAAAGGCATTACGAGATACTCAAAATGTCCATCATGAGTATTGAATGCTATTTTCCATTCATCTCCCTTGTGGATACAAATGAGGTTGTATGCTCCTCGTAAGTCCAACTTGGAGAAGACCTTGGAACTGCAGAGACGATAAAAAAGTTCTGAGATGAGAGGTAGTGGGTAACGATTCTTGACCGTGATTTTGTTAAGTTCCCTGTAATCAATGCATGGACGGAGTGCGCCATCCTTCTTCCCTACAAAGAAAAAAACAGCTCCAGCAGGAGAAGAGGACTTACGGATAAATCCCTTTTGGAGATTCTCCTGGATATACTCAACCATGGCTTTGGTCTCAGGAACCGATAAAGGGTAAATCCTTCCACGAGGAGGAGTGGTACCAGGCTATAGGGCAGTCGTAAGGACGATGTGGATGCAGAGACTCAGCCTGCTTCTTACAGAATACGTCAGAAAAATCTTGTTAAGGTGACGGCAGGCCAGGTAAAGGAGGAAGACAAGAAACAACTTTAGGCTCCAGGCTTTACTCCAATCCAGATGCAGAGAATGACGTCGTAGCCAGGAAAGGCCAAGTAGAAGCTCAGAAGTACAGTGTGGCAGTACATAGAATTCAATCTTTTCTTTATGCAACACCTCCACTTGCATGATGAGAGATTCGGTACGGAAGTGCTCAGTACAGTCCAGATTTTGTCCATTAACAGAGGAGATGAACAAAGGTTTGGCAAGCCGAGTAACAGGAAGATGATATTTGTGGACCAAAGAAGCATCAATAAAGTCACCTGCTGATCCAGAATCGAAAAATGTTGTAGTGCTGAAGGATGACTTGGCAGAAGCAAAGACTTAAGCGAGGAGAGGTAGTATTCACACCTAGGGATGCCTCTCCCACAAACCCTAGGTACGAGTGTGTCCCGGATACTGTGGACGAACTGTACAGTCCTTGAGGAAGTGCTCCGGGCTAGCACAATACAACCACAAATTCTCACTGCAACGTCGAGATCTCTCTAGTGGAGTCAAGCGAGATCAATCCACTTGCATAGCCTCTTCAGCAGGAGGCACAGGAGATTGAAGAGATGGATGTTGGAACACAGGAGCCAAGTGAGGCAATCGCTGGGTACGAGCAGGTTCCCTCTCCAAGCGTAGTTCTTCCTGCCTTTCGGCAAAACGCACATCAATACATGTAGCAAGATGGATCAATTCACACAAGAAAGACAGAGGATCTCGGGCAGCGAGGGCATCTTTAATTCTGCTAGACAATCCTTTTTTGAAAGTAGCACACAAGGCCTCATTGTTCCATGCCAACTCAGAAGCCAGAGTGCAGAATTGAACTGCGTAGTGACCAACAAAGGAGTTCCCCTGGCTGAGATTCAGTAGAGCCATCTCGGCAGAAGAAGCACGTGCGGGTTACCCAAAGACATTGTGAAATTCGTCCAGAAACGCTGTCAAGTTGGAAGTACCCAGGTCCCCATGGTCCCAAAGAGGAGTAGCCTAGACCAAGGCTTTTTTGAATAGCAGACTGACCACAAAGGCCACATTAGCTCGTTCTGTAGGAAATTGGTCAGACATGATCTCCAGATGCATGGAGCACTGTGTAACGGATTCTCTACACAGCTTAGGATCACCGTCATACTTGGAGGGTAGTGGTAGGAGCCAGAAGACGCAACTGGAACAGGAGGAGATGCTGGGGCAGGTTGCTGCTGCTGTTGTTGTTGCTGCATAGCTAGACGTTGTTGCATCATTGCAGACAATTGAGTGAGCTGCCACGCCTGTCGGGCCAACTGCTTCAACCGTTGCACCACAATGGAGGGAAGATCCGCAAGTCTGGTTTTCACCAGAGCCCGCCTCAAAGCGGGATGAACTTGCTGCAGCAGGCGGCACCCAGGTTGCTACCCCTGGCACGGCTCGACCACAGAGGAAATTTGAGGCACAGGTAGGAAACGACAACTCGTGATCAGGATAGCAGAAGGTCAGGGCAGGCGGCACAGTAGCAAGGCATAATCGTAGCAGGAGGTCAGTAGGCAGGCCGCAAAGGAGCAAGGTAAGGTCACAGAACAATGGGTACGATACATAGCAAGGCAATACTCAGAAATGCTTTCTCTCAGGCACTATGGCAACAAAGATCCAGCAGGGAAGTGTGGGAGGTGGAGGAACTTATAACTAAGCCACAGATATTCACTTAATTATTGGGGTACTGGCCCTTTAGATGTCCAAGCTCTGGCGCACGCGTGCCCTAGGGGGCAGGGACATGCGCACCAGAGCAGAGAGGCAGAGGAGGAGGCAGGAGAAGCACTAGGTAAGTGACGGACTGGGATTCGCATGCGAGCGCATCCCGCGATGCAAATACCAGCCCCGCTAGCATCAGGAGGTGACGGGACCATGCGCTCATGGCCAGCGTGTGTGGCCGGAGCACTGGACATAACACGGACACATGACCTGAAGAGGTTTTTTTTTTACTTTCTTTCTCTTTTGTGTTTTATAGTCTATAATTAAGTGTTTACGATGAAATGCGTCAGATCTGACGCTCCACGTGGCTGTGTAATTTAGCCTTTAATTAAAAATGAGTGCCCCAATGACCATATATCTTTACTGTGCAAGTAAATACATACAATAGCATTTTATATATAACAATTTAGGAGAAGGCTACATTAGTAATAATTTCCCATTCCTAATATATATTTTTTGTAATAGTAGTATTTTAAGTAGTATTTTTAATAGCATTTTAAGCATTTTGTTGAATTGCTGTGGAGCACTGCTGTGGAGTATTAACATGCATTACACAGCTAAAATAAATCTTGTTTTTTTTCTCAGTGAAAAAAAGAGTGTGGCCCAAGCACAAATACATTTGTGATGAAATTGCCCAATGCAGAAAAAACTTGGACCGCCATGTTATATAGTTATACCTCATATTGTAAATTATAGCCTAAGTAATGTTATTTAAGCATATGGAAACTTTGCTTTACAAAATGTGAAACATTTTGAAGCAAAAAATGACTAAAGACAGGGTCCATCTGATAGGCCTACAGGCTCCTCAGCAGTTTGTTTATCCAGTACTAACCACCATAATGTGGTCTGGAAGGTTTTATCTTGACAAAAGAATACAGTACCAGTCCATGGGCCAGTGGTGTACATAGTAGAAAGGGGGCCCCATAGCAAATATTGCTTTAGGCCTCCTATAATACATCTTTTTTTGCCCCCAGGACAGAAATGTCATGTATTTATTTCCCCTTGCTCTCAGAGACCAATTGATCTTGTAATACCTTTGTAATGTCCATTTATTTGATTTTGTATTTTTTTGTTTAGATTTTTTGACTTTTTGCAATATAGCTATATGGCCCGCCGGGAAAACTTGCGATTATCTGCTCGGGCCGGCCAGAGCAGGTAAAAACTAATTTAAATACTGAAAGTCAGTGTTTCCCAACCAGGGTGCCTCCAGTTGTTGTAAAACTACAACTCCCAGCATGCCCGGACCGGCAAAGGCTGTGCAGGCATGTTGGTAGTTGTAGTTTCACAACAGCTGAAGGCACCCTGGTAGAAAAACACTGAGCTAAGTAAAATTGCACAGGGAGAAAAAAAAAAAAAAAACTTCTGCTCATCTACTCCAGGTCCCTGCAGATGCGTTTCCCTCCGTGCGGTGCAATGTCTCTTCTCTTCACCATTCAACTGGTAGGACCTTTCCCTTTTCAGTCAATCACTGGCCGCAGCGGTGTCACGTGTCATTCCAGTTATTGGCTGATGGGGAAAGATCTTTTTCGGAAGCAAACACAGGAGTTCCTGGGTTCGGTGGGATCCAGTGTATTGCCGCAGTGCAAAACGTGGCGGGGGGAAGTATGCTCACACACGTGTTTGAGGTGAGATGAACTGTACTACGGTCCTTCAGCTGCTGCTCGTTAGTTAACATACAGAAGGTGGATTATTTTGCAAGGACATCCCACTTCTGAGGAAATTGCTTTGAGCAACGGAACATATGGAGCATGGGCTGATTATTATTCCACTCTCCACACTGCACGGACCGTTATTCAGACACAGGTTTTTATGATAGGATGGACCTGATGCACATACTGCTAGCGTTCACCTAGGTGCTTCCTAATTCATTATTTTGAGTCTTGATGTTGTATGTGATGGCTAATCAATAAAACGTCCAATTGCTTTACATTATTCTAGTCATAATTCTTGCGTGTGCATGTGCAATACAGTTTGTGGTGAGTCTTTCCTTTTTACGGGGGGGGGGGGGGGAATGTGACATGTGGGGGAATGTGACGGGGGGAATGTGATATGGGGGGAATGTGACAGGGGAGAGAATGTCACATGGGGGGGTGAGATGTGATATGGGGGAGAATGTGACATGGGGGGAATGTGACAAGGGGGGAGAATGTGACAAGGGCGGGATGTGACAAGGGGGGGGGGAGAATGTGACGGGGTGGGAATATGACATAGGGGGAGAATGTGAAATGGGGGGAGAATGTGACGGGTGGGAATATGACATAGGGGGAGAATGTGAAATGGGGGGAGAATGTGACATGGGGAGAAAATGGGACATGAGAGGGAGAATGTGACATGGGGGGAGTATGTGACATGGGGGAGAATGTGACATGGGGGTGAGATGTGATATGGAGGGAGAATATGACGGGGAAGAATGTGCCAAGGGGGGGAGAAAGTGACAAGGGAGGAATGTGACATGGGGGAGAATGTGACATGGGGAGAATGTGATGGGGGGAATGTGACAAGGCGGGGATGTGACGGGGGAATGTGATGGGGAAGAATGTGACAAGGGGGGGAATGTGACGGGGGGTGTGGCAGGGGGAGGGGGAATGTGATATGGGGGGGGAATGTGGGGAATGTGACAGGAGGGAGAATATGACAGGGCGAGGGCGGAATGTAAAAGGGGGAGAATGTGGCAGGAGGAGGGGTAATGTGAGAGGGGGGGAGAATGTGGCAGGGGAGGAGGAAATGTGATATGTGGGGAGAATGTGGGGAATGTGACGGGTGGTGAGATGTGACATGGGGGCAGAATGTTGCAGGAGGAGGGGGGAATGTGAAATAGGAGAAAATGTGATGGGAGAAGATGTGACCATGAGGGGAGAATGTGACAGGGGGGAGATGGGACATGTGAAATGGGCAGTGGGCATAAAATGGGTGGATAGTTGTAAAATGGAGGAGATTTGACATAAAATGGCGGGATTTCACCATTTATTTATTATATCGCATCGCATATCAAAATCGCAATTTTTAGGCCCATAATCGCAATTGCACATTTTCCCCATATTGTGCACCCCTAGTATTTACACACTAGTTTGTTCTGAGCAGTTTGCTATTCTCCCTGGATAGGGAATAGTTAATGCACTGAACGAATGAGAACTTAGGTGTGTCTATTTTAACTAGAGTTCTCCTGCATTCTAGCTGCTGGGTATTTGGTTCAATAATGCTACAATGATGTTTGTTTGTGCAATATACTTCCAAGTCTGCTTGAGCGCTTGTGCACTTTGTATTTATCTTGTGATATTTTATCTGAGTTTTAGCCATGGTTAAATAGTCTTGTTTATTGTAGATTTTAGTCTGTGTTATTTGTCGGTTTTTAGGATGTATGTCTGTTCTGCTTAGTCTGTGTACACACTGTGAGAATCCTGTCCTGTTCCTCCACATAATGGAGTTTGGTTTTGTATTTTTCCTGTCTTGTATGTTGAATTATATCCTTTTTTGAATCTTGAGAAATATCCTGTCTAGTATCCTGACCAGTGTTCCTCTAGGTTGTAGAGTTTCGTTTTCTTGTATCCGTTTTTATGAAGTTTCATGTATTATATTTCTGTTTCTTACTGGGTCAGCATCCGGATCACACGGTGGAGTGTGCCCACTGGCCAGTAGTCTAGTTGGCTTTATTATAATGGCTACTCCTTTTGTGGAGTGGGGTGTCCAGTTTGTTTGTTCTGTGTCCCAGTGTGAACAGTGTCCTATGTTACCTGATCTGTGTATTGTATTAGCTTTCAGTTAGTGTTGGGTGCGAATATTCGTATTTCGAATTTTTAAGTGTGAATATTGCAAATTTACAAATATTTCAAAAATATTCGCTATATATTCAAAATTACGAAAAGTAACTTTTTCCGCATATGCACATATTCGCATGTGTGAATATTCGCATATTCCTTCTTTTCACTTGTGGGCCAATTAGAATGATGCAAATACACTTGTCAGAGGTTATCAACAACATCCCTAGCAACCAATAGTAAAGTTGCCCACCCCCTCACTGTTTTCTTCCTCGAATACGCGAATATGCGAATATAACGAATATGCAAACTTCGCGAATATAGGACAAATATTTGTCTATATTTTCGCTAAATTCGAATATCGGCAATGCTGCACATCACTACTTTCAGTTCTTCTGTTTATCCCCTTCATCTCCTGGATTCTACTGTATACTCATACCATGCCTAGTCTTGTTCATTTTATCATATTTGCCATTTATCTGATTCTGGTTTGTGAACTGTTTGTTTATACACTATATTCTGCCTGTTTGTATTTGTATCCTGTTTGGGATATCTGGTTGTCTGGTAGTTTTCCGTTTCTGTTTCTGGCCTGTTAACGACTATGTATGTTATTTGTTTTTAAGCCACTGTACTATAGCACAGGGAGGGACCGGCTCCAAGCTGTCGATTCACTGCTTAGGGTGTTTGGGCAAGTAGGCAGGAAGAGTTTTGAGGGTCAGTTAAGGGCTCACTCTCCCTGTCCCCCCAGTCAGTTATGACAACCTTCCTCCATTAATCTGATGATAATGCAGTTCTCTGAAGAGAGAAGAACTGCACTGTTTCTTACCAATAGAAACTGGTGTGGGACCAATCAGAATGGGGCTCCCTCACTCCAAGGGCCCCATAGCAGCCACAGTGCATGCCACTGTGGTACGGTAATTGCGCATGTTCATCATTTCTATAATATCACTTTTTTGAGAATACAAGTTTACTGTATATGTCATATTTACATGAATTCTAAAGAATATGTACAGCAATATTTGATTATGAATTTTAATTTTCCAGGCAGATCCAGAAGATTTTAAAAATATAAGAATGAAATTTCAAAGGGATACTGGAGGAAATCTTGGTGGCAAACCTATGTTGCAGGCTAAACCTGGACCTAAGCCTGCTATACCTGCAAAACCAACTATACAGCCAAATAGTGAGCGTTGTTTTCAGAAACCTGTACCCAAAGCTTTATCCTCACCAGATCTAGCAGTCTCCCCAAAAAGTGACCCTTTGAAAGCTGCAGGAAGCTCATTATGTTCACATGAAAGCTTCTCATATCGAAGAAACTCAAGAATTCTTCCTGAAACTTTGGTTGATAAACCTTCAGTTCCACTAAATAAACCTACTGTTCCAAAACTGTCTGCAAACAGTCCACTTAACAAAAATAGTGGAAATCCCTCACTGCATTTTTCACAAGTCAAGAGGCCACCAATCGAATATTCCAACAAACCCAGGTTAAAACTTCTGCCAAGTGAAGCTGTACTTGGAGTAAGACCAAAGAAACCTGCTCGGCCTCCTATTGTAGATCTTGAAAAATTCCAAGAACCAAAAGAAGCTGATGATTACGATGACTATATGATAATGAGAAGTTTCTTAGGTATGAATTTTTTATTTAGTTTTGCTGCATTTATTTTTTTTTACATAAAATGAAATGTCTGCCAGCCTTTAAGTTCCCTAAGCAGTACTGTTGTGAAAAATAAGGTTTTGACATGTTATACAGCTGTGTTAAAAGTTTTGATCGGTCTGGGTTCCCTCACTGAATGCTGAATAAAGTGTGCAGCAACGCACTTCACACCATGGCTTGGCACTCATTCTAGTGAAAGATTCATTGTAGTCTATGGAGCCTGTCATCTGATGGATTGAGTGCTGACACGGGGAGTGAAGTGTGCTACCCTGTGCTTCATCTAGCAATCAGTGGGGTCTCGGGACTGAGATCTAAACAAATTAGCCTGGATGCGATGTATCAAGTACCAGCTTTAAAAATCAGACCTACACTCCAGCTTGTTCGTAATGATGTTTGCTTTTTCCCTAATAGGATCTAACTCTTTCTTTATATTTATTTTACAGACTCCAAACAACAAAAAACACGATTAACCACTTCTCAGTCTCAGCCTAACCTCACAACCTGTTTTCCAACACATTCTGTTAGAAATTCATTTGGGTGAGTGCCTGTTTATCAAGTTTAGTATGTTAAAACAAATATTTATTAGTTTCATAGAAAACTTGTATTTTAGTAGCTATTTAACAATGCTTTTATCGAAAGGATAGGGGATAACATGTCTGATCGCAGGTGGTCCGGCCGGGGTGGGGGGGGGGGGGGTGGGTTTCGAGCAGCTAGACCCCCCGTGATCAGACATGCTAACCCCTATGCTTTGGATAGGAGATAACAACATGTCTAGGGGCAGAGTACCCCTTTAAATGCTCTTAAAAGACAATCTGCTGGTCATTAATCCTTTTTTTTTCCAAGCACAATCTTTGCATCCCTTATTGGTATGCCCCTGCCCCATGGCTCTGTCTGCACTGCGGATGAAGTGCACCCATCTAAGCACACACGTCTAGTTTCCTGGCCCTCTGGCTGCAGGTCATTACGAGAAATTTTTATAGATCCGGCCAGATGTCCAGGAGGCTGTATTTCACAGCGCTTATCTGATTTATTTAATGCTTTTTATCACTGTGTGTGTTTACTTTTGGGTTTTGTTGGTCACAATGACTTTTCAGGGTGCAATGGCCTTTTGGGATGGAGGTCTAAGGGAGTTGTGTGTGGCAATTAGGGTCCACACCTTCCTGCAACCCTGGGTCCCTTTTTAAGGGATGCGAACCAGTTCATGTGCTTGGCTGATACCTGGTTATTTTTCCACTGACAAAGTTGTATTAGGGTTGTATTATGGAGCTAGAAAAAAAAATACAGTATAGGTAAAATAAAAAAAATAAAAAATAAGCGCAACTTTGTGGGGTTTTTTTGAGTTCACAAGTCATTAAAAATGACATGCTAACTTTATGGTGTGGGTCAGTACGATTCCAATTATACAAAACTTGGATAATTTTTTTTTCCATTTTATGGTAAAAAGAAAATAAAAAGTTTGTTCAAAAGCATGTTTAATACCATATTCTGACCTCTAAGGAGTTTTGTTAGTGTTTTTTTTTTTTTTTGTGCCATGATCTGTAGTTTTTATTGGTACCAGTTTTGCATATATTTGACTTTTTGGTCACTTTTTATAATGTTTTTTTTCTGGGACGTGATGTGACCAAAAATTTTGGAGTTTTGAATTTTTTGTGTTTATTTCGTTCACCGAGCAGGACCAGGAATTTAATTATTTAATAGTTCTGACAATTATGGATGCGGTGATACCAAATACAGTATGTGTATTATTATTATTTTTTTTACAGTGTTTTATTTAAAAAATGGGAAAAGGGGATTTATATTTTTATTGGTGGGTGGGTGGTTTACCTGTCTTTTAACACATTTTTGGCCCCCCTAGGGACCTATCATAATCCATCATTAGATGGCTAACATAGATCACTGCATTGATCTATGCTATCTGCGTTCGCTTGCTAAGGGCTGCCTTTAACAATCACAGAGCCAGGAAGGTCCGAGGATCAGAGGTAAGACTCGGTCTTCCTTAGCAACACATCGTCACCTTGGGATTACATCACGGGGGAGATGGGACCACTAGGGAATAGCGACATTTAAAGGGGTTATCCAGGAAAAAACTTTTTTTTATATATATCAACTGGCTCCAGAAAGATAAACAGATTTGTAAATTACTTCTATTAAAAAATCTTAATCTTTTCAGTACTTATGAGCTTCTGAAGTTAAGGTTGTTCTTTTCTGTCTAAGTGCTCTCTGATGACATGTGTCTCGGGAACCGCCCAGTTTAGAATAGGTTTACTATGGGGATTTGCTTCTAAACTGGGTGGTTCCCGAGACAAGTGTCATCAGAGAGCACTTAGACAGAAAAGAACAACCTTAACTTCAGAAGCTCATTAGTACTGAAAGGATTAAGATTTTTTAATAGAAGTCATTTACAAATCTGTTTAACTTTCTGGAGCCAGTTGATATAGATATATATATATATATATATATATATATATATATATATATATATAAAAAGTTTTTCCCTGGAATACCCCTTTAATGTTTAACCCCTTAAGGACCAGAGCGTTTTTTGCAATTCTGACCACTGTCAATTTAAACATTAATAACTCTGGAATGCTTTTAGTTATCATTCTGATTCCGAGATAGTTTTTTCGTGACATATTCTACTTTAACTTAGTGGTAAAATTTTATGGTAACTTGCATCCTTTCTTGGTGAAAAATCCCAAAATTTGATGAAAAAAATGAAAATTTAGCATTTTTCTAACTTTGAAGCTCTCTGCTTGTAAGGAAAATGGATATTCAAAATAAAACATTTTTGGGTTCACATATACAATATGTCTACTTTATATTTGCATCATAAAATTTATGAGTTTTTACTTTTGGAAGACACCAGAGGGCTTCAAAGTTCAGCAGCAATTTGGAAATTTTTCACAAAATTTTCAAACTCGCTATTTTTCATGGACCAGTTCAGGTTTGAAGTGGATTTGAAGGGTCTTCATTTTAGAAATACCCCATAAATGACCCCATTATAAAAACTACACCCCCCAAAGTATTCAAAATGACATTCAATAAGTGTATTAACCCTTTAGGTGTTTCACAGGAATAGCAGAAAAGTGAAGGAGAAAATTCACAATCTTCATTTTTTACACTCGCATGTTCTTGTAGACCCAATTTTTGAATTTTTGCAAGGGGTAAAAAGGAGAAAATTTTTACTTGTATTTGAAACCCAATTTCTCTCGAGTAAGCACATACCTCATATGTCTATGTTAATTGTTCGGCGGGCGCAGTAGAGGGCTCAGAAGGGAAGGAGCGTCAAATGGTTTTTGGGGGGCATGTCACCTTTAGGAAGCCCCTATGGTGCCAGGACAGCAAAAAAAAAACACATGACATACCATTTTGGAAACTAGACCCCTCAGGGAACGTAACAAGGGGTAAAGTGAACCTTAATACCCCACAGGTGATTCACGACTTTTGCATATGTAAAAAAAAAAAAAAAATGTTTTACCTAAAATGCTTGGTTTCCCAAAAATGTTACATTTTTAAAAAGGATAATAGCAGAAAATACCCCCCAAAATTTGAAGCCCAATTTCTCCCGTTTCAGAAAACACCCCATATGGGGGTGAAAAGTGCTCTGCTGGCGCACTACAGGTCTCAGAAGAGAAGGAGTCACATTTGGCTTTTTGAAAGCAAATTTTGCTCTGGGGGCATGCCGCATTTAGGAAGCACCTATGGTGCCAGAGCCGCAAAAAAAAAAACACATGGCATACCATTTTGGAAACCAGACCCCTCGGGGAACGTAAAAAGGGGTAAAGTGAACCTTAATACCCCACAGGTGTTTCACGACTTTTGCATATGTTAAAAAATTTTTTTTTTTTTACCTAAAATGCTTGGTTTCCCAAAATTTTTATATTTTTTAAAAGGGTAATAGCAGAAAATACCCCCCAAAATTTGAAGCTCAATTTCTCCCGATTCAGAAAACACCCCATATGGGGGTGAGAAGTGCTCTGCTGGCACACTACAGGTCTCAGAAGAGGAGGAGTCACATTTGGCTTTTTGAAAGCAAATTATGCTCTGGGGGCATGCCGCATTTAGGAAGCCCCTATGGTGCCAGGACAGAAAAAAAAAACACATGGCATACCATTTTGGAAACTAGACCCCTCTGGGAACGTAACAAGGGGTAATGTGAACCTTAATACCCCACAGGTGATTCACAACTTTTGCATATGTAAAAAAAAAAAAAAAAAAATTTTTACCTAAAATGTTGGTTTCCCAAAAATTTTTGATTTTTAAAAAGGGTAATAGCAGAAAATACCCCCCATAATTTGTAACACAATTTCTCCCGAGTACGGCGATACCCCATATGTGACCCTAAACTGTTGCCTTGAAATACGACAGGGCTCCAAAGTGAGAATGCCATGCGCATTTGAGGCCTAAATTAGGGACTTGCATAGGGGTGGACATAGGGGTATTCTACGCCAGTGATTCCCAAATAGGGTGCCTCCAGCTGTTGTAAAAGTCCCAGCATGCCTGGAAAGTCAGTGGCTGTCTGGTAATACTGGGAGTAGTTGTTTTGCAACAGCTGGAGGCTCCGTTTTGGAAACAGTGGCGTACCAGACGTTTTTCATTTTTATTGGGGAGGGGAGGGGGACTGTGTAGGGGTATGTGTATATGTAGTGTTTTTTACTTTTTATTTTATTTTGTGTTAGTGTAGTGTTTTTAGGGTACAGTCGCACGGGCGGGGGGTTCACAGTAGTTTCTCGCTGGCAGTTTGAGCAGCGGCAGAAAATTTGCCTCAGCTCAAACTTGCAGCCGGATACTTACTGTAATCCTCCGCCCATGTGAGTGTACCCTGTACGTTCACATTGGGGGGGGGAACATCCAGCTGTTGCAAAACTACAACTCCCAGCATGTAGGGTCTATAAGTGCATGCTGAGAGTTGTAGTTTTGCAACAGCTGGAGGCTCCGTTTTGGAAACGGTGGCGTACCAGACGTTTTTCATTTTTCTTGTAGGGGTATGTGTATATGTAGTGTTTTTTGACTTTTTATTTTATTTTGTGTTAGTGTAGTGTAGTGTTTTTAGGGTACAGTCGCACGGGCGGGGGTTCACAGTAGTTTCTCGCTGGCAGCTTGAGCTGCAGCAGAAAATTTGCTGCAGCTCAAACTTGCAGCCGGATACTTACTGTAATCCTCCGCCCATGTGAGTGTACCCAGCTGTTGCAAAACTACAACTCCCAGCATGTACGGTCTATCAGTGCATGCTGGGAGTTGTAGTTTTGCAACAGCTGGAGACACACAGGTTGTGAAACACCGAGTTTGGCAACAAACTCAGTGTTTTGCAACCAGTGTGCCTTCAGCTGTTGCAAAAGCTACAACCCCCAGCATGTACGGACAGCGGAAGGGCATGCTGGGTGTTGTAGTTATGCAACAGCGGGAGGCATACTACTTTGGCTGGGGATGCTGGGGATTGTAGTTATGCAACAGCTGGAGACACACTGGTTTGCTACTTAACTCAGTGTGCCTTCAGCTGTTGCAAAACTACAACTCTCAGCAGTCACCGACAGCCAACGGGCATGCTGGGAGTTGTAGTTATGCAACCAGCAGATGCACCACTACAACTCCCAGCATGCACTTAAGCTGTTTGTGCAAGCTGGGAGTTGTAGTTACACAACAGCTGAAGGTACACTTTTCCATAGAAAGAATGTGCCTCCAGCTGTTGCAAAACCATAAGTCCCAGCATGCCCATAAGTGCATGCTGGGAGTTGTGGTGGTCTGCCTCCTCCTGTTGCATAACTACAGCTCCCAGTATGCCCTTTTTGCATGCTGGGAGCTGTTGCTAAGCAACAGCAGGAGGCTGTCACTCACCTCCTGCTGCTGCTTGATCACCGCACAGGTCAGTCCCGCCGCCGCCGCCGTCGCTCCTGGGGCCCTGATCCCAACATTAACGCCGGGGATCGGGGTCCCCAGCACCAGGGGTGCACGTCCCGCACCCGCTCACGTCCTCCGGAAGAGGGGCGGAGCGGGTGCGGGAGTGACACCCGCAGCAGGCGCCCTGATTGGTCGGCCAGTAATCCGGCTGACGAATCAGGGCGATCGTGAGGTGGCACCAGTGCAACCTCACCCCTGCAGGCTCTGGCTGTTCGGGGCCGTCTCTGGGGGCCATCGCCGACATGGGGGGACATAATGACCCCCCTGGGCGATATGCCGCGATGCCTGCTGAACGATTTCAGCAGGCATCGGGCACCGGCTCCCCTCCGGCTAGCGGCGGGGGGCCGGGAAAGGACAGGACGTACTCCTACGTCCTCGGTCCTTAAGAACTCGGAAACGGGGGCGTAGGAGTACGTCCATTGTCCTTAAGGGGTTAAATGCAGTGATCAGTATAGATCACTGTATGTAACCAGGTAAATGACTGACATCAGAGCAATCTCTGATGTCCGTCATTACCCACAGATGTCAGCTGCTGAAAGCAGCGGCCATCTCGCGATCATAACGTGGATGTGGCCCGTGGGCCCGCCTGCTCATCCGACCCATGACATATGTATGTCGTGGATCAGGAAGGGGTTAAAAGACCTGTCCCACAGATGTTTAATTCTCACTTTTAATTGAGATTGTGGCTTATCTATTAAAACCCCTAGTCTCGTTTTAGGGTTCTTAAAAGAGTCAGGTGTTGACTTGCAGGGATGCTACCTATAATAAATAGTACATGAGAGTAAGCTTCTTTCCCATTGGGAGAAAGCTTGTTTAAATATTCCTTTTGCCAAAATTGCCAGTGGAGCATGACTGGTCTATAGTTCTCCACACACCTTCATACCTTCACTATATAACCTTTCATTACATTTAACCCAAAGTCCACTGATATATGGGGGATTAAATACATTAATCATTTACTCAGTATCACAAATTTCCTGGGCTATGATTTTCATTATTAATAGCTTCCCATTATGTGTGGTTTTTTTAATTAAAAGGAAATGTTCATGCAAATAATGGCTTACAAAATGATTTTTAGTGTACTCATTTCACACTCTTTTTGTAAGTGCTACATACATGTATTTTAAGTACAGGGGAAGAAGAGGGCACACAATAGTTTGCATAAATTGAGTTGCACAAGCTCATTTTATTTTCCCCTTGATTTTATAGCAGCAATATATTCTGCAGTTAAGATATTGTCATTCACATCAGTTCCTCTTGCTAGTAGGGGTAACAGCCTAATATCCCTATTCAGCTACAAAATATATGTACACTAAAAAGCTTCTGGAGCCAACTCACAAACTATATACTTCCATTAGGGCACTTTATGTTCAAGGGTAGCTACAGTTTTCTACTTCCTGAATCCTTCAGCATAGCATGCAGAATTGTAATGTGTAAACTGCGGAAACCCACTGAGATTGTGAACACTTTACTACCTGACTGGCCCTCTGTTCTGGTTCATTCACTTCATATAAAGGGGTACTCCGACAAAAAACATCTTGTCCCCTATCCAAAGGAGAGCCCCATCCCCCCCCCCCCCCCCCCCGCGATCTCCGGGCCTGCATCAGCGGCATCTGAAACACGGAAGCTTGGAGCTTGCGTGTTCGCGTCATCACGCCATGCCCCCTCCATTCATGTTTATGGGAGGGAGCTTGATGGCTAGTACGTAGCCATCATGCCTCCTCCCATAGACATTGATGGAGGGGGCGTGGTGGCTGTAGTCACCAGTCATCCTGCACAGAGTGGAGTTCGCTCCGTGCATGGATGACTGGGGTGCCCCGCCGGAGATCCTTTGGATACGGGATAAGATGTTTCTCAGCTTGGTGCGATCTAAAATTTTGACATATCTGGACAACGTGTCAAATGTTTTTGTGGGTGACAATGACCATTGAACTTTAAACAGAAGTTGTTCTTCAAGTTGCCCCCTTCAGTTGTCAGAAAAAAGTACCATAACTTATAGGTTAAACCTGTATAGACGAAGTGTGGTGCAGTTGCCCATAACAACCAATCAGATTGCTGCTTTCATTTTTTAGAGACCCTTTTGCTATGGGCAACTGCACCACTTTTCCTCTACACAGGTTTTCATAAATCTCCCCCATAGTGTATGGGTTCATTTATGGTTGGGTTCATAGAAGTGTGTAACAGCTCCAGTGAAGCCAATGGAGAGCTTCACAGCATAGCTAGGATAATCAGGAATTTCTGTGTGTAACTTTTTGTGCCAAAAAATGGAAGTGCACCTTAAAACATAACTTATTAATTATAATTATAAATGACATCCAATCTTAATGTATAAAAATTGTATAGTGGTGGTCAGACAGGAATGGTGAAGGGGAATTGTCTCACTCTCCCTACCCAATATTCCTATTACACATTTCCTGGCAGTGTTGTATTTTCCTAAAAAACAGGGTTTGTGGCTCTCGCTCCATGTGTCCTGCGCCTGCCATCTAGTGTGCATTTGCCCACCATCTGTGTATTGGAAAGGCTTCTAAAAAACTCCCTAAGCTTCCTGCTCCTACTTGGCCGCCACAGGACCCTGACCTTGGAATCATCCACTATTTCCTCTGCACCTGTCCTCCGCCGGCTGATGACCTTGGTCTCTTACCTCTCTGGACCTGACAGGTGTCATCATCCACTCTGGGCAGCCGCAGGACCCTGTCCTCTCACCAGCCACATAAGACTCGCATAAGACTTCCCAGCTGTGCTCCCTCTCAGCGTCCTCTGTGTCTACATCAGAAAGCTGGCAGCAACCATAATGTACTGCAGCCTGCTCCTCCTTGTCTCCAGAAAGGGTTTCTTCAGCCTCTGGATGCTTCCTGCACCAGCCCCTATCTTCCTCACCCATGGGAACCCCTCTTCTCCTGCATACTTCAGACAGGATGATGGCTATTTCTTCTACCACTGCCAGACAATCTGGGAGATCTGGTACTTCTAGTCCGCCTCCACTCCAGGCACCATTGTCTCGTCTGGCTCAGGCAGAGGCAGATATCTCTACCATGAGCCCCCATAATCTCCCTGCGTCTATTTCCCTACCAACACCCTATGCACCCCTGCAATCTACCATGGTGACTCTTAGGTCTACTCAGCCGTCAAAACAGCAGAGGGTGTCTAACAGGGGCAAATTAAATGCTGGGGCTCCTTCCCCGCTGCCATGGCTTCCACATAGTTTGGTTCGTCTGACTCCGAATTAGGGTGCCTTGTCCTTCTGGAGCACCACCTGAATGGAGCACACTCCTTTCCCAAATAGCTACAGTACCAAGGAGGACTTTCGCTCAGGCAAGGCCTACAGCACATTTCTGAGAGAGTGAAGGCGCTGGCAGGAAATTATGACTCTATCAGACACATTACTTAACTACAATCCATGGTTGCCTCGCAATCTGAACTACTAAGTGACCTTCAGTGTAATGTTAAAGATCCCGATAATCATGGCAGGCACAACAATATTAGGGTCCGTGGCCTCCCAGAGGCAACTCATGATGAAGACCTCTAAGTCACCTTCAAAGCCATTTTCAACCTCATACTTAAAGAACCATCCTCTCATAAAATAAGGTTAGACAGAGCACACCAACCTTCGTCTGAAGAACTCTCTGGCGTGCCACAAGACGTTGTCTGCTGCGTGCATTATTTCACGTGCAGGACAATATCATGGCTAAAGCTAAGAGTCTTAAAAAAAAAACTTTAATTTCATGTGGCCCCCATCAGCTTTTCCCTGACCTGTCCGGGATCAATCACCCTACACAATCAGAGACTGCTGTGGCCCCTCCTGACCACGCTTCAGGACCACCAAGCCACCTTCTGCTGGAACTATCCCTTTATATTAACTGCCAATAGGAATGGACTCTCGGCTGTGCTGTGTTCCTTCTCTGACCTCCTGTCCTTCTCTGGATATTTCGGTCCCTACAATGAGGGATTGGAGTCTGGCTTCCCCTGCTCCCTTCCTCCCCCCTGTGTGATAGTCTACTCTCAAGAAAATAAAAGCAAGAAAAGGAAAAAAAATGACGTATTTGATGGCGCCTTCCCTATAATAAAACTTGCTAGAGTTTCTTTAAAACAAAATGGCAATTTATTGGTAAAAGGTTTCGAACCCAGACCGCTTTCTTTGTCAGGCAAAGGGTGTTACATACATAAAACGCGCCAGTTTTAAATGTACAAGCGCTGCCGGGTCACCGGGTCATGGCTACATCAAGGTTAAAAACTAATGATAATTTTATTGTTACTCAAGGAATACTTCTTTAAAACCATTCTTTGTGAAAATTAATTTCATGACAGTGTAAAATTAAATAAAATATATAGAGACTTGTTTTGTAGGAATATTATAGCTTTATGCAGCGCTGGGGATCCCTCATCTGGAGCCCACTGTGCTATACTTAGTTGCATTTTTGTTCGCATAGTGTATCAGAGTTTATTTTGGTGCTAAATTCACAGCACGATCCTTTTTGTTATTCATAAAATATTAATCAACACTGTGGACACATTTCTGTCAGATGCAAGAGTAATATAATTTCCCCAGGTGCTGAAGGTTAGTTTGTTTTAGTCTTGAAGCCGGGTATCCTGTTCTGGCCGCGCCAGTTATTTTTCTTCAGAAGAGGAAATCTTCCGCTTGGATTTTTCAATGTCCAGCAGGGTACGCGGAGATCGCAGTGAAGGTATATCAATGAATAGGATAATTCGTTGTAGTGCTACAGTTAACTTAGTTGGTAAATCAGTTTGTGAGATATATAGGCATCAGAGTTAATCTTGTCTCATTGTAATTTGTATATCCCAGGTTTTTCCCCCTCTCTTTTTTGTTGTTTTGCAGCGCTGGAGACCCTCAGATTCAGGCCCACTGAAATGCGCATAGTGTCTCCGTTATTATTTTCAGTCCTCTGTGAGTGGAGGCCTTTCTTGGACCATTTACTTAGCGATTAATAGAGGAATGTTATATTTTATGTGTAATCTTTTGCGACGATATGAAGAATTAATATATATATATATATATATATATATTTGAACAGGGCTATAACATCAGTTTTAATTTATTTGGAATGTGTACGGGGCGATCTTTTAAGGTGTGTTGGTTATATGTAAAACATTATTGGGTAGATATGTTGTGTTATAGCAAGTTAGTATTATGGATATTTAGTATGTATAAATATTAGAGTGGGAATTGTAAGCCACATTTTCAGAATAATACAATATACTACCTTTTTGTTAATATTTTGCTATTATGTTTGTGGTGGAGATTATTTGTAGTATGTGATGGTAGACTTGATTAATAATGAAGTTTGTGAGATGATAAATATTGAGGGGAGGTAGGGAAATGCTCAGATAATGGTCTCTACAATTTCATTCAAGCCTTGGGAGGAGATTGTACTGAGGTTAAACATCCAATATACCTCACATTTTTTCAGAAGTTCAAAGCGGTTGGAGCTGATTTGGTGATATGGTCAATTGGGATGACCCTAATAGGGTCCATATCCATAGGGTGAATTATGAAACAGTGTCTGGAAAGTCCATGGAGTTGGAACTTTTTCTTAGTGTTCTGTCTATGCTTATTTATTCTGCAATTTAGTAGCTGAATTGTCCTCCCTATGTATTGGAGGCCACAGTTAATAAAGTAGATGACATATGACGATCAGGGCCAGCATTAGGGCGGGGCAAACCAGACAATTGCCTAGGGCCACCAGAGGGCCCCTGCCAGCTGCTCAGCATAGGTCTAATCAAGCCCGGAGGGGATCTGCGGCCGCCACTGAGCAGCTCCCAGGGGGCCCCTGTCACATTCTGGACATCCCTGTGTCCTGAAAAATCTTTTCGGGACACAAGGATGTCCCTGTTACCTTTCTGCGGTGGCCCCCACATTAACTTTAAAAATGCAGGGGCCACTGGAAGTTAGCACACACAGGGACATCACTAATGTCCCGTGCGTGCGCCAATAGCAACGGAGGAGCGGAGCTGTGAGGAGGATGCGCACCGGCGGGAATGGTAAGTCACCAGCACCAGCTGGCAGCACGTTCTCTTCGGTTCTCCAACCACCAGTCCTCCGGTCCCGGAAACTACTGCTTTGGTCTATAGGGCATAGCAGTAGATCGTGACCCTGGACCGGAGGACCGGTGGTCGGGACACTGAAGTGGGGCAGTACATAGACATACAGCCTCCAGCAATACACTGTATATGGCTGAAGGCTGTATGTCTGTAGGGGAACTGTACTGCACCTAATGTGGGGAACTATACAGCACCTAATGTGGGGGAACTCTACTGCATCTAATGTGGGGGAACTATACTGCACCCTAATACTGCACCCTAATATTGGGGAACTACAACCTAATGTGGGGAACTATACTGCCAACCTAACATGGGGAACTATACTGCACCTAATCTGTGGGAACTGTACTGCACCTAATGTCGGGGAACTATACTGCACCTAATGTGGGGAGCTATACTGCACCTAATGTGGGGAACTATACTGCACCTAATGTTGGGGAACTATACTGCACCTAATGTGGGGAACTATACTTCACCTAATGTGGGGGAACTATACTGCACCTAATGTGGGGAACTATACTGCACCTAATGTGGGGGAACTATACTGCACCTAATGTGGGGGAACTATACTGCACCCAATGTGGGGGAACTATACTGCACCTAATATGGGGGAACTATACTGCACCTAATGTGGGGAACTACAACCTAATGTGGGGGAACTATACTGCACCTAATATGGGGGAACTATACTGCACCTAATGTGAGGAACGACAACCTAATGTGGGGAACTATACTTCTCCTAATGTGGGGGAACTATACTGCACCTAATGTGGGGGAACTATACTGCACCCAATGTGGGGGAACTATACTGCACCTAATATGGGGGAACTATACTGCACCTAATGTGGGGAACTACAACCTAATGTGGGGGAACTATACTGCACCTAATGTGGGGGAACTATACTGCACCCAATGTGGGGGAACTATACTGCACCTAATGTGGGGAACTACAACCTAATGTGGGGAACTATACTTCACCTAATGTGGGGGAACTATACTGCACCTAATGTGGGGAACTATACTGCACCTAATGTGCGGGATCTATACTGCACCTAATGTGAACGAACTATACTGCACCTAATGTGGGGGAACTATACTGCACCTAATGTGGGGAACTATACTGCACCTAATGTGGGGGAACTGTACTGCACCTAATGTGGGGGAACTGTACTGCACCTAATGTGGGGGAACTATACTGCACCTAATTTGGGGAACTATACTGCACCTAATGTGGGGGGAACTATACTGCACCTAATGTGGGGGAACTATACTGCACCTAATGTGGGGGAACTATACTGCACCTAATGTGGGGAACTATACTGCACCTAATGTGGGGGAACAGTACTGCACCTAATGTGGGGGAACTGTACTGCACCTAATGTGGGGGAACTGTACTGCATCTAATGTGGGGAACTGTACTGCACCTAATGTGGGGAAACTGTACTGGACACCTAATGTGGGGAACTATTCTGCACCTAATGTGGGGGATCTATACTACACCTAATGTGGGGGAACTATACTGCACCTAATGTGGGGAACTACAACCTATTGTGGGGAACTATACTGCCAACCTAATGTGGGGAACTATACTGCACCTAATGTGGGGGAACTGTACTGCACCTAATGTGGGGGAACAATACTGCACCTAATGTGGGGAGCTATACTGCACCTAATGTGGGGGAACTATACTGCACCTAATGTGGGGAACTATACTGCACCTAATGTGAGGGAACTATACTGCACCTAATGTGAGGGAACTATACTGCACCTAATGTCGGGGAACTATACTGCACACCTAATGTGGGGGGAACTGTTCTGCACACCTAATGTGGAGGGAACTGTACTGCCAACCTAATGTGGGGGGGAACTGTACTGCCAACCTAATGTGAGGGAACTATACTGCCAACCTAATGTGTGGGAACTATATAAAAATTTAAAATTGTACTTTTCTGATCCCTATAACTCTTTTATTTTTCTGTATATAGGGATGTATGAGGGTCATTTTTTGCACTTTGATTTGCAGTTTTTATCAGTACCATTTTTGTTTTTTTGGGACTTTTCAATTTTTAGATATTTTTTTATGTTATTTGAAGTGACCAAAAATGTGCAAATTACGACTTTTGGGGCCCAACTTTTGATTTTGGCTAATGCCACGCTAAGCCTAAAACCGGCCCTGATGACGACTGACAGGTAAGTCTGTGTTTTATTTGGAATATCTCTTTTGTTGTATATGACATGATCTCCTTGACTTTATGATTAATTTCCTTGAAGCATTTGCACCGTTTTTGTCCTCATCTGAAGCTTCCCAATGGTAAAACATATTTTTTGTTTGTTTGTGTGCCGGATTTGGCTTGGAGCCAAGAGGTTCATGAGGATGGGGGCCCGCCGAAATGTAATCTGTAGGCAGTTGGGAATTTTTCCTTTCAGATTTATGCCATTCAGTAGGATGTGCCAGTTTTTCTTAAGAACTGCTCGTCTTCTGCCCACGGAGTTACTGAAGGTGGTAATAAAGTTGGTGTTCTGTTTTTGCACTTGTTTCTGCAGATTCTCCTTGGTCATCCTTTTTTTAATTTTTTTTTTGAATCTTTTTTTATTAGTTTTATATTATGTATACAAACACAGAGAAACAAACATAAAAATGCTATTATAATACAAGTCCTCCTTAGTTAAAGGAAGCAACCAGTATACCTCACTATAAATATAATATGTAAAGAAGAAGAAAAGAGGAAAAAATAAAAAAAAAGGAAAAGAAAAAAAAAATTCTCCTCCACCTATCTAGTTATATATATATATATTAATTTGTATTTATTAATATTAAGAATGCAATTTTCTTCATGAACATGCAAAATCTATATATGAAACCTAATTCCCCCATATTTTATCCGATCTTGCTTTCCCTTTCGCTTCTTGTTCGGCTATAAGCGATTCCATCTTATATGAATATTGTGTTTTTTGAATTACATTTGATATATCCGGAATATCTTTAGATTTCCATAAAGTTGCTATTGTTATACGGGCATTTGTTATTATGTGAAATGTAATAGTTTTATTAATCATTGAGAGTTTGTCCAAACCTAGAAATAATAGCGCCATACCTGGCCCTCAGGATAACTGTTGGTCTATTATATCTTGTAATAAAACTTGTACGCTTACCCAAAAGGGTTTAATCCTAACACAATTCCACCAAATATGCATAAGTGTTCCCCTTTCCTGCTCACATCTCCAGCACAGAGATGTCGTCTCTGGATACATTATAGATAGTTTATTTGGTGTTTGGTACCACCTGTACAGCAGTTTACGTGAGGATTCCCAGTGATTGACACACTGAGATAGTTGAAATGGTAAAGAATACAAAAAAAGCCATTGTTCATTAGTAATATGTATTTGTAAATCTTCTTCCCACCTGGATTTAAATACTGCGTTTATTTGTAGAGATAGTTGCACTAAATGGTCATATGTTTTAGATATCCCTTTTATTATTTCTCTATTTTTTTTTTAATAAAATACTGAGAATACCCAGGTGCACTCAATGGTGGCCAAACCAGTGATGATAATAAATGTCTTAGTTGTAAATACTTTAAAAAAATCGCTAGCTGGAATAGGGTATTTATTTCTCATTTCTTCAAAGAAAAGCAATTTTGTACCTCTACTAATATCCTGAAAACAAGATATCCCTGTTTTTGTCCAGAGTATAAAATCAGTTGCGGGTAATAATAATTTTAGGCAGGTTAACCCCTTAAGGACCGGGGGTTTTTCCGTTTTTGCATTTTCGTTTTTTGCTTCTTGCCTTTAAAAAATCATAACTCTTTCAATTTTGCACCTAAAAATCCATATGATGGCTTATTTTTTGCGCCACCAATTCTACTTTGTAATGACGTCAGTCATTTTGCCCAAAAATCTACGGTGAAACGGAAAAAAAAAATCATTGTGCGACAAAATTGAAAAAAAAAACGCCGTTTTGTAAATTTTGGGGGCTTCCGTTTCTACGTAGTAAATTTTTCGGTAAAAATGACACCTTATATTTATTCTGTAGGTCCATACGATTAAAATGATACCCTACTTATATAGGTTTGATTTTGTCGGACTTTTGGAAAAAATCATAACTACATGCAGGAAAATTAATACGTTTAAAATTGTCATCTTCTGACCCCTATAACTTTTTTATTTTTCCGTGTATGGGGTGGTATGAGGGCTCATTTTTTGCGCCGTGATCTGAAGTTTTTAACGGTACCATTTTTGCATTGATAGGACTTATTGATCGAAGTGACCAAAAATGCACTATTTTGGACTTTGGAATTTTTTTGCGCGCACGCCATTGACCGAGCGGTTTAATTCATGATATATTTTTATAATTCGGACATTTCCACACGCGGTGATACCATATATGTTTATTTTTATTTACACTGTGTTTTTTTTTTTTTTATTGGAAAAGGGGGGTGATTCAAACTTTTAATAGGGGAGGAGTTAAATGATCTTTATTCCCTTTTTTTTCACTTTTTTTTTGCAGTGTTATAGGTCCCATAGGGACCTATAACACTGCACACACTGATCTTCATCATTGATCACTGGTTTCTCATAAGAAACCAGTGATCAACGATTTTGCCGCATGACTGCTCATGCCTGGATCTCAGGCACTGAGCAGTCATTCGGCGATCGTACAGTGAGGAGGCAGGTAGGGGCCCTCCCGCTGTCCTGTCAGCTGTTCGGGATGCCGCGATTAGCCGCGGCTATCCCGAACAGCCCGACTGAGCTAGCCGGCAACTTTCACTGTAACTTTTAGCCGCGCGGCTCAGCTCTGAGCGCGCGGCTAAAGGGTTAATAGCGCGCAGCACCGCGATCGGCGCTGCGCGCTATTAGAGGCGGGTCCCGGCTTCACTATGACGCCGGGCCCGCCGTGATATGACGCGGGGTTACTGTGTAACCCCGCGTTATATCAGGAGAGCAGGACCAAGGGTGTACCTGTATGCCCTTGGTCCTTAAGGGGTTAAAGAAGTAGTTCCATACATCACCGGGTTGAATACTTTAGAGGATAATGCTTGAAGCCATATAGAAAAGCTTAACTGTATAGTTGGAGAGTAAGAGGGTAGAGATTTTAAAGCCGCCACAGTAAGTGCATCTCTCAGGGAGAGATGCTCCCAAGATTTTCCTCTCCACTACGATCCACTGTGGTTCTTGATCTTCCAACCACCATTGTTTTAGCTGTACCAAGTAGGTTGCTTTATAGTAGGAGAGGAGATCCGGGAGTCCCATACCCCCCATTTTCACTGGTAGATATAATATTTTAGAGGCCACCCTTGGCGGTTTTCCCTGCCAAATATATTTCAGCAGGATTGATTGTAATGTTTTAATTACCCTGGTGGGGAATCTCACAGGCAGGTTTCTAAAGATATAAAGTATCCTGGGAAGTAAAAAGGATTTCACAACTGCAATTTTGCCCATCCATGACACCGAAAAAGCGGGAGAAATGTTTAATATCATTTGAAATATTGGCTATTAAAGAGGACACATTTGTCATAAGTAGATTGGAAGGGCATGCAGTAAGAATAATCCCAAGATACTTTATCCCCCCGTGGGCCATAAAAAAGAGTATTTATTCATCAGTTGTGTCTTTAACAAATCATCTATTCCCATAGGGAGAATTAATGATTTTGCAGGATTTAATTTATAATAGCTAGCTCGGGAGAATTCGCTTATAATCTCCACAACGGCCTGGATGGATTGTGCTGGATGTGAAAGGGCTATCAACACATCATCGGCGAATAATCCAATTTTGTGTTCGTGTTTACCTATCTGTATTCCTTTAATTAAATTAGAATCTCTAATTGTTTGTGCAAAGGGTTCCATTACCAGTGAAAAAATAAGTGGTGATAGGGGACACCCTTGACGTGTACCATTAGTGATACGGAAAACCGAAGAAAAGGCCCCTGAAATCAACACCCTAGCAGATGGTGAGGAGTACAAAACCATAATAGCTGTGATCAAACCCCCAGAAAAACCAAACTTGAACAAAGTCGCTCGCAGATAACCCCAGTAAACACGGTCGTATGCCTTCTCCGCATCCAAGGAAAGGAGCAGAGAAGGCACTCGACCGTGTTGTGCAGCTGAAATGAGATCAACCATGCGTCTAGTACCATCCTGAGACTGGCGATTTTTTTTAAATCCCACTTGGTCCCCATGTATCAGCACTGGGAGGACTTTTGATAGTCTATTTGCCCATAGCTTAGAGTAGATCTTTAGATCTGAGTTTAGGAGGGAGATCGGCCGGATTGCTACCATCGCAGCCTCCAGCATCTCTGGCCGAATCTCCCCCCACTGGGCTATATAGTTGAACATAGTAGTAAGATATGGGACCAGTGCAGAATCATGTAGTTTATAGAATTCGTTCACCAGTCCATCTGGACCTGGTGATTTTGATCCCTCTAAAGATAAAAGTATCTCTGTTACCTCATGTGGAGAGAATGGCACCGAAAGCAAAGCAAGTTGTGAGGAGCCAAGTGAGGGGAGTGCTACCGAAGCCAGGAATTCAGAAATCGTGAGGGATGATGGCTCATTCTCTTCACCTGCAGCGAGATTATACAGTTTAGAATAAAAATTAGCAAATACTTCCGCAATCAACTTGGGGGAAAAAAACTTTTGTACCATCTTCCTTAATTAAATATTCCATTGGTGGTTTTAAGTTGTTCGATTTGAATTGTTTTGTCAATGTTTTCCCCACTTTGTTACCATGCCAATATAAGTTTAAGTGAAGACGCTTCAATGTCATATTCAGATGTTACTTTTGCTATCTGAGCTGCTCTTTCCTTAGTAAATAAAAGTTTATTTAATCTATGGAGTTCGGCTAGACTGGTCTGAAGCGCCATTCTTTTAATTTTTTTCTGTTTGTTGTAATGCGCTGTTTGAGATATAATTTTCCCTCTTATTGTGGCTTTAAAAGCACACCACAGCAAGGTGTCATCATGGACTGTCCCTTTATTAATTGAAAAGAAATCTACAATCTCCTCTGCTAGTTTATCTCTATAAGTAGTATCCCTCAGGACTTAGGGGTTAGCTTTCCAATTTGAACATGGCGACGAGAGACCCCCTCCCTGGATTTTCATAGTAATGGGTGCATGGTCCGACCATGTGATTGTATGTATTTTAGTTTGAGTTATCATATCTATCATTCTTCTATTTATTAGAAAAAAAATCAATCCTAGTATAAATTTTGTGAGGCTATGAAAAAAAAGAATAATCCCTTTCCGCCGGATGCTGGAGCCTCCATATATCATAAAGATCCTTTTTTTTTTTGTCAGTTTGAATATATGTGAGGGCTCTACTGATTTTATTTTACTGGTAGAATCTTCCGAGGGCCACATAATGGTATTAAAGTCCCCCACTACTATTACTCTTCCAGAATGGTTTAGGCTCTCCACCATGTTCAAGACTCTTGTTACAAAGGTATTCTGTTTTTTGTTTGGTGCATAAACTACTGCAATAATATATGAGTTCCCATTTAACTGGCATTGCAATATAAGGATTCTACCATCATTATCCGTGTGTATCTGCACATCCGTCATATTCACATTATTTCGGACGGCCAACGCTACTCCAGCTTTTTTTTTCTGTGCGTGAGAGAAATATATACGGGAATAGTTTTTATTTTAGAGTCTACCAGCATCTGATTGAGAAAGATGAGTTTCTTGTAGACACATAAGGTCCGCGTCCAAACGTTTAGACTCAGACCAAACTAAAGATCTTTTATATGGCGAGTTTAGCCCCTTTACAATATGGGATGCAATTTGAATTGACAAATGGAGATACTCAGAGGGCCTGCTTTAAACCCTCTATTTTGCTTAAATCTACCAAAATTACAAGATGTATTTTTATATGTTTATACTGTCTACACAGAAAAACAAGGTCATGAGGAAAAATAGAGCAGAGTAGGTAAGCAAGAGAAAGAAAAAAAAATAGACAGCCAAAAAGCTAAATAGAATGCAGTGAATAAATTTACTTAAATACCAAAGACATCTAACCAGGATGGCTTCTGCTCAAAGCCCTCCTATAGGGGATACCATACCAAGTTGGGCAGATATATATACCTGAACCTAACAGGCATTAATAACGCTAAGGTCCAGAAACATATAGAGGGGGTAAGGACATTCTCATGCCCAAGTCCCCCCCCAGCACAGATATTAGTTAGTTTTTCTTTTTCCTTTCTGGACCAAAATCCATTCTCTCACAGAGATAAGTCTTCAGAATTATCTGCAGGGGTATTCATTGGTGATGGCATTAATTGCCACTCCTGGCACAACTTCTCCAAGTCCTTTGAATCATTAATCACATATTTTTGTTCCTTGAAGGTTACTATAATTTTTGTAGGGAACCCCCATTTATAGGGAATTCTATGTGCTCTAAATATGCGGGTGCAAGGCGCATATTCATGTCGCTTTGCCAGGGTCTCTGCTGACAGATCAGTAAAAATAGATAATCCTTTATATTGCTCAGATAGTTTTGGAGGGCTGCGTGATGCAATAAGGATTTTTTCTTGTTCATCCTTTTTAGCTGGATTCAAACAATCTTTTTGTGACTTCTCACATACTTTTTGGAATGCCTGTTTAATAATTGTCTTAGGATATTTCTTTTTTTGGAAACGGTTTTCACGAATTCTTGCTTCCTGCTTAAATATATTATCCTCTGTGCAGTTTTTTTTCGAATATGTTGGAACTGGCAGTAAGGCACTTTTTTTTAGCCACTGTTTGTAATGTCCACTATCAAACTCCAGATAACTATTAACATCAACTGTTTTGAAGAATGTATAAGTGAGCAGTTCTTTTTCATTATGGGAGATGCATAAGTCCAAGAAATAAATCTTTTCAGGACTCGCCTCTAATGTGAATTGAAGGCCCCATTGGTTGTTATTGAGAGTAGAAAGGAGGATCTCAGATGATTTTTCAGGTCCATTCCAGATACAGAACAGATCATCAATGCACCTGTGATACATGATGATATGAGGCGTTAAAGCAGAATTTCCTGTGATGAATTGGGACTCGAAGGCACCCATGAATAGATTAGCATAAGCTGGTGCGACCTTCGAGACCATCACGGTCCCTTTGCATTGTTGGTGGACTTTTTTATTGTCTACCAACAATGCAATAAAAAAGTACACCAAAAATGCAAAGGGACCACGATGGGCTCGAAGGTCGTACCATCTTATGCAGGTACAGTGATGATCTGTTCTTTGTCTGGAATGGACCTGAAAAATCATCTGAGATCCTCCGTTATACTCTCAATAACAAGCACTGGGGCTTCCAATTCACATTAGAGGCGAGTACCGAAAAAATTTATTTCTAGGACTTATGCATCTCCCATAATGAAAAAGAATTTATCACTTTTACATTCTTCAAAACAGTTGATGTTAATAGTTATCTGGAGTTTGATAGTGGACATTACAAACAGTAGCTAAAAAAAAGTGCTTTACTGCCAGTTCCAACATATTCGAAAAAACTGCAAAGAGGATAATACATTTAAACAGGAAGCAAGAATTCTGGAAAACCGTTTCAAAGAAAAGAAATATTCTAAGACAGTTATCAAACAGGCATTCCAAAAAGAATGTGAGAAGTCACAAAAAGATAGTTTGAATCCAGCCAAAACGATAAACAGATTACATTTCGGCTGGCCCCCACCTTCAAGAACCTCTTGGCTGCAACCAAATCCGGCACACAAACAAAACAAAAAAAAGATGTCTTACCGTTGGGAAGCTTCAGATGAAGAATATTAAAACATAATGTCAAGGAGATCATGTTATATACAACAAAAGAGATATTCCAACTAAAACACAGACTTACCTGTCAGTCGTCATATGTCATCTACCTTATTGACTGTAACTGTGGCCTCCAATACATAGGGAGGACAATTCAGCCACTACATTGCAGAATAAATAAGCATAGACAGAACATTAAGGAGACACTGAAAATAATAACGGAGACAATATGCTCAATTCAGTGGGCCTGAATCTGAGGGTCTCCAGCACTTCAAAAAAACAAAAAAGAGAGGAGAAAAAAACCTGGGATATACAAATTACCATGAGACAAGACTATCTCTGATGCCTATATATCTCACAAACTGATTTACAACTAAGTTAAAGGGGTTATCCAGCATAACGTGATTTTAGTACGTACCTGGCAGACAGTAATGGTGATGCTTAGGAAGGATCTGTGCTTGTCTTGGGGCTAAATGTTGTGAGATTACCATAACACTGTGGCTAGTTTTTTATGAATTTGTATTTCCTGTTTGACTTTTCTTTCTTTGACTACAAATCCCACAATTCCATTTTCTTCCCTCCCACACATCAGCCACCCCACCCATTGAAACATAAATGAGCTGCATCCATCAAAAGACCTGTGGTTTTCAATCAGGGTGCCTATAGCTGTTGCATTAGTTGCAGTTGATCTCTCTCCCACCAAGCGATCCCTCCACCCATTGAAGCAGACAGGCTCCCTGTCATCAGCTGACTAGTGAGTCAGTTCTCGGCCGCATTGCAAGCTGGAAAAAATCCGAGACAACCGTAATTTTGTATGCTGTTGAAAATAAAAATTGGGGTGAAAATCACAGAAGAATTGTGAGAAAACCGTCACACACAGGTACAGACACTACATTATGAACTACACTAACTTTACAGCCCCTGTAGCATAGTCAAATAAAAAAGAATCCTGGAATACCCCTTTTACTGTAGCACTACAAGCAAATTATCCTATTCATTGATATACCTTCTCTGCGATCTCCACGTACCCTGCTGAATCTTGAAAAATCCAAGCCGAAGATTTCCTTTTCTGAAGAAAGATAACTGGCGCGGCCAGAACGCGATACCCGGCTTCAAGACTAAAACAAACTAACCTTCAGCACCTGGGGAAATTATATTACTCTTGCGTGTGACAGAAATGTTTCCACAGCGCTGATTGATGTTTTATGAATAACAAAAAAAGATCGCGCTGTGAATATGGCACCAAAATGAACTCTGATACACTATGCGAACAAAAATGCAACTAAGTATAGCACAGTGGGCTCCAGATGAGGGATCCCGAGCACTGCAAAAAGCAAAAATATTCCTACAAAACAAGTCTCTATATATTTTATTTCATTTTACACTGTCATGAAATAAATTTTCACACAGAATGGTTTTAAAGAAGTATTCCTTGAGTAACAATAAAATTATCATTAGTTTTTAACTTTGATGTAACTATGACCCGATGACCCGGCAGCGCTTAACAGTTTGTACAATTTGTACATTTAACATTTAACATGTAACACCCTCTGCTTGACGAAAAACCCGGTCTGGGTTCGAAACCTTTGAGTTGCACTTTTATCAATAAATTGCCATTTTGTTTTAAAGAAACTCTAGCAAGTTTTATTATAGGGAAGGCGCCATCAAATACATACATTTTTTTTCCTTTTCTTGCTTTTATCTGAACACACCGTACTTGGAGGTCACGGTCAAGGACGCTGAGGCAGCCAAACACCTGGATCTACCAGCTCCGAGCGAGTTTACATGCACATCAAGGTGTTGTGCTCTCAGCACAACACCACAGGGTAAGGTGCATTATCCAGCACTAGACACTTGTACACATACAATATTCCACTAAGAGCGCGCCTCTTCTTTTTCCTTACTCTCAAGCAAAGGCCCAGATCTCAGTGTTCCTTTGCTTCTCCTGACCCTCAAGGCCTACCATTTCCGCCTACCTGAAGGGATGGTGAACTGATGTGTTCCTTAGCCTATTCTGTTGCTGTCCTTCTGCAGACTTGTTTCATGATTTTCCCAGACTAATGGTTATTTTTTATATCTGTTATAGTCAGGCAATGGGTTTTAGCTATATTTGTGGGTGGGAATGGCCGCATGGGGTTGGGGTTTGACTTTTTGGTCTCTCCAATCTCCTGATTTGTTCTCAAACCTCTCCCCTTGGGACCATGCCTGCTGTTCTGTTTTTTCTGATCAATACTGTTTTCGGCCACTACTGACCGGAAGAAATTGGTAGTCGTTATCCTCATTTCTAAGTCTTGCCTTTTTCAAGTGACCTCCTCTTTTGTTGACTTAGAGGTAGGTACGTTATTGTTGAGGGCACCCTAGCAGGACAGTCATTGTTGCTTTGTAATGTCTATGCACCCCACACTGCCCAACTCCACTTTCTGTGTAGGGTTCTTAACAAACTCCAAAAGTACCAGTCCGCTTCATTGATTTTGGGTAGGGACTTAAATGAGATTTTCTCTTCCTCCATGGACTGCCTCTCCCTTGCTGCCAGCCCTCCCCCTGGCCCAATTACGTCTTTCTTCTCCCATCCCACCAGTTCCACACCAGTTTTGATTACTTTTTTAGTAATGCCCCTGTGGTTCGTATGCTTGCCAGCGCCTCAATGAAGTTAATCCCTTGGACTATGGCCTGGTGGATGGTTCTTTTTTATCTTCTTTCTTCTCCGATATCACGCTGCCACTGGCGACTTAATGAGTCTCTCCTAAAATCTCTGCCCTACCTTGACTCGAATTCAGGTCTGCATAGGCAACTACTTTGCCAGTAATGATGGCTCAGTAGCTTCTCTAGCTCATAAGGGGGTGGTTCGGGGCCAATGTATTGCTCTGGATTCCCAGCTTAAAAAAGATGCTCTTGCTCGGACTTAGGAACTAAAAATGGAGATAGGGAGGTTGGCGGAATCTATAATGATAGCCCCTCTCTCTCTCACTGCTGCGGAGTGTGGATCACTAATTTTAACTGTATTTCTTACCATCTCAGCTTCCACCTGACCTGGTTGAACATGCCCTGACCTTGCAGTCCTTTCTGTCTGTCTTCTTGCCCTTTGTCTGTCTTCTGGCCATGGCAGATTGGGAATCTCTCAGTGTTCTGATTACGTTGAAGTAAGATAATGAATTGCTTGACACAATCTATACCGTTAGGGCAATCACTTGGACCACATGGCTTTACGTACCTATATTATAAGACCCCACTTATTATTGCCCCCCAGTTGGTCCCTAGATTTGTCTCCCTATTTAACTCTTTCATAGATGGTTCAAGGCTCTCTCAATCTTTCCTCCATTACTACATCACCCTGATCCACAAAAAGAAGTAAGGACCCTCATGACTGTGCAAGCTATAGGCCTATTGCCCTTCTCAACTCTAATTTGAAACTGTCAAGATTTTGACCACTAAGCTTTGCTTTATTCGGCCGTCCCTTATGCATAAAGATTAGGTGGGCTTTGTTCCCGGTCACCAGGGATGGGACAACACAAGAAGGGTCATGTGCCTCATAGATAAAGTCAATTATAACTTGCTTAGTCTAGACGTCAAAAAGGCCTTTGATAGACTGGGTTGGCCTTTTACATTTGCTACATTTTAAAATGTTGGCATCTTGGGCGGGTTATTAACTGCTCTGCAAGCTCTCTATTCCAATCCTACTGCCTCTATTTATCTCCCTTACCAGACATCCATTAGTTTCCCTCTCTATAACGGGACCCACAAGGGATGTCCGCTATCCCAATTCATCTTTTTTCTCTGTATTGAGCCTTTTGCCTCTTGGTAGCCAAGAGGGTGCTGTGCTGGAGTGACAGCTCTGTTTTTTAATGCAGGAGTGGCCCAGGAGCCACAGATTACTGTAGCTATGCCAAAAGGCCAAAAAACTGAGAACCTGTATGGCCTAAAATGTATTGGTTAAACAAGGCTATTTGCAGGACAATCTTAGATACATTAGAGAAAAAACTATTTGTTGCAACCTTATTTGTAATGTAAATGTCCACAATGCAAATCCCAAATCCTGTGAATCTGTTAATAAGATAATTTTTTACACATTTTTTATGTTGCTTGATAGGTTGACTAAAGGATATAATATAGTGTTAACCAGAATTGCCTGGTATTATGTCATCAGAAAATAGCCTATTGCTTAAATCCCAATTTTTATGTAAAAAATATATTTTTTTCTAATTTTTCATTTTACATTCTATATTATAAATACAAAATCCAAAAATCTTGCAGTTTCCATTCTGACTACTAGGTCACATATTAAAGGGGTAGTCCGCCCCTAGACATCTTATGCCCTATCCAAAGGATAGGAGATAAGATGTCTGATCATGGGGGTCCCGCCACTGGGAACCCAAGCGATCTCCTGCAGCACCCCCTGTCATTTTCTGCCTGATGACGGGCTATACAGGGGCTGGAATATTGTGATATCACGGCCCGCCCCCTCATGACATCACACCCCCCTCAATACAAGTCTATGGGAGGGTGTGTGGCGGCCGTCACGCCCACTCCCATAGACTTATGTTGAGGGGGCGGGGCTGTGACATCACAATACTCCTGCCCCTGTATAGTCCGTCATCAGGCATGGAGCAAGCTTTGCTCCATGCAGCAGATGACATGCAGTGCTGCAGGAGAGATTGCGGGGGTTCCCAGCAGCAGGAACCCCAGGATCAGACATCTTATCCCTCATCCTTTGGATAGGTGATAAAATGTCTAGGGGAGGATTACCCATTTAAGCTTTCACTTCCTGTTTTGTACTGTCCAGCAGTGCCCTCCTTATCATCACAGACAGAAGTACAGTATGTCAGGGTAATAACTTATTTATGAATTATGAATGATTAATTATGGTCAACAAAAATATTTCAAATATTATGACCGTTATGAATTGCCAAAAATATACAAACAATGCAATTCACCATATCTGGGCCTGACTATTTTCCCAGATATGAGTTCTATGAAGTAGTGGTAGAAGTAACTTTTGCAATATAATAAAATAATAATGCAGTTATTATAAAAATATGTACATTTATTGGTTGCAATTGATTAACATTAAAGAGTAATAAACACAGACCATAATATAAATGAAATTATAAAAGGAATATCAATGACGTCATGTCAGATATAAGTCAATGATGTATTAGTATTTCTATCACATTACTTGATATCGTATGGGCATTTTACATATATAAAATGGGAGTAAACCCCGACCAATTCTAACCACAATTATCTCTGGTAAGATACGGCACTAAATATATAATTTATAGTACACTACTAATTAGGAAGACTTAAATTAAGTTTCCTCGTGGGAATTATTATATCATGGGGTGGAGCAGAGAGAGAGATTCCATAGACTATGCTGAACTATGCTATACGCAATATTTCATTGCATTGATCCCCATAAGACGCACCCCATTTATCTGCTTTAGAAGGGTTGTGGCTTATAAACTAATATTACCATCTCATAATGGAGAATTTATAAAGCCAGTTCTGCTCATCTACATGATATAATTTCCATCCACATTAAAAAAGAGGTAACAATCAAATAAGAAACCTGTGTATCTTACCAAGAGTATGCATAGTACTTCTGGATAAAAGAAAGATGGCTTCCTGGGGTCCATGGAAATGCCTGTAGTCAATAACCAGTCATCAGATTAGTCAGTAATCAGAATTATTATGGGATAAAGCTCTCTTCCCGACTCTTCATGTGTTCGCCCCTTCAGGTAGCCTCTAGAAACTTCTGTGGTGCTTCTGTGATGAGGATCTGTGTTGAGCATCCCCCTGCTTCCCTTACACATGTTTTTAGCTTATTCCTTATCTTAAAGATCCACCCAAACAAATATCAGATCATCCAATGATGACTGGTGTGTGTGTGTGTATAAAAATCATGTTCTAGTTACATGACATCACAACTAAACATTAATTTACTATAATTGTGTTAGAGATGCAAAAGATTATTGTGGGCACCTTGTCACCCGTATACACATAATCCTAGACAAGACATGTCATTGATATTTCTCAGGCATCTCAAATAGATGATTTAATATGGACATTTTGCCATGTTGTATCTTTCATATCATAACATCTGATTATATCGGTACCAAATAGCCTGACAAGTAAAAGGTGACACCAGTAGATAGTCAAGACAATTCCTGAAGCTAAGAGGTCAACCTCCACCTCCCTGAGACTTGACCTCTGGACAAGTTACTGAGTACTCCCATTGAGGGAGTTTATTAACCCTTTAGAGGTTTCACAGAAATTAAAGCAAAGTGGAGGTGGACTGGGGGGAGGGGGGGGAGGGGAGGGTTTACCCGTGAGCAAAAAGGGTTGTTGGGTTTTTCTTTTTTTTTTCTCTTCTCTTGCTGCTTCTTCCGTACTGGTCATTAAATGCTTATATGAATGAGTTGGGTTAGATTAATTGCATGGAATGTTAGGGGGTTGGGGGATAGAGTGAAAAGGATGGCGGTGTTTGGGGTAATTAAAAATTATCTACCGTGTGTAGTAGGGCTGTTGGAGACTCATTTAACTAGGGAATCTGTTTCTGTCTTGGATAGGAGCTGGTGGAAATGTAGCTATCATTTATATTTTACTTCCCAGTCTAGAGGGGTCTCAGTATTTTTTCATAAAAGTATTCAGTGGGAATTATATGGGAAATTAATAGATTAACAGGGGAGATTTGTATTTCTTTATGGGAAATTGGGTAATTTAGTTTGTATTCTTGCTTTTGTTTATATACCCCCACCCTATACGTCTTGGGTACTGCAGAAATTATATGAATTTGGGTCTAACAGAAGAGAATGTCCTATATTCCCACAGGGGGATGTTAATTGTGTGTTTGCGGAGGAGTTGGACAGATACCGGGTCAACAAAGATAAATTGGGGGGGGGGGGGGGGGGGATTACCCCAATAGCTAAATTATGTGGGGAATTGGGCTGGACTGATGTCTGGCATATGCAATATCCAGATAGACGGGAATTTTTTTGCTGGAACAAAACCTCCCAGACTTTGTCCAGAATTGATGTCGCCATTGGTAACTTTCATAGCCTGGACAAGATAAAAAAGATTAGATACCTGACCCAGTGTCTGTCAGACCATGCCGCAATAGAGATCACGGTGGGGGTGGGGGATAGACCCTGAAAAGGGAACATCAAAATGAACGCGCATTGGCTCTCCCTAATAGACAATGAGATAATTAGTAGGAATTTGGAAGAATATTTTAGTCTTTATTGGGGTACAGCAAGTGATTGAATGGTGTGGGAAGCAGGGAAGGCCTTTCTTAGGGGGGAATTTTTCAAAGCAATAAGAAATAAAAAAAAATTAAAAAAAGAATATCGACAAAAAGAAGAGCAGATAGCTGGGAAATGTAGGAAAGCGGAGGAGATATATGTGTTAGACAGCTCAGAGCACGACAAAATGGAGTGGCAGGAGAGACAGGAGGAAATGGAGAATTACTTAAGGGAAAAGGGGAAAAATAAATAAAATTTTTTGGGACAACAACGGTTCTTGCAAGCAGGAAAACCTAAGAAATTTTTAATGTCTATGGTACGAAGCCAGAAAACCCCACGTAGAATAAATCAAATAAAAAGTCCTAATGGTAGTATAAACTCAAACCCAGAGGAAATAATCAAAAATTTTGAATCCTTTTACTCCACTCTGTACCGATCGGAATTGAAAGTAAATGAGGGGGAGATAAGCGAATATTTGAGCAGGATTGTATTCCCTCAGGTAGAGGGAGCGTTAGGAGAGAGATTGGAAGAACCCATTACAATAAGGGAAGTGGAGGAGGTTTTGAGTAAGATCACAGGTAATACATCACCAGGCAGTGATGGCCTGCCCTTTGAAGTATTCTGGAAATATGGGCCTGTCTTGATCCCTGCCTTGGTGAGAGTATTGGAGGCGAGTATGAAAGAGGGTCAGCTCCCCCTATCGATGAGAGAATCAATAATTGTATTAATATTAAAGGAGGGGAAGGAGGAAAGCGAGATGGGATCTCATTGGCCCATCTCGCTTTTGAACACAGATGTCAAAATTTTTGCAAAGTGATGGCAGTCAGGCTGCAACAGGTAGTGGGGGATTAGGTCCATCGGGATCAATGTGGGTTTATCCCTGGGAGAATAGCCTGTATGAATATTCAGAGGGTATTTGCCAACATAGAATTGGGGGAGATGGGAGGGGGGATTCCCAGTCCATCCTGTCCCTAGATGCCTCAAAGGCCTTTGACAGGGTGGAGTGGGAGTTCCTATGGGGGGTGTTGAGAGGGTTCGGAATAGGGGAGAAATTTATAAAAATGGTCCGACTGTTGTATTCGGCCCCCAGAGTGCTAGTAAATGGGGAGAAATCGGAAGAGTTCTCTCTAACAAGGGAGACTAGATAGGGGTGTCCTCTCTCCCCATTGCTTTTTGCCCTTAGTGTGGAGCCTCTTGCAATTAGGATCAGAGCAGAGGAAGAGATTGGGGGTTTGGGGCGAGGGGGAGAGAGGACAAGCTATCCCTTTATGCGGATGACATCCTTTTATTTCTCAAGGGGGATGGGCACCTGTGTAAGGTAATTGAGATTATAAAGGAGTATAAAGGAGTTCAGGGCTAAAAATTAATTGGGAGAAATCAATATTGCTGCCACTGGGGGAAAGGGATGAATTGTAAATTTTGTATTTTGATGGAATTTGCATCTGATGGAATTCATAAGACTTGTATGTTGTAGTGTCTCTAAATAAAAAATAAATAAAATTAAATTTAAAAAAAGCAGTAATTTGGGCGAGATTATTATTATAATTTTTTTTTTATGGTGTTCACCATGTGATATTAATGACATGGTAATTTTATTCTGCAGGTTGGTACAATCATAGCGACTTCTCATTTATGTACCTTATTTGTTTGTTTAATACTTTTACACTATAAAAAGTATTATTGATTAAAAAATCTTGTTTGTGCATCATCATTTTCTGAGAGCTGTATTTATTTTTATTTTTATACCGACATTTTTTCTGGGAGGAGTTGCCGGTTTTATTGGTACCATTTTGATCACTTTTTATTTTAGTCTTACAGAGGCAGCATTGATATAAAGCCATAAATTTGTCAAGGTTTTATAATTTTTTTTTTTACAATGTTCATCGCACAGCTAAAATTATTTGTATATAATGTTTTTTATTTATATTTATTTTTTATTTATTTACTATATATATATTTTTTCTTTATTTTCCTTTTTTTTTTTTTACTGTCCCACTTGGGGACTTGACACATATAGGCATAATACATTGCAGTACAGATCTGTTCTGCAATGTATTATGCCTATAAGTGTTACACTGACACCTGGCAGTGCATGATCGGCTTCCGTAGCCAGTTAACCAGAGGCCGTTTGGAGGTCTTTGGTTGCCATGGCTACCAATGAGACCCTGCGATTGCCTCACAGGGGGGGGGGGCTCAATAGAAAGAAGATAGCGCTCCCGCCCTCTGTCACCGAGATCAGTGCTGTGGTCACAGTGCAGTTAACTGTAAGGCTAGGTTCAGACTATGGAATCTCCGGGCAGAAAATTTCTGCCCGGAGAATCCGAGTTCGGCCTGCGCCGACTGAATTAGTCGGCGCTAGGACCGCGCAGACACTGCAGTCTCCTATAGACTGCTATGTGTTCCGCTCGGATTTCCGCTTGAAGAAAGAGCAACCCCTTTCTTCAGGCGGAAATTTCTAAGCGGATTTTCGAAGCGGATTTTCCGCTTCACAAATTCCGAAGTGTGAATTTGTGAACGGAAAACCATTCACTACACTAGACATTTTATCAAGCGGAATTTCTGATTGAAATTTTACGTCTGAATTTCTGTCGGAAATTCCGTAGTCTGAACCTAGCCTTGGGATCAGAGTAAAGCTCCTCTCCTGACAGTTGCGGCGGGTGCCTGGCAATATGTGATCGCTGGCTCCTGTCGCTGATCACCACCGCACAGCTGTGGTGCCGTGAATGTGAATGGACGTATATATACGTCCACTTGCAGCAAGGCACCACAAAAATAGACGTATATATATATGTCCATTTGTGGGAAGGGGTTAAAAATGAAACAACTAACTTTACTCTGTGTTGCAACAACTCGTTGCAAAATGTTACTAATGTTAAATACAATTTTAATCAGTAAAAAATATATCTGCCTCTAATTAGTAACAAAAAAAACGAAAAAAAAGCAAGCTAGGACATACTTTCACTTTAACAAATGGTTCCTTACTTAGTATGATGTGCCCCCTGAAATTCATTATAATACTTACTGTGCCCCTTACAGTTTATTATAATACACCCAGTGGCCATTATACATTCATTATAATACACAGAGTGTCTCCTGAAATGTATTGAATGTCTCCTGAAATATCATTATAATGCACCCTGAATTTGATTATAATACACACTGTGCACCCCAAAATGCATTAAATTAGACACTGTATCCCCTGAAATTCCTAATAATAAACACTGTATCACCTTAAATTTACAATACACACCATGCTCCCTACACACGGTAATCCCTGAAATTTGTCTCAATACACAATGTGTCCCCTGAGATTGCATGCATACTGTGCCCCCCCACACACACTTTAGCTATATAATGTGCCCCAAAATGTTAGATACATACTGTACCTATTAGAGAGAAATGGAAATTTCAGAACCGAAACGAAACCGAAATAAAAAAAAATGTCTGGCCGAAACCGATACCGATACCGAAAATGACTTCTCCCCGTCTTCTGGTAAAATGCAGCGCTCCGCTCATTAGATTAGATTCCCCCACATTAGATTGCCAGCTCCCCCACATTAGGTCGGGAGTTCCCCCACAATAGTAGGCAGCTCCCCCACAATAGTAGGCAGCTCCCCCACAATAGTAGGCAGCTCCCCCACAATAGTAGGCAGCTCCCCCACAATAGTAGGCAGCTCCCCACAACAGTAGGCAGGTTCCCAAATTAGGTCAGCATTTCCCCACAATAGTAGGCAGGTTCCCAACAATAGTAGGCAGCTCCCCCCAACAATAGTAGGCAGTTCCCACACAATATTAGGCATCTCCCCCAACAATATTAGGCAGCTCCCCCCACATTAGGTCAGCAGTTCCCCCACAATAGTAGGCAGGTTCCTCACATTAGGTCAGCATTTCCCCCACAATAGTAGGCAGCTCCCCCCAACAATAGTAGGCAGTTCCCACACAATATTAGGCAGTTCCCCCCAACAATATAAGGCAGCTCCCCCCACATTTGTAGGCAGCTCCCCCCCCCACAATATCAGGCAGCTCCCCCCAACAATATTAGGCAGCTCCCCCCCACAATATCAGGCAGCTCCCCCCCCACATTTGTAGGCAGCTCCCCCCCCACAATATCAGGCAGCTCCCCCCAACAATATTAGGCAGCTCCCCCCCCCATAATATCAGGCAGCTTTCCCCCCCCCTCCCCCACAATATCAGGCAGCTTCCCCCCCCCACAATATCAGGCAGCTTCCCCCCCCCCCACAATATCAGGCAGCTTCCCCCCCCCCACAATATTAGGCAGCTCCCCCCCCACAATATTAGGCAGCTCCCCCCCACAATATTAGGCAGCTCCCCCCCCCCCACAATATTAGGCAGCTCCCCCCCCACAATATTAGGCAGCCCCCCCCCCCCCCCACACACACATTTGTAGGCAGCTCCCCCCCACATTAGGTCAGCAGTTCCCCCACCCCACAGACATACAGCTTCCAGCCATATAGAGTGTATGGCTGGAGGCTGTATGTCTGTACTGCTGCCCCCACAGTGTTCCGGTAACCGCTCCTCTGGCCCGGGGTCACATCTACTGCTCTGGCCTATGGACCGGAGGAGCGGTGCCCGGAACACTGAACAAGATGAAGCGGTCACTTATCGTCGTTCTCCTGCGACGATCCTGCGGTCCTCCTGCGTCTCTATGGTTGTACGCACGGGACGTCAGTGACGTCCCGTGCGTACGACCATAGAGGCGGAGAAGCGAAGGACCGAAGGAGGATCGCGGGAGGACGCCGGGGAATGGTGAGTGACCGCCAGACATCCTTATGTCCCGAAAAGATTTTTCGGGACACAGGGATGTCCGGGATAGGATTAGGAATACTTCTTTTTATGTGCCCGGGCCGGCTCCCGTGTGTGGCTGCAGGCGGGGGCCGACCAGAGCATATAAAAACTAATACTGTATGCTAAAAACCAGGGGGCCTCCAGCTGTTGTGAAACTACAACTCCCAGCATGCCCGGACCGGCAAAGTCTGTCCGGGCATGCTGGGAGTTGTAGTTTCACAACAGCTGGAGGCCCCCTGGTTTTTAGTATACAGTATTAGGTTTTATATGCGCTGGCCGGCCCCCGCCTGCAGCCACACACGGGAGCCGGCCCGGGCACATAAAAAGAAGTATTCCTAATCCTATCCCGGAGAGCGCAACCCCCCCCAGATGTTACGGCCGCCCCCCCCCCCCCCCTGCACCGCCCACGAGTGCCTCTGCCACTGGCAGTGTTTGTAACTTGTGCTGTGGGTGGGCAGGGGAGGTGGGTCATTATCGGCAGATTTTTAGTTGTTTCGGCATTTTGCCGAAATAGCTATTTTCGGCCGATATGTATCGGCCGCCGATATATCGGTGCATCCCTAGTACCTATACATTGTACAGATATTTGGTGATACGGCACATCCTTGCTGTAATGCAACAATGCCTTGACTCTGACCTCTGCTGACCAGGCCTGTTATCATGTCAGGGAGAGAGCGCTAAGCAGAGTTTTAGACATCCAAGGCAACATTATACCACATGCAGCTGATTTATACCTACTGTATGCATGTCCTGAGGATGCACAGACAATTGAATTCAGGAGAACCGTCTCGTGAATCTTATTTTTCCCTGATTCACCAAACAGCCATTTATTTTGTTTGTTTTTTTTTAAACCGGTTTGAGAGAACCAGGAAGAAATGGTTAAATCCCACCCTTCCTGCATTTTAAAATCAGAGTTAATCTATATATATAAAACTCAACGTGTGTGTGTGTATGTAGAAAAAACACAGAGGGAGCCAGCACTGGATGACCACTGGGGATGTGCCCGTAATCCACCCGAATGTCAAGGACGGGTACACTTCACAATCTCTCCAAAGGAAACAGCAACAATCGCCAGGTCCAGTATAGTAGCAAACTGATGTTTATTGCATCAATAACAGCTGTATGTATGTATGTATGTATGTATGTATGTTCCACAAAAACTTCCAAAGGGCTAAAGATATGAACATGAAACTTGGCACAAATGTTACTCATATGTCAACAACAAATATAGGATAGGGGATTTAACCCTTACTCACCCCCATTTTCCAGGAGCGGGGTTTATGTTTAAAGTCCTATACAAGTCTATGGAAAATATATGTTACTGCATAACTTCCAAACGGCTGGAGATATTTCGATAATACTTGGTCACATGTTACTTATATGTCCACTTAAAATATAGGATACTTAATTTAACCCTTAACTACCCCCATTTGTGAGGGTCAGGGTTTTTGTTTAAAATCTCATGCAAATCAATGGGAAATGCATGTTCCCACATAACTTCTGTACAGCTGGACATATTTCAATACCTGGTACACATATTACAGGTCGGGATATGAGGTCGGGATAGGAGGTTGGGATAGGAGGTCAAGATAGGAGGACGGAATGGTCAGGATAGGAGGTCGAGGTCGAGTTAGGAGGTCGGGATATGAGGATGGGATAGGAGGTGGAGATAGGGGGACAGGATAGGAGGACGGGATGATCGGGATAGGAGGTTGAGATAGGAGGTCGGGATAGGAGGACAAGATAGGAGGTTGAGATAGGAGGTCGGGATAGGAGGACGGGATAGGGGGTCGAGATAGGAGGATGGGATAGGAGGTCGGGATAGAAGGACGGGATAGGAAATCGAGATAGGAGGTCAGGATAGGAGGTCGAGATAGGAGGATGGGATAGGAGGACAGGATAGGAGGACGGGATAGGAGGATGGGATAGGAGGTCAGGATAGGAGGTCGAGATAGGAGGAAGGGAGAGGAGGACGGGATAGGAGGTCTGGGGTATGAGGACGGGATTTGGGGTTGGGATATGACAACAATATATGGGGATGGGATTTGAAGTCAAAAGCTTCCTCCTTTGTTGATTTTCCTCCCCAACAAGGATGAGGAAGGAAAAACCGGGCAACGCCGGGTACTCAGCTAGTATATATATATATATATATATATATAAAACTCAATGTGTGTGTGTGTATGTGTGTATGCATGTGTGTTTGTGTATGTTCCAGCATCACGTCCAAACGGCTAAAGATATTAACAGGAAACTTGGAACACATGTTACTTATATGTCAGCATCAAACATAGGATAGGTGATTTAACCCTTACTCACCCCCATTTGCCAGGGTCAGTTTTTTTTTTTTTATGTCCCATACAAGTCTATTGGAAATATATGTTACTGCATAACTTCCAAACGGCTGGAGATATTTTGATAATACTTGGTCACATGTTACTTATATGTCCACTAAAAATATAGGATAGTTATTTTAACCCTTAACTACCCCCATTTGTAAGGGTTGGGGTTTTTGTACCATGCAAATCAATGGGAAATGTATGTTCCCACATAACTTCCGTACGGCTGGAGGTATTTCAATAATACCTGGTACATATATTACTTATATGTCAAATAAAAAGATATGATAGGTAAATTAACCCTTACCTACACCCTTTTATAAAAGATGGCTTTTTGTTTTAAGTCCCATGCAAGTATATGGGACTTCCAGTAACTAACTCCACAAGCTCCGCTCTGCATCTCCTGGTGAATGTGTCGGTCCGGCTTGCAAGCCACACCCTATCTCACAAAGACGGGATGGCATATGGAGACGGGATACGGGGTTGGGATATGGGGACGGGATATGGGGTCGGGATAGGAGGTCGGGATAGGAGGTTGGGATAGGAGGTCTGGGATATTAGGATGGGATATGAGGTCGAGATATGAGGATGGAATATGAGGTCGGGATAGGAGGTCGAGATATGAGGTCAAGATAGGAGGACAGCATAGGAAGACGGGATAGGAGGACGGGATAGGAAGTCAAGATAGGACGTTGGGATAGGAGGTCAGGATAGGAGGTCAGGATATGAGGTTGGGATATGAGGGCAGGATATGAGATTGAGATAGGAGGATGGGATAGGAGGTTAGGATATGAGGACGGGATACAAGGTCAAGATAGGAGGTCGGGATATGAGGACGGGATGTGAGGTCGAGATATGAGGATGGGATATGAGGTCTAGACATGAGGATGGGATATGAGGTCTATACAGGACGACGGAATAGGAAGACGGGATAGGAGGACGGGATATAAGGATGGGATATGAGGACAGGATATGAGGACTGGATATGAGGACAGGATATGAGGATGAGATAGGAGGTCGGGATAGGAGGACGGGATAAGAGGTCGGGATATAAGGATGGTATATGAGGTCGGGATATGAGGACAGGATATGAGGTCGAGATAAGAGGATGGGATAGGAAGTCGGGATAGGAGGATGGGACATGAGGTCGAGATAGGAGGTTGGGATATGAGGTCGAGATATGAGGACAGGATAGGAGGTCAGGATATGAGGTCGAGATATGATGACGGGATATGAGGATGGGATATGAGGTTGAGATATGAGGACGGGATATGGGGACGGGATATGACAACAATATGGGATATGAAGTGAAAAGTTTCCTCCTTTGTTGAGATTCCTCCCCAACAATTATTAGGAAGGAAAAACCGTGAAACGCCGGGTACTCAGCTAGTAACATGATAAATATTACAGTTGACCATTGAAAATCAGTTTAGACACAGTAGTGGGATCCTTATAGACCGGTGAATTATATGAAGAAATTCTCTTTAGTGAACACAACTAAAGCAATGTTATGAAGCAGAATTGGCTATAATTTCTCCAAAAAGTGAGAGACCTATAAACTTCTAACCTATTGTTGTTAATGATAGGGTTATAACAGTTATTTAGTTTAACCCCTTAAGGATCGGGGTTTTTTCCGTTTTTGCATTTTCGTTTTTTGCTCCTTGCCTTTAAAAAATCATAACTCTTTCAATTTTGCACCTAAAAATCCATATGATGGCTTATTTTTTGCGCCACCAATTCTACTTTGTAATGACGCCAGTCATTTTGCCCAAAAATCTACGGTGAAACAGAAAAAAAAATCATTGTGCGACAAAATTGAAAAAAAACGCCGTTTTGTAACTTTTGGGGGCTTCCGTTTCTACGTAGTACATTTTTCGGTAAAAATGACACCTTATCTTTATTCTGTAGGTCCATACAATTAAAATGATACCCTACTTATATAGGTTTGATTTTGTCGGACTTCTGGAAAAAATCATAACTACATGCAGGAAAATTAATACGTTTAAAATTGTCATCTTCTGACCCCTATAACTTTTTTATTTTTCCGTGTATGGGGCGCAATGAGGGCTCATTTTTTGCGCCGTGATCTGAAGTTTTTAACAGTACCATTTTTGCATTGATAGGACTTATTGATCGCTTTTTATTCATTTTTAAATGATATAAAAAGTGACCAAAAATGCACTATTTAGTACTTTGGAATTTTTTTGCGCGCACGCCATTGACCGAGCGGTTTAATTAATGATATATTTTTATAATGCGGACATTTACGCACCCAGCGATACCACATATGTTTATTTTTATTTTTATTTACACTGTGTTTTTTTTTTATTGGGAAAGGGGGGTGATTCAAACTTTTAATAGGGGAGGAGTTAAATGATCTTTATTCACTTTTTTTTTTCACTTTTTTTTTGCAGTGTTATAGGTCCCATAGGGACCTATAACACTGCACACACTGATCTTCATCATTGATCACTGGTTTCTCATAAGAAACCAGTGATCGACGATTCTGCCGCATGACTGCTCATGCCTTGATCTCAGGCACTGAGCAGTCATTAGGCGATCGGACAGCGAGGAGGCAGGTAGGGGCCCTCCCGCTGTCCTGTAAGCTGTTCGGGATGCCGCACAGCCCGACTGAGCTAGCCGGCAACTTTCACTTTCACTTTTAGCTCTGAGCGAGCGGTGCTGCACGCTATTAGAGGCGGGTCCCGGCTTCACTATGACGCCGGGCCCGCCGTGATATGACGCGGGGTTACTGTGTAACCCCGCGTTATATCAGGAGAGCAGGACCAAGGACGTACCGGTACGTCCTTGGTCCTTAAGGGGTTAAAAAAATATGGCTGACTAAATAGCTATGTACAGTGGGGAAAAAAGTATTTAGTCAGCCACCAATTGTGCAAGTTCTCCCACTTAAAAAGATGAGAGGCCTGTAATTTTCATCATAGGTATACCTCAACTATGAGAGACATAATACGAAAAAAAAAATCCATAAAATCACATTGTCTGATTTTTAAAGAATTTATTTGCAAGTTATGGTGTAAAATAAGTATTTGGTCAATAACAAAAGTTCATATCAATACTTTTGTTATATACCCTTTGTTGGCAATGACAGAGGTCAAACTTTTTTGTAAGTCTTCACAAGGTTTTCACACACTGTTGCTGGTATTTTGGCCCATTCCTCCAAGCAGATCTCCTCTAGAGCAGTAATGTTTTGTGGCTGTCGCTGGGCAACATGGACTTTCAACTGCCTCCAAAAGTTTTCTATGGGGTGGAGACTGGCTAGGCCACTCCAGGACCTTGAAATGCTTCTTACGAAGCCACTCCTTCATTGCCTGGGTGGTGTGTTTGGGATCCAGCCACGTTTCATCTTCAGTGCCCTTGCTGATGGAAGGAGGTTTTCACTCAAAATCTCTTGATACATGGCCCCATTCATTCTTTCCTTTACATGTATCAGTCATCCTGGTCCCTTGGCTGAAAAACAGCCCCAAAGCATGATGTTTCCACCCGCATGCTTGACAGTAGGTATGGTGTTCTTTGGATGCAACTCAGCATTCTTTCTCCTCCAAACACGATGATTTGAGTTTTAACCAAAAAGTTCTACTTTGGTTTATCTGACCATATGACATTCTCTCAATCCTCTTCTGGATCATCCAAATGCTCTGCAGCAAACTTCAGATGGGCTGGCTTAAGCAGGGGGACACATCTTGATTTGAGTCCCTGGGGGCGTAGTGTATTACTGATGGTAGCCTTTGTTACTTTGGTCCCAGCTCTCTGCAGGTCATTCACTAGGTCCCACCTTGTGGTTCTGGGATTTTTGGCTCACCATTCTTGTGATCATTTTGAGACCACGGGGTGAGATCTTGCGTGGAGCCCCAGATCGAGGGAGATTAGGAGGGAGTCTTGTATGTCTTCCATTTTCTAATAATTGCTCTCACAGTTGATTTCTTCACACCAAGCTGCTTGCCTATTGCAGATTCAGTGTTCCCAGCCTGGTGCAGGTCTACAATTTTGTTTCTGGTGTCATTCGACAGCTCTTTGGTCTTGGCCATAGTGGAGTTTGGAGTGTGACTGTTTGAGGTTGTGGACAGGTGTTTTTTATCCTGATAACAAAACAGGCACCATTAATGCAGGTAACGAGTGGAGGACAGAGAAGACTCTTAAAGAAGAAGTTACAGGTCTGTGAGAGCCAGAAATCTTGCTTGTGTTTAGGTGACCAAATACTTATTTTACCAATGAATTTACCAATTACCGTAATTCATTAGAAATCCTACAATCTGATTTCCTGTTTTCTTTCTCCCCATTCTGTCTCTCATAGTTGAAGTGTACCTATGATGAAAATTACAGGCCTCTCTCATCTTTTTAAGTGGGAGAACTTGCACAATTGGTGGCTGACTAAATACATTTTTTCCCCACTGTATTAATATATCAGGGCAAGATGTCTTGCATGACCTATTTATGTAAAGGACTTTATCTATAACAATCCTCTACAGAGTTAGGCTGGGTTCACATCACATCATTAGGCAGGGGGGAGCTGAATCCTCATGCTCCCGTATGCCTTTCTATGTGCTCCCATATGTAATTCATTTCAATGAGCCGGCCGGAGTGAAACGTTCGGTCCAGTCGGCTCTGTATGCGCTTTTTCCCCGGGCCTAAAACTGTGGTCAACCACGGTTTTAGGTCCGGCTGTAAAAGCGCATACGGCACAAAAATGAGCCAACCGGACCGAACGTTTCACTCCGGCCGGCTCTTTGAAATGAATTACATATGGGAGCGCATAGAAAAGCATACGGGAGCGCAAGGTTTTAGCTCCCCCTGCCGTATGCGCTCCCGTATGGGAGAAAACGTGATGTGAACCCAGCCTTAAGAAGGTTTCTGCACCAGCACAGATGGGGATTCTTTTCTGTGTGAGCAATGAGACTATAGAGCTCTCCCCTAGAGGAAGAGGTCATGGTGAACTCAGTAAAATAGTTCAAACGGGGCCTGAATGCATTTCTGGAAAGAAATAACATTACAGGTTATGGATGCAAGATTTATAGCAAAGGAAATTAATCCAGCGGTTTCTTCGGCCATACTGCCATATTTGGAGTCAAAAAGGATTTTTTCCCCCCTGGTATGAGACAGTTGGCATTAGCCCCATTAGGGTTTTTTTTTCTTCTTCTGGTTTAACACATTAGGGACATAGGTTCAACTTGATGGAGGTGTTTTCTAACCTTAACTATGTCACTATATCACTATGTAGTTAATAACATATTAAAAAATTCCCACCTAGTTTTTGAACGTTGACGCACAAGAAAAGATGTATTGAAGTCTATGTTTTTTGTTGACAGTCACTAGAGGTTTTTTTTTTTTTTTTTTTTTTATAAAATCTGATAGGGGACCTAAAACTACACAAATTAGAAGGATGGTATATCATTATCATATTTGGAACCAAAAAAGTTTTTTTTTCTTTTTACACAAGTTTATACGAGCCTCATCTTTTACATACATGAAGCTTAGGTGTGCATTTGTAGTTAATAATGATGTTTTTCTTAACACTAATGTAGTTTAAAATCAAATCTCTATTCTTAAGGTCAGTATTTTTGTGTTCTTTCACCACACATTGGTTTATGAAATGTTTAAGAAATTCAGCTATTGCATATGTGTGAATTCCCTTTTACCAGAAATGTTGAACATTTTAGTAATTGTTATCTTCCTCTTCCTTTACTTCAATGATGGGTGTAATACAGTATTCCCCATAGAATGTTATGTATTATGCTATTCTAGGTAGTCTATAAAGCTCATACTACTGTAGTTTTCATACAAATTCAGTGACATTGTGTAATAACAGAGTGGGGAAAAGTTCAATACATATTTAGTAATTTAAGACATCTTGAAATTCCATTGTGTTAATTATTAACAGGTAGGGCGATTAAACAAAGATTCTATTGTGCAACTGTTACTTGTCCAACAGGAACCCTTTATTGGTTTCTATGTTTAGTTTAACTTGTTTAAGAAACTAGACTTGTTTTAAAGAGGAATTCTGGTGTTCCGTTGTTTGCTTTGCTTGTGTGGTAGCCCTTGGGGGGTGTATGGTAGTAGTGGTATGGTATCGGTATATGAGGGGTTAATGTTAACCCTATAGTTCGTGACGCCAGGCTAAGGGCTGTTATGCTGAGGCTATGCTCTGGCCTATCGCCGCCCTTCCCAGTAACGACAGGTGCATGAAATGACTGAATGTCCACAAGGAGATTGAACTTGAACAACTTTACTTAAGTGCTTGCGATACATCCAAGGCACAGTAACAGTCTCGTACAAACAGTCCTTATGTTGCTTAGTGACTGACAGTTGTTGCGGACCTTGAGCTATTTATGCAGTCTCTGAATTTAGGGTAGATATTTGCAGATCCGTCCGGATTTAGGGGTATTATTAGGTCCGGTGGTGCTGCAGAGTGTCTGGGAATTGATACACTCTATATTTTGAATGATCCGGCCGTTGCCGCAAGGCTCGGGCCTAACTCACTGCATTAGCTGCGGTACAGGTCCTTCTAGTTTGACAGCCCAGGAACAAGAGAGCGAAAACATGGCCGCCGCTCCCTTATATGGGCAGGGGGCGGGGTGAATCTGATTGGTCCGAACATCTGTCATTCACCATTACAGAGAGTAATGGGATTGCTTACATAACAGGGCCTCCAGAGGTCCTTAACCCCGTAAGGACTGAGCCCTTTTTCACCTTAAGGACCAGAGCTTTTTTTGAACATCTGACCACTGTCACTTTAAACATTAATAACTCTGGGATGCTTTTACTTATCATTCTGATTCCGAGATAGTTTTTTCGTGACATATTCTACTTTAACATAGTGGTAACATTTTGTGGTAACTTGCATCCTTTCTTGGTGAAAAATCCCCAAATTTGATTAAAAAAAATGAAAATTTTGCATTTTTCTAACTTTGAAGCTCTCTGCTTGTAAGGAAAATGGATATTCAAAATAATTTTTTTTTGGTTCACATATACAATATGTCTACTTTATGTTGGCATCATAACATTTATGAGTTTTTACTTTTGGAAGACACCAGAGGATTTCAAAGTTCAGCAGCAATTTTGACATTTTTCACAAAATTTTCAAACTCGCTATTTTTCAATGACCAGTTCAGTTTTGAAGTGGATTTGAAGGGCCTTCATATTAGAAATACCCCACAAATGACCCATTATAAAAACTGCACCCCCCAAAGTATTCAAAATGACATTCAGTAAGTGTTTTAACCCTTTAGGTGTTTCACAGGAATAGCAGCAAAGTGAAGGAGAAGATTCAAAATCTTCATTTTTTACACTCGCATGTTCTTGTAGACCAAATTTTTGAATTTTTGCAAGGGGTAAAAAGGAGAAATTTTTTACTTGTATTTGAAACCCAATTTCTCTCGAGTAAGGACATACCTCCTATGTCCATGTAAAGTGTTCGGCGGGCGCAGTAGAGGGCTCAGAAGCGAAGGAGCGACAAATGGTTTTTGGGGGGCATGTCACCTTTAGGAAGCCCCTATGGTGCCAGAACAGCAAAAAAAAAAACACATGGCATACCATTTTGGAAAGTAGACCCCACGGGGAACATAACAAGGGGTGAAGTGAACCTTAATACCCCACAGGTGATTCACGACTTTTGTATATGTAAAAAAAAAAAAAAAATGTTTACCTAAAATGCTTGGTTTCCCAAAAATGTTACATTTTTAAAAAGGGTAATAGCAGAAAATACCCCCCCAAAATTTGAAGCCCAATTTCTCCCGATTCAGAAAAGACCCCATATGGGGATGAAAAGTGCTCTGCTGGTGCATTACAGGTCTCAGAAGAGAAGGAGTCACATTTGGCTTTTTGAAAGCAAATTTTGCTCTGGGGGCATGCCGCATTTAGGAAGCCCCTATGGTGCCAGAACAGCAAAAAAAAAAAAACCCACATGGCATACCATTTTGGAAACTAGACCCCTCGGGGAACGTAACAAGGGGTAATGTGAACCTTAATACCCCACAGGTGTTTCACGACTATTTCATATGTAAAAAAAATAAAAAAATTTTTACCTAAAATGCTTTGTTTCCCAAAAATTTTACATTTTTAAAAAGGGTAATAGCAGAAAATACTCCCCAAAATTTGTAACACAATTTCTCCCGAGTACGGCGATACCCCATATGTGACCCTAAACTGTTGCCTTGAAATACGACAGGGCACCAAAGTGAGAGCGCCATGCGCATTTGAGGCCTAAATTAGGGATTTGCATAGGGGTGGACATAGGGGTATTCTACGCCAGTGATTCCCAAACAGGGTGCCTCCAGCTGTTGTAAAACTCCCAGCATGCCTGGTCAGTCAGTGGCTATCTGGCAATACTGGGAGTAGTTGTTTTGCAACAGCTGGAGGCTCCGTTTTGGAAACAGTGGCATACCAGATGTTTTTCATTTTTATTGGGGAGGGGAGGGGGGCTGTGTAGGGGTATGTGTATATGTAGTGTTTTTTACTTTTTATTTTATTTTGTGTTAGTGTAGTGTAGTGTTTTTAGGGTACAGTCGCACGGGCGGGGGTTCACAGTAGTTCCTCGCTGGCAGTTTGAGCTGCGGCAGAAAATTTGCCGCAGCTCAAACCTGCAGCCAGATACTTACTGTAAACCTCCGCCCATGTGAGTGTACCCTGTACATTCACATTGGGGGGGGGGATACCTCCAGCTGTTGCAAAACTACAAATCCCAGCATGTACGGTTTATCAGTGCATGCTGGGAGTTGTAGTTTTGCAACAGCTGGAGACACACTGGTTGTGAAACACCGAGTTTGGTAACAAACTCAGTGTTTTGCAACCAGTGTGCCCTCAGCTGTTGCAAAAGCTACAACCCCCAGCATGTACGGAAAGCAGAAGGGCATGCTGGGACTTGTAGTTATGCAACAGTTGGAGGCATACTACTTTGGCTGGGGATTGTATTTATGCAACAGCTGGAGACACACTGGTGTGCTACTTAACTCTGAGTTTCACAACCAGTGTGCCTCCAGCTGTTGCATAACTACAACTCTCAGCAGTCACCGACAGCCAACGGGCATGCTGGGAGTTGTAGTTATGCAACCAGCAGATGCACCACTACAACTCCCAGCATGCACTTTAGCTGTTTGTGCAAGCTGGGAGTTGTAGTTATACAACAGCTGAAGGTACACTTTTCCATAGAAAAAATGTGCCTCCAGCTGTTGCAAAAAAAGTCCCAGCATGCCCATAAGGCAATGCTGGGAGTTGTGGTGGTCTGCCTCCTGCTGTTGCATAACTACAGCTCCCAGCATGCCCTTTTTGCATGCTGGGAGCTGTTGCTAAGCAACAGCAGGAGGCTGTCACTCACCTCCTACTGCTGCTCCGGGACACAGGTCAGTCCCTCGCCGCCGCCGCTCCTGGGGCCCCGATCCCAACATTGACGCCGGGGATCGGGGTCCCCAGCTCCCGGGGTCTTCTTCCCGCACCCACTCACGTCCTCCGGAAGAGGGGCAGAGTGGGTTGCAGGAGTGACACCCGCAGCAGGTGCCCTGATTGGTCGGCCGGTAAACCGGCCGACGAATCAGGGCGATCGTGAGGTGGCACCAGTGCCACCTCACTCCTGCTGGCTATGGCTGTTCGGGACCGTCAGAGACTCGGGTCTCACTGGAGACCCGATTGACCCGGAATCCGCCGCAGATCGCTGGGCTGAATTGTCCAGCGATCTGCGGCCATCGCCGACATGGGGGGTCATCATGACCCCCCTGGGTGATATGCCGGGATGCCTGCTGAACGATTTCAGCAGGCATCCGGCACCGGCTCCCCTCCAGCTAGCGGCGGGGGCCGGAAATGCGCAGAGCGTATCCATACGCCCTGTGTCCTTAAGGACTTGGAAACGGGGGCCTATAGATACGCCCTGTGTCCTTAAGGGGTTAAAGGGAACTCCACCCCTGGCATCTTATCCCCTATCCAAAGGATAGGGGATAAGATGTTAGATAGCCGCGGTCCCGCTGCTGGGGACACTGGGATCGCCGCTGCGGCACTCCACCATTATTACTGCACAGAGCGAGTTCGCTCTGTGCGTAATGACGGGCGATACAGGGGCCGGAGCAGTGTGACGTCATGGCTCCGCCCCTCATGACATCACAGCCCGTCCCTTTAATGCAAGTCTATGGCAGGGGGCGTGACAACCGCCACGCCCCCTCCCATAGACTTGTATTGACCGGGGCGGGCCGTGACGTCACGAGGGGTGGAGCCGTGACGTAACGATGCTCCGGCCCCTGTATTGCCTGTCATTACGTGCAAAGCGATCTCGCTCTGCGCAGTAATGATAGCGGGGTGCTGCAGCAGCGATCCCCGAGGTCCCCAGCAGCGGGACCCCGGCGATCTGACATCTTATCCCCTATACTTTGGATAGGGGATAAGATGTCTAGGGGCGGAGTATGCCTTTAAGCAGAATACCATAGAGTTTACCTAGTCACGTGACCCGCAGGTCCTGCAACGCTATGGAACAGGTAATTAACCATTTATTTACATATATTTTACCCTATTTACATTAACCTTAAATAAATTACTGGTCTATGAGCTGGAATAGAGGCGACAAGGGGTAAACTACATCACAGGGATCCCAACGTCCTAGGGACTCTGACTATGGGGACCCACAGATACATAGGTACCGTATAGGATGCGGTACCGGGACACCACACTTGTTACTTCTAAGATGGACTCATCTCAGTAGTAACACCCCAGTTAACCAGTCATTGACTAGTGTTGAGGGCAAATATTTGAAATGTGAATTTTTACCGCGAATATCTGTGTTTTTGCGAATATTTAGAATATAGTGCTATATATTCGTAATGACGAATATTCGTTTTTTTTTCCTTCACAGTACACATCACAACAATGATGTGTACTGTGTAAAAAAAAAGTGATTATTCCTCCCTGCTTCTAGCTTGTGGTCCAAAGAAGGCTCCAATATTATTTACTTACTGTGGGAGTCGGTGTGGAACGCGAACATTTGTATATGTGAATATGTAAATATTCGCGAATATCGGCACTTCCAGAGGACACTGATCCCTCCCTCCTTTTAGCATGTGGGCCAATGAGAAGGATGCAAATACAGTTGTCATAGGTTAGCAACATCCCTAGCAACCAATAGGAAAGTTGCCCACCCCTTCACTATAGAAGATTCTTCCCAGCAGCGTTTTTTTGCAGTTTCATGTGGTTGTAAACCACATAGCAAATCAAATTATAAACTGAATTAATAGTTATTAATAAAACTTCAGATCACAGCACAAAAAAATTATACCGAAAAATAAAAAAGTTATAGGGGTCAGAAGAGGACAATGTTCAACGTATTAATTTTGGTGCATGTAGTTATAATTTTCTTTTAGTAGTAAAATAAAATCAAACCTATATAAATTGGGTATCCTTGCGACCGTATGGACCTACAGAATAAATAATAAATATAAGGTGCAATTTTACCGAAGACTGCGTAGAAACGGAAGCCACTAAAAATTAGAAAATATTTTTTTTATTTTTTTTATTTTGCCCCACAAATAATTTTTTTCTGGTTTCTCTGTAGATTTTGTTGTGAAATTATTAATGGTATTACAAAGTAAAATTGTTGGCAAAAAGAATAAGCCCCTATGGATTTTTAGGTGGTAAATTAAAAGTGTTATGATTTTTAGAAGATGAAAAGGAAAAAACTAAAGTGCAAAATTGAAAAATCGCCAACGAGGGAAGGGGTTAAGGGCTTGCTGGGACTTGTGGTAGGACTGGACAGTTGAATGACCATGCTGACTTGACAGATGACAGGGACTGACTTGACTCTTAAAGCTGTGACTTTAGCTTACTTGACTAGATGGTGGCTGCAGGACTTGACTTTGAGGTCTCCAACACTCTGGACACACACACTAGGCATGACTGCACTGGACCTCAGCTTAGCAGAAGAGCAGAGCTCAAAGAGAAAGAAGCTAGCTCCACCCAGGGCTTATATGGGGGAGACTAGCAGGGAGCCCATAGGTCATTCTTGGGATCATCTGGTCACTGGTACCTCCTGGGTAACAATCACATGACATATAACATGGTATAACTCTTAAAGCAACATTACATTTTATAACACTTTACATGGTAAAACATATTTACAATGGGGAAACAAGTGCAGGGGGCCTTGGGGACACTAAAGGAGGCTGCCTGACAGGACAGCAGGAGCACGGGGTAACACCTCCCATACTGGGCCACCACAACTGACTAATAGAAGTCCGATATAAGTTGATGCACTCTACCCATGTCGCCTGCACCTGGGTTATCAATAATGTGTGGGGGATACTCAGTGTGAGGGGGGCAATGAATAGGCATTCCTTACTGTGTGAGAGACACCAAGGCACATCTTTACTGTGAGAGGGTATCATCACTATGTGTAAAATACAAAGGGGAAATGCTTTACTGTGTGGGGGATACTATAACTGTGTGCTGCACAAAGGATGACACTATTACTGTGTGTGGGGACTTATACTGTGATATGACAGTATTTTAGTGTAAGGGTGTTTGTTCTCTTAAACTAAAAGATGACAGTGATTAGACCAATCTTTTGAAGTTTATTTTGGCTTGGACAAAATCGGTCAGCCGTTTTGAATTGTATTCAGAGATCGTATAGCATGCAGTAATGCCCAGAATGCTCAGAAATGTTGTGTATGACAATCTGAGGTCCCCTAACTCTCCAACCCCTTTAACTCCTTAACTCCTTCAGGACGAAGGGCGTACCTGTACGCCCCTCTCCAGGTCCCGGTGTTTAAAACGGGGTCACACCGTGTCGGTCCCAGCTGCTAAAGATAGCCGGGACCCTGGGCTAATAGCGTGCAGCACCGATCGTTGTGCCGCGAGCTATTAACCCTTTAGACGCGGCGATCAAAGTTGATCGCCGCGTCTAAAAATTAAACGCTTCCCGGCAGCTCAGTCGGGCTGATCGGGACTATCGCGATAAAATCGCAATGTCCCAATCAGCTAGGATGCGAGCGGAGACCCCCTTACCTTGCTCCGTCACGTCCGATCAGCATTTGATTGCTCCAGGCTACAGGCTTGAGAAATCGAGCCCCTATCTTGCAGATCCATGCAAAGGTATGGCTTTGCAGGGATCAGGGTAAGAGATCAGTGTGTGCAATGTTATAGCTCCGTATGGGAGCTATAACACTGCGGGAAAAAAAAGTGAAAAAAAAAGTTAACAAAGGTCATTTAACCCCTTCCCTAATAAAAGTTTGAATCACCCCCCTTTTCCCATACAAATAACCTATGAAAATAAAAATAAACATATGTGGTATCACCGCGTGTGGAAATGTCCGAACTATAAAAATATATCGTTAATTAAACCGCACGTCAATGGCGTATGCGCAAAGGAATTCCAAAGTCCAAAATAGCGTATTTTTGGTAACTTTTTATATCATGAAAAAACGAATAAAAAGCGATCAAAAAGTCTGATCAATATGGTACCGATAAAAACTTCAGAACAAGGCGCAAAAAATGAGTCCTCATACCGGCCCGTATGCGGAAAAATAAAAAAATTATAGGGGTTAGAAGATGAGAATTTTTTACATATAAATTTTCCTTTATTTAGGTTATGTTTTTTTCCCGAAGTACGACAATATCCAATCTTTATAAGTAGGGTATCATTTTAACTGTATGGAACTACAGAATAAAGATAAGGTGTTATTTTTACCAAAAAATGCACTGCGTAGAAACGGAAGCCCCCAAAAGTTACAAAATGACATTTTTTGTTCATTTTTGTCTCACAATGATTTTTTTCGCCATTTTGACGTGAATTTTTTGGTAAAATGACTAATGTCACTGCAAAGTAGAATTGGTGGCGCAAAAAATAAGCCATCATAATTTTATGTGCAAAATTGAAAGCGTTATGATTTTTAGAAGGTGATGAGGAAAAAATGAAAATGCAAAAACGGAAAAACCCTGCATCCTTAAGGGGTTAATGATCCAGCTAATTAGGCCTGTATGTCATTTAAAGATCCAGCCTGTTGTTTTTTAATTCTAGGATGTGTGAATTTATTAGAGAATATGTAATGTCCGTTTATTTGTTTTTGTATTTTTCTGTTTTGGTTTGTATTCACACACTAGGATGTTCAGAGCAGTTTGCTATTCTTCCTGAATATGGAATAGTTAATGCTCTGAACGAATGAGAACTCCGGTGGGGTTATTTAACCAGAGTTCTCCTGCATTCTGGTGCTGGTTATTTGTGCAATATACATCCATGTCTGCTTGAGCATGCACCTTGTGTTTATCTTGTGATATTATCTGAGCCTTGGTTAAATAGTCTTGTTTATTGTGGATTTTAGTCTGTGTTACATATGTTGGTTTTTAGGATTGTATGTTCACTCTGCTTAGTCTGTGTTCACACTGAGTTTGCTTTCACTTGTGCTCTGTATGTTATAATTCCTGTTTGGTATCCTGGAGTCTATTTAGACTCCTCCAGTTCTGGTCTAGAGTTTTTGTGCTTTATATTTCTGTTTCCTACTCGGTCAGCATCCTGATCACACGGTGGGGTGTGCCCCGCTGGCTAATAGTCTATTTAGCTTTAGTATTAACGTCTACTCTTTTTGTGGAGTGACGAGTCTAGAGAGTTCATGATTTCTGCTCTTTGGAGTTTTTTGTACATGCACTGATCATAGCACACATGATCACTGACCTAGTGTTTTAGCTTTCAGTTCTTCTGTTTATCCCCTTCAACTCCGGGATTCTGCTATATACTTATTCCATAACTAGTCTTGTTCATTTTACCATGTCTGCCGTTTATCTGGATTCTGGTTTATGAACTGTTTGTAAATACATTTTCTTCTGCCCTATTTGTGAGTTTATATTCTGTCTGGTATATCTGGTTGTCTGGTAGTTTTCCCGTTCTGTTTCTGGACTGTGACCGACTATGTTTCTTTGGTTTTATGATACTGCACTTTAGTGCAGGGAGGGACCGGCTCCAAGTTGTCAATCCACCATTTTAGGGTGGATGCGCAAGTAGGCAGGGAGAGTGTTACTAGAAACAGCTTAGGGCTCACTCTCCCTGTCCACCCCCGGTCACGACAGAATATCTCTGGGAATGGTTTGCCAATTCAAACAATTCTGACATTATTTTTTTTGTTGCGAGTTGTACTACATGTGCATAGCAAAGTAGGCCGAAATAATCTGTATGTTTTTTTATTTAAATTATGATGTTTACAAAAATTGTTTATCGGTTTTAGGTCCGGTTGTAAAAGCGCATACGGCGCAAAAATGAGCCGACCGGACCGAACGTTTCACTCCGGTCGGCTCATTGAAGTGAATGACATACGGGAGCGCATACGGTCACATACGGGAGCGCGAGGTTTTAGCTCCCTCCTGCCGTATGCGCTCCCGTATGGGACAAAACGTAGTGTGGACCCAGCCTTAGGCAATAACTTAGGCCATATTTGATTGTCTGGCCACATGGTAGGACCCAGAAGGAGAAGAGCGCCAATTGGCTTTCAGAACATCCTTTTACGCCAAACAAATTATATGTTGCAGTCACTAAAGCATTCCCCTAGGCCAGTAGAGAGTACTTTTAGTTCTTACTGTTTGACCATATTTGTTAAAATTAAAGTGTAAAAAATAAAAATGTTCTTTTTTTCCCCACAAATGCATCATTTATTGGACATATTTTTATACATCACTTCTGAAATGGAGAAAATGCATTTGAGCCCTTATTGTGTGGCTAGAATTATTACTAAGTAAGTGGAAAAAATATATATATATTTTTTCACAAATGCATAAATTGTGGGACATATTATTTGTACATACCTTCTGAAATGGAGGAAATACACCCCAACATATATTATGCTGTTTGTCCTTTGTTAGGCAATACACCCTCTTAGGCCACATTTGGTTGTTTTTATTTTCTAATTATATACCGTATTTATCGGCGTATAACACGCACTTTTTAGGCAAAATTTTTTAGCCTAAAGTCTGTGTGCGTGTTATACGCCGATACACCCCCAGGAAAGGCAGGGGGAGAGAGGCCGTCGCTGCCAGGGGGAGAGAAGGGGCAGCGGCACCCATTGCCGGCGCCGCTGCCCCGTTGCCTCCCCCCATCCCCGGTGGCATAATTACCTGAGTCGGGTCCGCGCTGCTCCAGGCCTCCGTCGTGCGTCCCCGGCGTTGTTGCTATGCGCTGAACGGCGCGGCGCATGACGTCAGAGCGCCGCGCCGTGCATAGCAATGACGCTGGGGACGCACGACGGAGGCCTGGAGCAGCGCGGACCCGACTCAGGTAATTATGCCACCGGGGATGGGGGGAGGCAACGGGGCAGCGGCGCCAGCAATGGGTGCCGCTGCCCCTTCTCTCCCCCTGGCTGTCGGCGCCGCTTCTCTCTCCCTGGCTATCGGCGCCGGCACCGATAGTCAGGGGGACAGAACGGGCAGCGGCGCCGATAACCAGGGGGTGAAAAGGGCCGACAGCAGTGCTCTAGACCCCAGGAAAGGCAGGGGGAGAGAAGCGGGCAGCGACGGCCTCTCTCCCCCTGCCTTTCCTGGGGGTATATCGGGGTATACACGCGCACACACGCACCCTCATTTTACCATGGATATTTGGGTAAAAAACTTTTTTTACCCAAATATCCTTGGTAAAATGAGGGTGCGTGTTATAGGCCGGTGCGTGGTATACCCCGATAAATACGGTATTTCTAATTAGATTATAGCAGAGTGCAGTGCTTATAACAATGTGATGCAAAGTATTTTATTGACACTGCTATAATCCAATATACCCTGTTTTGATTACTGTGACACCGGCCACAAAAACTGGCCGAAAAATTAGCTAATATTCCCACATACTGGTGGAGCAGTTGCCCGTAACAACCAACCAGATTGCTTCTTTTATTTTTAAGAATGCCTTTGAAAAATGAAAGACGCAATCTGATTAGTTGCTATGGGCAACTGCTTCACTTTTCCTCTGTACAGGTTTTCATAAATCTCCCCCACTGACCATACAGAGGTAGAGACCAAATTCTGCAGACAGTATATTTATTACAATTACATTTAAGCACTCACAGGCGATGTCTTCTCTGATCAGAGTCGTTCACATTTCTCATTTTTTATTTTCACAAGGGAAAATAGGAAAAAAGCCCCCCAAAATATGTATACCCCATATGTGCATGTAAAGTGTTCTGCGGGTGGACTACAATGCTCAGAAGAGAAGGAGTGACATTGGGCTTTTGGAGAGAGAATGTTTCCGAAATTGAAGGCCATGTGTGTTTACAAAGCTCCCATGGTGCAAGAACAGTGGACCCCCCCCCCCCCACATGTGACCCCATTTTGGAAACTACACCCTTCACAGAATGTAACAAGGGGTGCAGTGAGCATTTACACCCCACAGGTGTCTGACAGATTTTTGGAACAATGGTCCGTGAAAATGTAATTTAACAAAAAAATGTATTTTTCATTTGCACATGCCACTGTTCCAAAGATCAGTCAAACGCTAGTGGGGTATAAATGCTCACTGCACCCCTTATTAAATTATGTGAGGGGTGTAGTTTCCAAAATTTGGTCACATGTGGGGAACACACATGGCCCACGACTTCTATTCCAACTGAATTCTCTCTCCAAAAGCTCAATGGCGCTCCTTCTCTTCTGAGCATTGTAATTCGCCCACAGAGCACTTTACATCCACTCATGGGATATTTCCATAATAGGCTTTTTCTCCTATTACCCCTTGTGAAAATGAAAAATATGGGGTAACACCAGCATTTTAGTGAAAAAATAAATAAATTATTTACACATCCAACTTAACAAAAAGTCATCAAACACCTGTGGGGTGTTAAGGTTCACTGTATCCCTGGTTACGTTCCATGAGTGGTGTAGTTTCCAAAATACACTGCTCAAAAAAATAAAGGGAACACTAAGATAACACATCCTAGATCTGAATGAATGAACTAATAGTATGAAATACTTTCCTCTTTACATAGTTGAATGTGCTGACAACAAAATCACACAAAAATTATCAATGGAAATCAAATTTATCAACCCATGGAGGTCTGGATATGGAGTCACACTCATAATTAAAGTGGATAACCACACTACAGGCTGATCCAACCTTGATATAATGTAATTAAAAACAAGTCAAAATGAGGCTCAGTAGTGTGTGTGGCCTCCACGTTTCTGTATGACCTCCCTACAATGCCTGGGCATGTGCCTGATGAGGTGTCGGATGGTCTCCTGAGGGATGTTCTCCCAGACCAGGACTAAAGAATGGAGCAAGACATGATGTCCCAGATGTGCTCAATCAGATATAAGTCTGGAGAATGGGCGGCCCAGTCCATGGCATCAATGCCTTCATCTTGCAGGAACTGCTGACACACTCCAGCTACATGAGGTCTAGCATTGTCTTGCATTAGGAGGAACCCAGGGCCAACCGCACCTGCATATGGTCTCACAAGGGGTCTGAGGATCCCATCTTGGTACCTAATGGCAGTCAGGCTACCTCTGGCAAGCACATGGAGGGCTGTGCGGCCCCACAAAGAAATGTCACTCCACACCATGACTGACCCACCGCCAAACCGGTCATGCTGGAGGATGTTGCAGGCAGCAGAACGTTCTCCACGGCATCTCCAGACTCTGTCATGTCTGTCACATGTTCTCAGTGTGAACCTGCTTTCATCTGTGAAGAGCACAGGGTGCCAGTGGCGAATTTGCCAATCTTGGTGTTCTCTGGTAAATGCCAAACGTCCAGCACGGTGTTGGGCTGTAAGCACAATCCCCACCTCTGTACGTCGGGCCCTCATACCTCCCTCATGGAGTCTGTTTCTGACCGTTTTAGTGGATACATTCACATTTGTGGCCTGATGGAGGTCATTTTTCAGGGCCTTGGCAGTGCTCTTCCTGCTCCTCCTTGCACAAAGGCAGAGGTAGCGGTCCTGCTGCTGGGTTGTTGTCCTCCTATGGCCTCCTCCATGTCTCCTGATTTACTGGCCTGTCTCCTGGTAGTGCCTCCATGCTCTGGACACTACGCTGACAGACACAGGAAACCTTCTTGCCACAGCTCACATTGATGTGCCATCCTGGATGAGCTGCACTACCTGAGACACTTGTGTGGGTTGTAGACTCCATCTCATGCTACCACTAGAGTGAAAGCACTACCAGCATATAAAAGGGACCATAACATCAGCAAGGAAGCATAGAAACTGAGAAGTGGTCTGTGGTCACCACCCGCAGGACCATTCCTTTATTGGGGGTGTCTTGCTAATTGCCTATAATTGATTGTCATTCAGTGTTTGTTGCTTCCTGAGTGGACAGTGTGATTTCACAGAAGTGTGATTGACTTGGAGTTAAATTTTGTTGTTTAAGTGTTCCCTTTATTTTTTTGAGCAGTGTATTTCAACTAAATTTTTATATGATTTTGTGTTGTTTTAGTATTATTTACTGTTTACAGGATGTGATGTCATTGTCAGGTGACATGATGTGATGTCATTGTCAGGTCACAGAATGTGATGTCATTTTCAGGTGACAGGATGTGATATCATTGTCAGGTGACAGGATGTGATGTCATTGTCAGGTGGCAGGATGTGATGTCATTGTCAGGTGACAGAATGTGATGTCACTGTCAGGTGTCTATCCCACCTTAATGAGCGCTTGTTCATGTGTCCCTATATATACCTTGCTTGTACACTGTTTTTATACTGATCTGAAGAAGGGGTTGGCACCCTTGAAACGCGTCATCTGTTTTATCCCCAATAAAATCCTCCAGTGTATTTGCATTACCCGCAACTCTGGTTTGATTTTTTATTCATCTCTCTGGATACTCGCAGCGCCCCTCCAAAGGTCTTCTTTCTGTCTTCTACACCATGTTGCATTTATCAGGATTGGTTCTCCTCCTCCTGGGACCCTGGGCACAGCAGCTTTACCACCATTTGTAACCCACTATTTGGGTTGATATGCAAGTTTTTCACTTGCTCCAGGTGAGCAGCCACTACTTAGGGGAGCTTTAAACCTCCCAACACCTTTACCTTCCAAGAGGCTAAAAGATATCACACTAGGTGCCTTTGCGTGGGTCTCTCTTTTTGTTTTATTATCCATAAATGACAGCTGCAAAGCACAAGAGGAGGATTAAGCAAAACCTGTGCAGAGGAAAAGTTGACCAGTTGCCCATTGCAATAATCAGATTGCTTCATTTATTATTCAGAGGCCTTTTTTTTTTTTATTAAATAAGCAATTTATGGATACACCACCTGCATGTGATTTGCTTTGTAAGAACAATCGCGTCTGTGGAAAGGAAAATAGATAACAGATTTTGCCAGCAAAGGATTAAGTGTAATTAAACAATATCCTGACATATGTTATTGAATCCACTAGGCTGAGCACAACACTTACATTCATAATGGGAATGATGAGAGAGGTGGGAACATGCTTTTGAAACTTGAATAGTTTTTTTTCTTATAATTATTAACGTTTTACTAAATCATTCACATAAAGTATCAGTACTTATGACTTATTTTTAATGAAAATAATTATTTCTTCTAGAGGAAGCTCAGAAATAAATGAAAGCACACTACCTCGCACGCCAGAAAGGAAGCACTTATCAACTTCACTACAGCATGTTGTGATAACAGAAACTGAGGCACCAGGTTGTTAAAATAATATTCTTTCTTTATTCTTTGCTTTCGCCATAACTCACCTGCATTTTAAACCATTGTGTAAGAGCCTTATATTTAACGAAAACTTAAAATATATCCCATCTACAGATGTATACATATATATATATATATATATATATATATATATATATATATATATATATCTGGTTCCCACCTTCCTGAACCTTTACACCTCACAATGGCTCAGATGTATCAATCTGCCTGAACCCCAAACTGTCTGATTTGTCCATAACAACCAATCATGGTTCAGCTTTTATTTTGCCAGAGCTCGTTAAGATATGAAAGCTGAGCTGTGATTGGTCTTTATAGGCAAAACCAGACAGTTTTGGGTTCAGGCAGATTGATACAGCTGGGCCATGAAGTAGGAGCCAGAAGTCACACTTAATATTTTTGGGAAGAGTAAGGCTGGGTTCACACTACGTAATCTCTGGGCAGAATTTCTGCCGGAGATTTAGCCGGCGGCACTAGTACCGCACGGACTGCATTGCCGTCCCCGCGGCACTAGTACCGCACGGACTGCATTGCCGTCCCCATAGACAGCAATGCATTTCTGGGTAGATCTTTTGGCAGATCTGCTCAGAAATGCATTGACATCTATGGGCATGGCAATGCAGTCCACATGGTCCTAGTGCCACAGGCTTGGTCTCCGGCAGAAATTCTGCCCAGAAATTCCACAGTGGGAACCCAGCCTAAAAATACTTAGTTGTGCATTTAGGGTGTGTTCCCACCTGGCGTATGTGCAGCATATTTCACGCTGCGCAAAATTTACGGCAGCAGCGGGAAATATGCTGTGTATTTCCCACTCACTATACACACTGGGCTTTCCGGCGGCAGCCCTATGTGTGCAGTGAGTTTTGGAGGCGGAGCCATGCATCACAGTCACGCCGGCACATGGCCCCGCCTCCAAAACTCACTACACGCATAGGGCTGCCGCCGGAAAGCCCTGTGTATAGTGAACGAGGAATACGCAGCGTATTTCCCGCTACTGCCATAAATTTTGCGCAGCATGAAATACGCTGCGTATACGCCAGGTGGGAATGCACCCTTAAGGTGTTTTTAAGGTGAGGAAAATATACAATTTGCTTTAATCCAATTTAATTAAGTTTGTGCACTGGTATATTTAATGTGCAGAACATTTATGCAAGGAAGCATTGCTGACTGCAAACAGTGTTAGGACCCATTCAGACAGCGGAATATCGGCCAGGAAAAGTTCCGGGCAGACATTCTGTGCTCGGCAGGCAGCCGTCACTAGGACAGCATCCATTTACACTAATGCATGTCCATGCAGATTCCGCTGAAAGAATGAATATGTTCATTCTTTAGTGGAGTCCGGAATTTGAATTTCTGCACAGAAATTCTACCATGTGTACAGTGCCACAGAATCCCATTGAAAACAATAGAAGGCACTGCACCGAAATTTCGAGTTAAATATTTCCACTGGATTCCACTTGGAAATGACACTGTGTGAACAGGTCCCTAAGCTCATGTTCACATGACAGAATTTCCTCACTGAATTTCCTCTACAGCCATGTTCACACAGCCGAAAATGTGCGCAATGTCCAGCCAGAAACCAAGGGCAGACATTCCGCACGTATGAATGTTTTCGTGGGCGCTAGAACCACTCGGAAATGTGCCATATGAAAGACTGCAGTCAGGATTCCACCTTTTGCACAGTGCAGCAGAATGCCACTGAAATCAGTGGGACTCTGCTGCACCTTAACTTCTGAGCTGAATATTTCTGTGGAATTCTGCTTGAAAATTCCACTGTGTGAACATTGCTTACTTCTCCATGTAAACACCATGGCATACAAGTAATTGGAAGCAGATTCCAAGAAGAATCTTAATGTGGAAATTCGGCCTGGAATCAAAGCCCTATTAATGGAAGGTCCTGAACTGACATGTCTAAACATTCCCCAATGAAGTCTTTTGGGGCTGGGAACGGGTTTCTTTTCTTGGCTTCTTTTTGAGTGTTTTCACTTTGTGAACATACCCTTATAATGTATTAACATAGTGATATTGTAAACATCATCTACAGGTACAGAGTACATTTGAAAAAAGATGTATATTCATGAAATTCAGCCAATCTACTGAATAGTTGCAAAATATCTTGTCATATTCACTTTTTTAAATTATATTTGTAATCTATTTTATTCAGATGAAGTATATGATGATGTTGATGTGGTCCTTGGAAGAAATAATCCAACAACTTCCCAAATGAGGTAATTTTTGTCTTTATCAAAGATTTAATAATGATTAAAACTTGTGGGCCTAGACACCATCCATGAATATATGAACAAGCCTGATCCTTTAGATGCATCTGTATTGTGCCAATGTGCATACAGTTATGGTTTACTTGTCTGCTAAAAACTGTTTCAGCAGACTTTATGCTAGCTATCTGCTTAGCAGAGTCTGAGGGCTCCCAGGTTTTTCCCTTCCCAGGTTTAAACCTTATACTATTCTTCCCTGCTGAAGGTCCCCAGGCTGAATCCACAATGTTTTCACAGTAAGCAGAAGAGCACTTGCAATTCTGATAGTTGAGTCAGGACCTGGAAATGCCATTTTAAACAGTCGCAATTCCAAGTTCAGCACCAGTCATGGCCCCTAGCATTATGTGTAAGAACCCCCTAAATAGCCAACAACAAATGCAGGGCAGGAGAAAGTTAGTACTATCTACAACAGTAGTGCATCAACACCCAGCACAGCAGACCAAAGATAAGTCAAATAATCCAATAGTCAGTGTGATCAGTGTTATCGGCGCTTGACTGCTCCTGCCTGGATCTCAGGCACGGAGCAGTCATTCGTCGATCGGACACCGAGGAGGCCGGTAAGGGCCCTCCCGGTGTCCTGTAAGCTGTTCGGGACGCCGCAATACTTTCACTTTCACTTTAGAAGCGGCGGTCAGCTTTGACCGCCGCTTCTAAAGGGTCAATACCGCACATTGCCGCGATCGGCGATGTGTGGTATTAGCCGCGGTACTGAACATTTATGTGTAGGGGTGATCTGGAGAAATCATTGTTGGTCAGGTATGGCTTTATAAATTGCTAGAGATATTTCAATGAAACACGTGTTACTTATATATAAAAAATATATACTGGACTTAAATCAACCCTAACCACTCCTATTTGTGATGAGGGGGGGGGGGGGGGAGGTTGCTTTAAGTCCCAAGCAAATCTATAGGACCTCCAATATATCTGCTGATCGCATTACTCTTGAGGTGCAGGGATTGTGCAGGGCTTTTAAACATCCTGCTGATGGCAGGCAGGTGCAGAGAACAGTTAGTGCGGGAGGCAGGATATGAGCACAAGATTCACAGAAGGGATTGGATATGAGATTGGAAGCATCATTGTTTCTTTTCCTCTTCCACAAGGCTTAGACAGAAGACAAGGCAACAATGGATACTCTGGCTTGTATGATATAAATTTCATAAATTACTCATTTAAAATGTAGCAAACTGCCATGTGACTGCCATGTCTCAACTACTATTTTGTGTATATGTATGTATATATATATATATATATATATATATATATATATATATATACATACATACAGTCATGTCCGTAAATGTTGGCACCCCTGAAATTTTTCAAGAAAGTGAAGTATTTCACATGTTTATTCCCTTTGTGTGTATTCGAACTAAACCAAAAAAAAAAAGAGGAAAAAAAGCAAATTGGACATAATGTCACACCAAACTCCAAAAATGGGCTAGACAAATTCATTGGCACCGTTTCAAAATTGTGGAAAAATAAGATTGTTTCAAGCATATGATGCTCCTTTAAACTCACCTGGGGCAAGTAACAGGTGTGGACAATATAAAAATCACACCTGAAAGCAGATAAAAAGGAGAGAAGTTCACTTAGTCTTTGCAATGTGTGTCTGTGTGTGCCACACTAAGCATGGACAACAGAAAGAGGAGAAGAGAACTGTCTGAGGACTTGAGAACCAAAATAGTGGAAAAATATCAACAATCTCAAGGTTACAAGTCCATCTCCAGAGATCAAGATTTGCCTTTGTCCACCGTGCGCAACATTATCAAGAAGTTTGCAACCCATGGCACTGTAGCTAATCTCCCTGGGCATGGACGGAAGAGAAAAATTGATGAAAGGTGTCAATACAGGATAGTCAGGATGGTGGATAAGCAGCCCCAAACAAGTTCCAAAGATATTCAAGCTGTCCTGCAGGCTCAGGGAGCATTCGTGTCAGTGCAAACTATCCGTTGACATTTAAATGAAATGAAACGCTATGGCAGGAGGCCGAGGAGTACCCCACTGCTGACACAGAGACATAAAAAATCAAGACTACATTTTGCCAAAATGAACTTTAGTAAGCCAAAATTCTTCTGGGAAAACATTTTGTGGATGGATGAGACCAAGATAGAACTTTTTGGTAAAGCACATCATTCTACTGTTTACCGAAATGGAATGAGGCCTACAAAGAAAAGAACACAGTACCTACAGTGAAATATGGTAGAGGTTCAATGATGTTTTGGGGTTGTTTTGCTGCCTCTGGCACTGGGTGCCTCGAATGTGTGCAAGGCATCATGAAATCTGAGGATTTCCAAAGGATTTCGGGTCGCACTGTACAGCCCAGTGTCAGAAAGCTGGGTTTGCATCCGAGATCTTGGATCTTCCAGCAGGACAATGACCCCCAAACATATGTCAAAAAGCACCCATAAATGGATGGCAACAAAGCACTTGAGAGTTCTGAAGTTGCCAGCAATGAGTCCAGATCTAAATCCCACTGAACAACCGTGGAGAGATCTTAAAATTGTTGTTGGGAAAAGGCGCCCTTCTGATAAGAGAGACCTGGAGCATGTTGCAAAGGAAGAGTGGTCCAACATTCCAGCTGAGAGGTGTAAGAAGCTTATTGATGGTTATAAGAAGTGACTGATTTCAGTAATTTTTTTCCAAAGGGTGTGCAACCAAGTATTAAGTTAAGGTTGACAATAATTTTGTCCAGACCATTTTTGGAGTTTGGTGTGACAGTATGTCCAATTAGCTTTTTTTCCTCCCTTTTTTTGTTTTAGATCCAATACACACAAAATGAATAAACATGTGTATTGCAAAACATGTGTTACTGCAATCCTTTTCTGTGAGAAATATTTAATTTTGTAGAAATATTTCAGGGGTGCCAACATTTACGGCCATGACTGTATGTATATATATGTGTGTATGTGTGTAACATATCTTTTCTTTTCCTCCCCAAGTTCACAAACCCTGGTAGAACAAAATGTGTTAATAACTAATTGGAGAAATGAAACAAATCTGAAAAAACTTCAAAAGCAAGAGCAAGAATTCAGAAGAAGATTTCAAGTAAGTAAAATTGTAATGTAGAGAGGAAATGATCACATATATGTTTTAAACTAAATAAATCAGTGAAGTATAATTACATCATTCTGTATTGAGTTTTCTTGTTCATTCTAAACAATATTGCTCATCTTCAATACATGTACTCACAAATAGGACAGCACAAAGACTGTACAGCAATGTAAAACCATTTTAAGAGGTTTAACAAATTTGACCACTTGGTTTTTAATACATTTCTAGGGCATGTTTTACCTGAAGAACCTATAGCTACTAATTAATGAATGTTGAATAACTTTCCAATAGCATGTTAATGAAAAATATGCTTCTTTCTATTGTATTTTTCCCGATCAGTCCTGCCAGCAAGCATTTCTGACTCATGCTGGAGTCCTAAACACTCAGAGCTGCCAGACTGCTTTGTTCACAGCCAGACAGGCTGTGAACAAAGCAGGCTGGCAGCTCTGAGTGTTCTCCTTTGTGAAAAAAGCAGACTGGCAGCTCATAGTGTTTAGGACTCCAGCATGAGTCTGAAATGCTTGCTGCCAGGACTTGTAGGGAGACCCCTAGTGGTCATTTATTCAAAGTGGAAAATTAAATAGAAAGAAGCATATTTTTAAATAACATGCATTTGTAAAGTTATTCTGCATACATTAATCTATAATATATCAAAAGTTTTTTTGATGAGAGGTACCCTTTAATAACTCTGGAATGCTTTTAGTTATCATTCTGATTCCGAGATAGTTTTTTCGTTACATATTCTACTTTAACATAGTGGTAAAATTTTGTGGTAATTTGCATCCTTTCTTGGTGAAAAATCCCCAAATTTGATGAAAAATGTGAAAATTAGCATTTTTCTAACTTTGAAGCTTTCTGCTTGTAAGGAAAATGGATATTCCAAATAATTTTTTTTTATTCACATATTCAATATGTCCACTTTATGTTTGCATCATAAAATTTACGTGTTTTTACTTTTGGAAGACACCAGAGGGCTTCAAAGTTCAGCAGCAATTTTCTAATTTTTCACAAAATTTCCAAAATCACAATTTTTCAGGGACCAGTTCAGGTTTGAAGTGGATTTGAAGGGTCTTCATCTTAGAAATACCCCACAAATGACCCCATTATAAAAACTGCACCCCCCAAAGTATTCAAAATGACATTCAGTCAGCGTTTTAACCCTTTAGGTGTTTCACAGGAATAGCAGCAAAGTGAAGGAGAAAATTCACAATCTTCATTTTTTACACTCGCATGTTCTTGTAGACCCAATTTTTGAATTTTTACAAGGAGAAAATGTATGCTTATATTTGTAGCCCAATTTCTCTCGAGTAAGCACATACCTCATATGTCTATTTAAATTGTTCGGCAGGCGCAGTAGAGGGCTCAGAAGCGAAGGAGCGACAAGGGGATTTTGGAGAGTACGTTTTTCTGAAATGGTTTTTGGGGGGCATGTTGCATTTAGGAAGCCCCTATGGTACCAGAACAGCAAAAAAAAAAAAACACATGGCATACCATTTTGGAAACTAGACCCCTGGGGGAACGTAACAAGGAATAAAGTGAGCCTTAATACCCCACAGGTGTTTCACGACTTTTGCATATGTAAAAAAAAAAAAAAAAATTCACTAAAATGTGCGTTTCTCCCCCAAATTTCAAATTTTTGCAAGGGTTAATAGCAGAAAATACCCCCAAAATTTGTAACCCCATCTCTTCTGAGTATGGAGGTACCCCATAAGTTGACCTGAAGTGCACTACGGACGAACTACAATGTTGAGAAGAGAAGGAGTCATATTTGGCTTTTTGAGAGCAAATTTTGCTCGCGGCATGTCGCATTTAGGAAGCCCCTATGGTGCCAAGACAGCAAAAAATACCCACATGGCCTACCATTTTGGAAACTAGACCCCTTGAGGAACGTAAGAAGGTATAAAGTGAGCCTTAATACCCCACAGGGGTTTCATGACTTTTGCATACATAAAAAAAAAAAAATCACTAAAATGTGTGTTTCCCCCCCCAAATTTCACATTTTTGCAAGGGTTAATAGCAGAAAATACCCCCCAAAATTTGTAACCCCATCTCTTCTGAGTATGGAGGTACCCCATACGTGGACCTGAAGTGCACTACGGGCGAACTACAATGCTCAGAAGAGAAGGAGTTATATTTGGCTTTTTGAGAGCAAATTTTGCTCGGGGGGGCATGTCGCATTTAGGAAGCCCCTATGCCCAGGACAGTAAAAAATAACCCCCACATGGTATACCACTTTGGAAACTAGACCCCTTGAGGAACGTAATAAGGGGTACAGTGAGCATTTACCCCCCACTGGTGTCTGTCAGATCTTTGGAACAGTGGGCTGTACAAATTTTTTATTTGCACAGCCCACTGTTCCAAAGATCTGTCAGACACCAGTGGGGGTAAATTCTCACTGCACCCCTCATTACATTCCGTGAGGGGTGTAGTTTCCGAAATGGGGTCACATGTGTTTTTTTTTTTTTTTTTTGCGTTTGTCAAAACCGCTGTAACAATCAGCTACTCCTGTGCAAATCACCTCAAATGTACATGGTGCACTCTCCCTTCTGGGCCTTGTTGTGCGCCCCCAGAGCACTTTGTGCCCACATATGGGGTATCTCCGTAGTTGGGAGAAATTGCATTACAAATTTTGGGTGGCTTTTTTCCCTTAACCTCTTGTCAAAATGAAAAGTATAGGGCAGCACCAGCATGTTAGTGTAAAAAATTAATTTTTTTACACTAACATGCTGGTGTAGACCCCAACTTCACCTTTTCATAAGGGGTGAAAGGAGAAAAAGCCCCCCAAAATTTGTTAGGCAATTTCTCCCGAGTACGGCGATACCCCATATGTGACCCTAAACTGTTGCCTTGAAATACGACAGGGCTCCAAAGTGAGAGCGCCATGCGCATTTGAGGCCTGAATTAGGGATTTGCAGAGGGGTGGACATAGGGATATTCTACGCCAGTGATTCCCAAACAGGGTGCCTCCAGCTGTTGCAAAACTCCCAGCATGCTTGGACAGTCAACAGCTTTGGAGTTGTTTTACAACAGCTGGAGGCTCCATTTTGAAAACAGTGGCGTACCAGACGTTTTTCATTTTTATTGGGGAGGGGGGCTGTGTAGGGGTATGTGTATATGTAGTATTTTTTACTTTTTATTTTATTTTGTGTTAGTGTAGTGTAGTGTTTTTAGGGTACAGTCACACGGGCGGGGGATTACAGCGAGTTTCCCGCTGCGAGTTTGAGCTGCCGCGCAAAACTCCCCCGTCCCCCGCCGCATCCTCCGTTCTTCCTCCCGTCCTCTCCGGACTTCCAGGGGCCGGGCAGGGCGGGAGGAAGTAACCGCCCCCCCCCCCTGCAATTGGTCAGTTAACTAACCGATGGATCGCAGGCGATAGGAGGAGGTGGCAGGCTTGCCCCCTCGCTCCTATACTCCAGCATGGTCCTGGCTGTCTGTGACAACCGGAATCATGCACAATTACCGGGCGGTCGGGTCCCAGAGACCCGATCAGCCCGGTATCGCCGCAGATCGCAGGGGTGATTTCCCTCGCGATTTGCGACGATCGCCGACATGGGGGCCTACATGGCCCCCCTCGGCGTTTGCCCTGGATGCCTGCTGAAGCATTTCTGCAGGCATCCGCTTCCGATCTCTGCCCGGCACGCGACAGGGACCGGAAACCGCCAGGACGTCACAGGACGTCCTGGGTCCTTAAGGCCCAGGGTGCCAGGACGTCACAGGACGTCCTGGGTCCTTAAGGGGTTAATGATCCGGTATTTTTCCGTTTTTGAATTTTAGTTTTTTCCTCCATACCTTTAAAAAATTATAACTCTTTTTTGCACCTAAAAATCCTTATGATGGCTTATTTTTTGCTCCACTAATTCTACTTTGTAATGATGTCCGTCATTTTACCCAAAAATCTACGTCGAAACGGAAATAAAAATCATTGTGAGATGAAATTGAAAAAAAAAAATGCCATTTTGTAAATTTTGGGGGCTTCCGTTTCTACGAAGTATATTTTTTGGTAAAAATGACACCTTCTTATTCGCTAGGTCCATACCATTAAAATGATACCCTACTTGTATAGGTTTGATGTTGTTGTACTTCTGAAAAAAATCATAACTACATGCAGGAAAATGTATACGTTTAAAATTGTCATCTTCTGACCCCTATAACATTTTTTGCATCCTGATCTGAAGTTTTTAGTGGTACCATTTTTGTATTGATCGGACTTATTGATCAAATTTTTTTGCGTGTACGTCATTGACCGTGTGGTTTAGTCAACGATATATTTTTATAATTCGGCCATTTCCACAAGCGACGATACCACATATTTTTATTTTTATTAACACAGTTTAGTTTTTTTTAATGGGAAAAGGGGGGTGATTCAAACTTTTCTTAGGGAAAGGGTTAAATTTTCTTTATTCACTTTTTTTCCCCACTTATTTTGTGCAATGTTATAGCTCCCGTAGGGGGCTATAACACTGCACACACTGATCTTTAACATTGATCAATGGTTTCTCATAGGAAACCATTGATCAATGATTCTGCCACTTGACTGCTCATGCCTGGATCTCAGGAACTGAGCAGTCATTTGGCGATCGGACACCAGGAGGCAACGTAAGGGATCCTCCTGCTGCACTACAGCAGTTCGGGATGCCGATTTCACTGCGGCGATCCCGAACAGCCCACTGAGCTAGCCGGGGGTAGTTTACTTTCACTTTAGACTAAAGGGCTAATACCGCGCAGCACTGCGATCAGTGCTGCACGCTATTAGCTACGGGTCCCGGCCGTTGTTATTAGCCACTGGTCCCGGCTGGGCCCGACCCGCTATGACGCGCTATAACGCCGTGGCCCCGCTTTATAGAATGGGAGCGGACTCAGGAGGTACAGGTACGCCCTGGGTCCTTAAGAGGTTAAAGGGGTTTTCATACAATCTGTATTCATCTTCTAGCCTGTACTCATCTTCTAGCTAGTTTGGTCAGTAGACCACTACCACCAGGGATGAGATCTGACCTGTTCTCTTCATTTAGCTGTGAAAATGACAGCCATGTTGGAGAACCAGCATCTCACTCCTGTAATAATAATAATGCTGGCAGTAGGTTCATGGGAGCCTTATGCTCCCTGCCCCATCATATAGTAACTTCTGTAACGATGGGTCATACTGCAGGAGCTGGTCCTGGCCAGAAGTGGCCACAGACCTGAAAAGCAGCACAGATGGCAATGAGGGAGTGGGAGAATGTAAGTATGTTTCATGTTTTTTTTTTTTTTTTTGTCAAACACTGTAGGTCAGGTGGGGAATTTGTGTGGCATAAAATAGGGGTACTGTGTGATATGACATGGGGACATTGTGTGGTACATAATGAGGGCTCTATATAGAAAGATTATGTTTTGATGGCACTATGTGTAGCACTATTACATGCAGGGTTCACAGTGTGTAACACTTTTATATCCAGGAGACAGAATGTGTGGTACTATTATATTCAGGGGCAGAGTATGTGGCAGTATTATATCTAAGTGGCACAGTATGTGGGTAAAGAACAAGAGGCATCTAAATCAAAGAGCATAAACTAAAGTGTAAATTAACTGGAATAAATCCCCTAGATTTTAAATTTTTTTTTTTTTTTGCTGATTAGAGACAGAATGCTGTAGCTGTGAACACCATCTGTTGTCTTTTCTATCACTTCCAGCAGCCTTCTCCTTATCACAGACAGAACAGGTTTTGGCTTAGTGATAAAAATGAAAAATGATTTTAGAATTATTTTAAAATATACATAGTAGAACGGAAAAAACTGAACAAAAATTTTTGAAACATATGTTCAAAATAAAAACAATAGACCATTTTCTGGTACCACATTCCCTTAAGCAAATAATGCAGTATCAAGTAAATATCCAGGTACTGCTCCATTGGTGTCATGTAAGGTTATGTTCACATTTCCGTGCCAGATTCCGCATTTTAATCTGACACGGAGATTCCAATGCAGCAGAGTCCTGATGGATTCAACGGGATTCTGCTGCACTGTGCACACAATGGAATTTCTGTGCCAAATTTTTCTGTCATGGAAATTCCATCTTCCGTGTCCACAGAGAACACATTGATTCTTTGTGCGGAAACTGCACGGAATGCATAGCGGTCTATGAGACTGTGCGCCCCACAGTTTGCGGAATGTCCGCACGGAGATTCTCCACAGGGACATCCAAATGAGGGAAGTGTTCCACACATATAACTTTCTAAGGCTGGGTTCACACTACGTTTTCCCCCATACGGGAGCGTATACGGCAGGGGGGAGCTAAAACCTCGCGCTCCCATATGTCACCGTATGCGCTCCCGTATGTCATTCATTTCAATGAGCCGACCGGAGTGAAACGTTTGGTCCGGTCAGCTCATTTTTGCGCCGTAGGCGCTTTTACAACCGGACCTAAAACCGTGGTTGACCACAGTTTTAGGTCCGGTTGTAAAAGCGCATACGGCGCAAAAATGAGCCGACCGGACCGAACGTTTCACTCCGGTCGGCTCATTGAAATGAATGACATACGGGAGCGCATACGGTGACATACGGGAGCGCGAGCTTTTAGCTCCCCCCTGCCGTATGCGCTCTCGTATGGGAGAAAACGTAGTGTGAACCCAGCCTAATACAGTTTAATCAGTAATATTTGGTTGGTTACATAAATTCTGAGGCTTCTAACAAAACAATAGGACAACTGTGGCACATTATTTGAAAATACCTAGTAACCTAATGTTCAGGTAATGCCTATACTTACACTTTATGTTACAAAGTTTCATTCACATAAGAGTAACCAATGATATAACTATAACAATTTTTTTTTGCTGAAATCTTATAGTCTGCTGAATATTGTTATTTCTGGCAATAATGTGTAGAGTAGATCAAAGTTATATCTAGACACCAGTATTTTTTTCATTTTTTTTTTTAAGAGAAGTTTCAGGATTCTTACATTTATCCTGTGCAGCCATGGTGGGGTTCCCAGCATGTACAGTATGAAACATGTTGGACAATGCAGACGATGTGTAGCTGTGTAGGGCTAGCTGTAGTGATGTGATGGAAAATAATGCACTGAAACTGTAGAATAATTCTGTAAATATGGCACCAGAACTACTGTATGGAACATAACCAAATAACAAAGGAACAGCTCTCAAGAAACACAGAGCTAGCTAACTTGATGAAGATCTGAAGCTTAATGACTACATCAAAGCTAGAATTGCACAAACCAATAGTTAGTATGTATGAAGAATGTAAATGGCTTACAACATGACAAATACCACACAAAAATATACAAATTTGAAAATACATGCCCCTAAGCACTTTCATTTGCGACTTTTTGAAGTAAGCAAAAACCTGCAAACGACCTTTCAAAAGAGAATTTTTGCTTTCAGTATGTAGTGGTAATACATTTATCAAGTGCAAATGTTAAACAGAATGTTGCAAACCCCTCTAAAACACCACACATCTACACCAGCCCGGACCTGGTTTACAAAACTGTAAAGCACTTTCAAAAGTCGCATTTTTGGCGCAACTGCAACTTTTTGGGCAAAAAGGAGGAATCGGAGAAAATAATGTTTTGAAGTGGTTTATTGCTTTTTTGCTTACGTGTGCCAAATTTATCACCCCCCCCCCCCAACTGCTAGTACAGTAAATATGTTGCATGTAAGCAAAACCAATGCAAAAATAAATGACTTTAATTCAGTGAAAAGGTGCTTAATGTGCTCTGTTATTTGTAGAATAGTGAGATCACATGGTATGTACATGTAGAGGAGCAATGATCTATTAACTTTTCTAAAGAATTCTTCATGGGTACTACCATAAATCCTACTCAGCATGCCTGCTGCTTGGAGTTATGGTAGAAGCAGATCCGTCTTTCACTCCCCATATTTTATCCTTTTCATTATCTTGTCACCTACACCTCAAATACAACTCCAGAATCTTCATCTTACTGATAAAATAGCTATAACTCTTGTTTTGTTCTGATTAATTCATGTCTGAACAACAATAACTCTTTTCTAATCAGTCTTCCCTTCTCTAAGCTCTCCCCTAGTGTTGAGTGAGCCACAGAGCTTTAGAACTTTTAAAAGTTTGGTTCTGGAAAACACGTAAAAAGCATGGCGTTTTGGTGTCCAGAGGAAGAGGGAGGAGCAGAGGGGCATGACGTCAGAGTGACCAGCGTATCACATGATAACCCTGGTTATCATATGATTTGCTGGTGTAACTGTCAATCAGCTCAAAGGCCAATAGGAGTGAGAAAGGGGGAGGGCAGTTTTACGTTATAGTCCTAACAAGCTGTTCGGAATATTCAGTGTTAGCAGCAGACAGAGAGAGCAAGTCGCATTACACAAACAGTGAGAGAGAGAGAAAGTAAGGCTCATATAAAAAGACCAGAACAAGTATTAAACAGAGCAAAGCTGTACTGTCTGCTAGCAATACCTAATCAAAGCACCCTAAACGCAGTATAGCGACTTTACCTACATAGTATTGGACTAAAAAACATGTGCAAGTAAAATGCATCATCCTGATAAAGACACTGTGGCCTCATGGGCCTCATTTACTAAGTTAAAACCGACCAGTTTTTGGCTGGTTATTTTGGCGCAGAGTGTCTGCGACATGTCTGCGCCAGTCTGCACCAGTGTGCAACAGTGTGCGCCAGGAAAATTCAACGAATCCGACATTGCACTGTGAAAAGCCGAAAAAGATGAATGGTCTGTCGCAAAGAGGGCATGACAGGCACCAAAAGGGGCGTGGTTTCACAACCTGACCTATATACTATTGAATTCACAGAAAATCCTGTGGATAAATGGCTGGAAATTTCCACCTAGAAAAAGCTGGTGAGAAAATGTTCCCGACTTGTAAATCTGTGATCCCCATAGTAAATAAGGTGGAATCCTGCAAGTCTGAAACAACATTTCCCACTAGTAAAAACCCGACACTCTTAATAAATGAGGCCCAGTATGTTTATTTCCTGGTTCAATGAAAAATGCATTATATCTTCCCAGTTGTGTAATAGTACAAAGTAAGCATAAAACCGCCTTTAAGCCACACACTTTTAAACTATTAAAGGGGTACTCCAGTGAATACCTTTTTTCTTTTAAATCAACTGGTGGCAGAAAGTTAAATATATTTGTAGATTACTTCTATTAAAAAATCTTTATCCTTCCTGTACTTATTAGCTGCTGAATACTACAGAGGAAATTATTTTCTTTTTGGAATTCTATCTGATGACATCACGAGCACAGTTCTCTCTGCTGACGTTATTATAATAATAATAATGCTTTATTTATGGTTGTCCTTAGTGGGATTTGAACCCAAGTCCCCAGCACTGCAAGGCAGCAGTGCTAACCACTGAGCCACCATGCTGCCCTTAGCATATATCTATGCATGGTTGCTAAAATGGACAGAGATGTCAGCAGAGAGCACTGTGCTCGTGATGTCATCAGTGTTCCAAAAAGAAAGGAATTTCCTCTGTAGCATTCAGCAGCTAATAAGTACTGGAAGGATTAAGATTTTTTTTATAGAAGTAATTTACAAATATGTTTAACTTTCTGCCACCAGTTGATTTAAAAGAAAAAATGTTTTCACCGGAGTACCCCTTTAATACAGTTTTCCTGCATACTAGTGGTTTATTGAAACACATATTATATCCTCCTAGGTGTGTCATAGAACTATTGGGGGCATTTATCATTGTCTTTAGAGCTGTTTTTGTGTGTAGATTTGTCTCTATTTAGGCACAGTGGTGCGCCGCTATTTTTTGCGTCTTTTCTATTTACACCTTTTTTTTTTAAAAGAGAGTACAGGCTAGATGTTAAGGGTTATTCTTGTGCAGTGGTAATTAGAGATGAGCAAACTTTAGAACAATTCAATTCGACCGATTCGCCAAATTCTCAGAAAAAATTTGGTTCAGATTGAATTTATTTGCGGCGAATCACTATTAACCCCTTCACGGCCAAGGACCTAAATGTACGTCCTGGCTTGGAGGGACTTCCCGCACCAGGATGTACATTTACGTCCTGTGTATGACCGCGAGCATCGGAACGGTGCTCGCGTCATACACGGCAGGTTCCAGGTGCTAGCAGCAGCCGGGGACCCGCCCGTAATGGCCGACATCCGCGATCGCGCGGATGTCCGCCATTAACCCCTCAGATGCCGTGATCAATACAGATCACGGCATCTGCGGCATTGCGGTACTTGGATTGGATGATCGGATTGCCCACAGCACTGCCGCGGCGATCCGATCATCCAGCATGGCGGCCAGAGGTCCCCTCACCTTGCTCCGGCCGTCTCCCGGGGTCTTCTGCTCTGGTCTGCGATCGAGCAGACCAGAGCAGAAGATCACCAATAATACTGAGCAGTGCTGTGTCCTATACATAGCACTGCACAGTATTAGCAATCAAAGGATTGCTATAGATAGTCCCCTATGGGGACATAAAAAGTGTAAAAAAAAAAAAAAGTTGAAAAATGTAAAAGTAAAAAAAAAGTGAAAAATCCCCTCCCCCAATAAAAATGAAAATTGTCAGTTTTTCCCATTTTACCCCCAAAAAGCGTAAAATATATTTTTTAATAAACAGATTTCATATCGGCGCGTGCGTAAATGTCTGAACTATCAAAACATAATGTTAATGATCCCGTACGGTGAATGGCGTAAACGTAAAAAATAAAAAAAAGTCCCAAAATTATGCTTTTTTGTCACATTTTATTAAAAAAATTAATAAAAAATGATCTAAAAGTTATATATGTATATACGGTATTTAAAAAAAGTACAGATGACGGCGCAAAAAATGAGCCCTCATACCGCCCTATATACGGAAAAATGAAAAAGTTATAGTTGGTCAAAATAGGGCGATTTTAGTTTACTGATTTTGTACAAAAAGTTTGAGATTTTTTTTTAAGCGGTACAAAAATATAAAAGTATCTAGCCATGGGTATCATTTTAATCGTATTGATCCACAGAATAAAGAACACATATCATTTTTACCATAAATTTTACAGTGTGAAAACGAACCCCTCCAAAATGTGCAAAATTTTGTTTTTCATTTAAACTTCCTCCCTAAAAAAAAATTTGGGGGGTTCGCCGTACATTTTATGGTAAAATGAGAGGTTTTAGATATATAGAAATTTTAAAAGTTTAATTTAAGGTGCCAACAGCATAAGGAGACCATATGGGGCCACAATGAGACAGTGAGCTGGCGGCAGCATGAGTAGACAATAGGGCTTCACAATCCCTAAAATTAAAAGATGAATTTTAAAATTGAAAATGAAGATTTATGGTAGCTAGTGCTACCATAAAATATTTTTAGGTAATGTCCCTGGCCCAGCAGCATCTACCGATGAACCATATAGTTGCTAAATGGCACAGCCTGGAGCTGGCGGCAGCATGAGTAGACAATAGGGCTTCATAATCCTTAAGATTAAAAGATGAATTTTAAAATTGAAAGTGAAGATTTATGGTAGCTAGTGCTACCATAAAATATTTTAAGGTAATGTCCCAGGCCCAGCAGCATCAGTAAACCATAGAGTGGCTGAATGGCACAGCCTGGAGCTGGCGGCAGCATGAGTGGACAATAGGGCTTCACAATCCCTAAGATTAAAAGATGAATTTTAAAATTGAAATTGAAGATTTATGGTAGCTAGTGCTACCATCAAATATTTTTAGGTAATGTCCCAGGCCTAGCAGCATCAGTAAACCATATAGTGGCTAAATGGCACAGCCTGGAGCTGGCAGCAGCATGAATAGACAATAGGGCTTCACAATCCCTAAGATTAAAAGATGAATTTTAAAATTGAAATGTAAGATTTATGGTAGCTAGTGCTACCATAAAATATTTTTAGGTAATGTCCCAGGCCCAGCAGCATCAGTAAACCATATAGTGGCTAAATGGCACAGTCTGGAGCTGGCGGCAGCATGAGCAGACAATAGGGCTTCACAATCCCTAAAATTAAAAGATGAATTTTGAAATTGAAATTGAAGATTTTGAAATTGAAGATTTTGAAATTGAAATTGAAGATTACACTCCCAAGTTTTAATGTCTGGCGTGTGGTTACAAAGGACCAAATCTAACAATGTCACATGTCACATGGCGGCAAAATGACAATGAGCCTAGAGGTGGCATCAGTATGAGGAGACCATGTAGTGGCTGAATGACCACCTGGAGTTTGTGGCAGCATGAGGAGACCATTTGGTGTCTGAATGGTACAGCCTGGAGTAGGCTGAAGCATGAGGATACCATATAGTGGCTGAATGGCACAGCCTGGAGTTTGGCAGCATGAGGAGGCCATATAGTTGCTGAATGGCACAGCCTGGAGGTGGCTGAAGCATTAAGAGACCATATAGTGGATGAATGGCGCAGCCTGGAGCTGGCTGAAGCATGAGAAGACCATATAGTGTCTGAATGGCACAGCCTGGAAGTGGCTGAAGCATGAGGAGACCATATAGTGTCTGAATGGCACAGCCTGGAGCTGGCTGAAGCATGAGAAGACCATATAGTGTCTGAATGGCACAGCCTGGAAGTGGCTGAAGCATGAGGAGACCATATAATGGTTGAATGGCACAGCCTGGAGGTGGCTGAAGCATGAGGAGACCATAAAGTGGCTTAATGGCACAGCCTGGAGTTGGCTGAAGCATGATGAGACAATATAGTGTCTGAATGGCACAGCCTGGTGGTGGCTGAAGCATGAGGAGACCATATAGTGGCTGAATGATACAGCCTGGAGTTTGTGGCAGCATGAGGATAACATATAGTGTCTGAATGGCACCACCTGGAGATGACTGAAGCATGATGAGACCCTATAGTGGCTGAATGGCACAGCCTGGAGGTGACAGCAGCATCAAGAGTCCTGAAAGTGACCCGGTGACGAAGGTGGGTGAAAAAAGGTCTGATGCGTAAGAATGTTTGTAACTAGGGAGCAGGGCCTTAAATCTGCTTGGCACTATCCATATTTGTGAAGTGTTGGTCAATATTCTCTGAAGCATCAGGCATAGGTGGGTGGAAATCCTGGCTGATCCATGCCTGATTCATCTTCACAAAGGTCAGTCTCTCCACATTTTTCGTGGACAGCCGAGTTCTCCTTGGGGTCACTGTGGCCTCCACCGCACTAAACACCCGCTCTGATGGCACACTACTGGCCGGGCATGACAGCTTTTCCAGGGCAAACTCTGCTAGTTGCAGACATGGCAGTGGAAGGTGAGCACAGGGGGCCCCTTGATTAAGACCTGTGAGAGGATGGACGATGGCGCCGATAGGCATCGACCAACTGACTACTTAGGATGCCTCTGTAGTAGGTCAGTTTGTCCTCCCTCTCGTTGGGTGTAAAAAAAAGCCCCTATTTTGTGGTGGCAGTGAGGGTTCAATAAGAAGTCATCCCGCTGCCGAATGGTGACAATTCGTTTTTTTCTACACAAGCAAGTGAGCATGCATCGTGCAATTTGTGCAAGTGACTTGGAGGGACTCCCTGCCTCCATCTCCACTGCATACTGCCACGGTGTGTCTGGGTCCTCCTCTTGTCTTCCTCATAACCCTCTAGCTCCTCTGGCTGCTCCTGCAGTTCCTCCCCTGTGTGACTCCATTCGCCAAGGCAAGCCATGTGAAGAACAGTGTGACACTGCCGCCGTAACCTGCACACATAGTATGGTGAAGGGGCACTAGTACTTGTCTCGGCAGTGGAGGCTGAGGACTCAGTCGAGTATGAGGAGGCGGAGTTGCGCACAGGACCAACGGCCTGAGAGCGTGGAGGAGGAAGCGGCGTAACCTGTCCAAGTTGGTGTTGTGGCTGTGCAGGAACCACATTCACCCAGTTGCCCGTAAAGGACATGTATTCTCCCTGACCATAGTTACAGCTCCAGATGTTGGTGCTGCCGTGCACTTTGGTACACACCGACAGGCTCAACGACTGGCCCACCTTCTCTTCCACAAAATTGTGCAGGGCAGGTATCTTCTTCGCAAAGAATTGATGGCTTGGCACTCTCCACCTCGGCTTGGAACAAGCCATCAGTTCTCTGAAAGGTGCAGAGTCCACCACTTGAAAAGGGAGGGACTGCAGCACCAGCAACTTAGACAGGAGCAAATTCAGCTTCTTCGCCGTTGGATGAGTGGGCGCATATTGTAGTCTCTTGGACATGACTTCGCCGATGGATTGTTGGCGGAAGGCTGAGTAGGAGGAGCAGGAGCATTTGGAGCAGGAGCATCTGGAGCGTAAAAAGGAGGGTATGACACACAGCTCCCTTCAGGCTTGGCTGGCTGAAAGAGGGAGTGGCGTGCCACTTGCTGATGGAGCAGGCTGTACCACTACATTGGAGCCACGGTTCTTCAAGGCCGCTTTATTGTGGTGAAGTATATGTTGACGCAGGGCCGTGTTGCCAACATTGGGACCCTGGCCACGCTTCACCTTCTGCCGACATATCTTGCATGTGGCTATGTTAACCTCCTTCGGATGCTTGATGAAAAACTGCCACACTGCCGAGTAAATGAGTTAAAGGGGTATTCCAGGAAAAACATTTTTTTTTTTTTTTATATCATCTGGCTCCAGAAAGTTAAACAGATTTGTAAATTACTTCTATTTAAACATCTTAATGCTTTCAATAATTATCTGCTGCTGAAGTTGAGTGGTTGTTTTCTGTCTGGCAACAGTGCTCTCTGCTGACATCTCTGCTTGTCTCGGGAACTGCTCAGAGTAGAAGAGGTTTGCTATGTGAATTTGCTTCTAAACTGGGTGGTTCCCGAGACACGTGTCATCAGAGAGTACTTAGACAGAAAAGAACAACTCAACTTCAGCAGCTCATAAGTACTGAAAGGATTAAGATTTTTTAATAGAAGTAATTTACAAATCTGTTTAACTTTCTGGAGCCAGTTGATATATAAAAAAAAGTTTTTTCCTGGATAACCCCTTTAACTTCCAACAGTCCGCAATAATTGACTGTTACTGCCACCATCTCCAGGAACCCCTGTTCCACTACCTCCCGGGAAGGTAGGCTGCCATGAAGCAGGGGGTCTACCCCTGGCACATTTGGCTCCAGAATTTCTACTTCTGCCACCATACTGACTGCCAATCATGCTACCACCTTGCTGGCATAGCTGCTGCCTCAAGGGCAACCTAGCCGACTTCAAAATGGCCGACTTCAAAATGAATCTTGAATAGTTCCCCCCCTCCCCACATATACTAATGTGCCACAAACAGGAAGTTAATATTACCAACCATTCCCATTTTATTAAGGTGTATCCATATAAATGGCCCACCCTGTACTATCTCTGTTTAAGCATGCACCTTGCATTTATTTTTGATATGTTCTGGGCTTTTATCTATGGTTAGATAGCATGCTCTTAGTAGATTTTAATCCATGTTAGTATAGTCGGTTTTAGGATTTGTATGTCCTTTCTGCTATGTATGTGTTCACACTGTTTTTTTCTCTTGTATCTGTTTTCTGTGTTTCAGTATCTAGGTATCCCTGTTACCATTCCATGGGGACATGGGGATTAATTCCTGTGTCTACTGGAGGTTTAGGGATTGTGATTATTTCTGTTTAGCGATATATCCCGTTTACCTTTCCATGGGGGCTCTGGGGAATTAAGAATTAATACAAGATATCTCCGTGCTCCATCCTGGACTCTGGGAGATTGAGTTTTAGTATCAAGACATTCCTGTGCCTACTGGAGGTTTTTGGGGGGGTTGTATATTCCTGTTTGTTTCTGGAGTCTGTTCAGACTCATCCGTTTTCATTGTCTGGTGTTTTGAACTCAATTTGTTTATTAGTTCTTGATTTCAGATTGATAGGGATGACCCTTATATTTCTAACGGCTGATCAATATACTAATACTAATATGCCATTGTTGATGGAAAAATATATTTGTTACCTACCACTTAACCCATATACATAAGCTTGCTATCTACGTGTGACTACGATGGAGGCCTTGGGATGACTCCATGCAGGAGTAGAAAGACAAAATATCTGACGAACAGAGAACTCTGGAATTTCCCAGTAGAGAAACTTCTGCCAAGAAATTAATGAACACTAGATATGCTAATAATCAAACAACCAATCAAAATGTAACATGCTGATTTTGATGTCATAACAAAACCTCCTTCTTTGTCCAATGTAAAAACTAAATGTACAGAACTGTTTTGGGGAACAGCTGAAAGTTCATACCAACAACCTGTCTGGTGTATATTTTCTTATGTCGACACTTAGCAGTATATAACAGCACAGTCAATCACATTTGAAAGCCTCACCCAAGGGCCATCCTTAACAAGATCTTTGAAGTTTTTGTACATGCACTGATCTTAGAGTACATGATCACTGTCAGGATCCGGAGTGGTATGCAGGGAAGACACAGGTAGTGGATCCTCTATGTCAGTGAGGTGATGGCGTGGGCCGTACCAGGGGAACGGAATCTAAGGGGTTACTGGTTTTCACCAGAGCCCGCCGCAAAGCGGGATGGACATGCTGCCGCAGGTAACCCTCAGGTCGTTCCACCCGATAACGACTCAACCTCACTGACAGCTGAGTCAGGCGCGGTACAGAAGGACTAGGCAGAAGGCAAGGTCAGACGTAGCAGAAGGTCAGGGCAGGCAGCAACGGTTTGTAGTCAAGGGCAACGGCAAGGGTCTGAAAACACAGGCAAAGGACACACCTGAATGCTTTCACTGGCACAAGGCAACAAGATCCGGCAGGGACAGGAAGGGGAAGTAGGTTAATATAGTGTAGGGAAGTGATAGCACTGATTGGGCCAGGCACCAATTAGTGGTGCACTGGCCCTTTAGATTTCAGAGAGCCGGCGCGCGCCCTAGAGGGCGGGGACGCATTCGCCGGGACGGGACAGAAGGAGGACAGGGCAGGTGAGTGACATGGGGCGTGATCCGAGAGCGTCCCGTGCCTCTGATCGCGTACCCTCTGGTGACATAGGAGCAGCGCTCCGGGGAGGCAGCGGGACCCGGAGCGCTCGGCGTGACAATCACTTAGCTAGTGTTTTCCTCTGTGCTTTACCATTGGTCTATAGTGTCCTCTGTGCTGCTCACTGATCTGTGTCCTCTGAACTTAATCTGCTTTGTGTTTGTTATCTGAGTCCAGCCATTATAGAATTCTATGTTCCTTAGTATGTGTTTTTAAGGCCACTGCACTTTAGTTCATGGAGGGACCGTCACCTAGTTGTCGATCCACCGTTTCAGGTCGATGGGCAAGTAAGCAGGGAGAGCAGTTTTAGGGTCAGTTTAGGGCTCACTTTTCCTGTCCCTAGGTTGGTCCCTGACATGTACGCTTCAAAAATTATTTTAGTAAAACACCAGCCGGTGATTACTTTTGGCTGTCCTTTCACAGTATGTAGGCCCTTGACAGATTATTAGGTACAAAATAGTACATCACTTAGATGTAGGTATGTGATATGCACTTATGAGGGCAGAAAAATGCGCTACACTACACTTAAAAAACGTATTGGAGTAAAACACCAGCCCGTGATTACGTTTGGCGGTCCTTTCACTTTATGTAGGCCCTTGACAGATTAACAGGCACAAAATAGTACACCACTTAGATTTAAGTATGCACTTATGAGGACAGAAATATGTGCTACAGTACACTAAAAAAAATTTCCACAACACCCACAGTACACAACAGTGCTGCAGCATAGTCACTGTGTACTAAACCAAAAATTGCAACAATACTCTCTCAAATACTATTAGGAATGGGCTGCTGAGTATGGATTATACCATGTACAGACTAGTATAACCAGCAGACCAGCAGACACACAGCTCTCTGCCCCTCTTTGTAATACAAAGCTGTTCTCAGTGACTGAGGGGTTAATTGCTGCAGTAAGAATTCCTTTCTGTGCAAAAACACTGTGCTCTATGTCCAACAGAAGGCTGAGGTGACTAGGAGGTGAAACGCTGCTGCAAAAAGCTTTTCTGTGTAACACACGCATAGCGATGCTTGTCCTATCTCTCTGCAGTGTAATGAATGAAATGACGAGCCGGAATATGGCTGCCGAATATATAGGGCTGTGACATCACAGGCGTGACTGGCTGCTGATAGGCTGCCTCCTGCATGTGATTCAGGGTCATAACACCCACCCGCTTTCCTAGCGTTCCTTTCCTCATGTCGTGACATGTGGATCCGCCATTTTAGATGCCCTGGAGCCTGGAACGCACTAAATGGAGTTTAATGTAGTGATTCCGCGCAATAGAATTGCAGCGATATTCATATTCATTGCGAATCAAAATTTTCATAAAATTCGTAACAAATTTGGGTTTGTCGGCTTAGATTCGCTCATCTCTAGTGGTAATGAATTTATCAACTGGGACTTTCGCAAAAAAGTTGCAATACCCCCCAATAAGGTGCAATTCTACACCAGCCCAGACCTAGCGTAGCTTTTTGGTGTATGTAAAGAGTGAAATTTCTGAAAATGTGTATCCTCCACAAAATTAATCACATGCCCTACGACAATGTAATAAATTTGGTCACGCAAAAAAAAAAGACTAAAAAATTTGCTAAATCACACACATCTTAGTAAATGCCCCCCTAAATGCCTTCAAAACACTCACATATGCCCTGTTAATGTAGTTTTTCTGCATACTAGTTGTTTACTGAAACACATATTATATCTTCCTAGTTGTGTCATAGCAAAAAAGCAATAAACGACTTCAAGACACACAAATTTGCGCTGTTAATACAGTTTTTCTGTGTCATAGCAAAAAAGCAATAAACACCTACAAGACACATGCATTTGCACTATTGATACAGTTTTTCAGCAGACACTGAAACTTGTGATAAATCTTCCTAGATGAGTGATAGCAACAAAGTAAAAACTGCCTGCAAGTGACATGAATCTGCTCTGTAAAGAGAGTGTTTGTGAATAATATCGGTTTCATTAAAAAAACATCTTTACCAATACCCAAAAAATATGTCTGGTCAAGAAATTGTTGGTCCTAGATGCTCTGTTTCCTCATCTCTGTCTTTGCAAGCCCTCCCCCCCCCCCCCCCCACCACACACACACTGCTATGCAGATAAATAGCACTAGCCATAAGGAGAAATTGTGGGGAGATGCAGTGGCGGAGCATAGCACTAGTGGGACTTGTGGTGGTAGGCATGGTGGGGATACTGTAAGGCATCATGGTGGATGTCCTGAGGGGGAACAAGAAGGCCGCAATTACATATCAGAAGTTCTTGGAGTGATTGGGATGAAAAAAAGAAGTTTAAAGAGTAGGATGTCAGCAGACCTGTTGGTCTGAGCAGCTCAAAAACAAGTGACTGTGACACTGATGCTGGATCTGAAGGCTTGCAAAAAAAAGGGAAGACCACCAATAGTGTCTGGAAATCAACTGTAAGGATTTTTTAAATCCGGCGTGACCAGCCAGGTGGGAGCAATGACCCCATTTGAGAGCCTGGAGGCGAAGACGTGGAGGAACATAAGTTTTTCCTGGAGGAACAGGCACCAGAGAAGCAGGAGCAGAGGAGATCAGGTACTCAGGAGGTATGATGTGCTGAGGAAGGGTCTCGACTTCGGAGGCATCGGTGGAACGTGATAAGGCATCTGCCCTGATATTCTTGTCTGCAGGACGAAAATGGATTTGAAAGTTGAAAGGGGCAAAAAACAATGCCCATCTAGCCTGGCGAGGATTTAACCGCAGGCCGGATCTACTGTCAGGATCCAGAGTGGTATGCAGGGAAGACATAGGTAGTGGATCCTCTATGTCCTTGAGGTGATGGCGTGGGCCGTACCAGGGGAACGGAATCTAAGGGGTTACTGGTTTTAACCAGATCCCGCCGCAAAGCGGGATGGACTTGCTGCGGCAGGTAACCCCCCCAGGTCGTTCCACCCGATAACGACTCAACCTCACTGACAGCTGAGTCAGGCACTGCACAGAAGGACTAGGCAGAAGGCAAGGTCAGACGTAGCAGAAGGTCAGGGCAGGCAGCAACGGTTCTTAGTCAAGGGCAACGGCAAGGGTCTGGATACACAGGCAAAGGACACACGGGAACGCTTTCACTGGCACAAGGCAACAAGATCCGGCAGGGACAGGAAGAGGAAGTGGGTTAATATAGTGTAGGGAGGTGATAGCACTGATTGGGCCAGGCACCAACAAGTGGTGCACTGGCCCTTTAAATTTCGGAGAGCTGGCGCACGCGTGCCCTAGAGAGTGGGGCCGCGCGCGCCGGGACGGGACAGAAGGAGGACAGTGCAGGTGAGTGACATGGGGCGTGATCCGAGAGCAAGCACGTCCCGTGCCTCAGATCGCGTACCCTCTGGTGACATGGTAGCAGCGCTCGCGGTCAGCGGTGCTGACAGGAGCGCTGCATGCAGAGGCACGCCGCGAGCACTCCGGGGATGCAGCGAGACCCAGAGCGCTCAGCGTGACAATCACTTAGCTAGTGTTTTCCTCTGTGCTTTACCATTGGTCTATAGTGTCCTCTGTGCTGCTCACTGATCTGTGTCCTCTGAACTTAATCTGTTTTGTGTTTGTTATCTGAGTCCAACCATTATGGGCAAGTAGGCAGGGAGAGCAGTTTTAGGGTCGGTTTAGGGCTCACTTTTCCTGTCCCTAGGTCGGTCCCTGACATGTACGCTTCAAAAATTATTTTAGTAAATAATTACTTTTGGCTGTTCTTTCACAGTATGTAGGCCCTTGACAGATTATTAAGTACAAAATAGTACATCACTTAGATGTAGGTATGTGATATGCACTTATGAGGGCAGAAAAATGCGCTACAGTACACTTAAAAAACGTATTGGAGTAAAACACCAGCCGGTGATTACCTTTGGCAGTCCTTTCACTTTATGTAGGCCCTTGACAGATTAACAGGTATAAAATAGTACACCACTTAGATTTAAGTATGCACTTATGAGGGCAGAAATATGTGCTACAGTACACTAAAAAAAAAAAAATTTCTACAACACCCACAGTACACAACAGTGCTGCAGCATACAGTCACTGTGTACTAAACCAAAAATTGCAACAATACTCTCTCAAATACTATTAGGAATGGGCTGCTGAGTATGGATTATACCATCTACAGACTAGTATAACCAGCAGACCAGCAGACACACAGCTCTCTGCCCCTCTCTGTAATACAAAGCTGTTCACAGTGACTGAGGGGTTAATTGCTGCAGTAAGAATTCCTTTCTGTGCAAAAACCCTGTGCTCTGTGTCCAACAGAAGGCTGAGGTGACTAGGAGGTGAAAGGCTGCTGCAAAAATCTCTCTGCAGTGTAATGAATGAAATGACGAGCCGGAATATGGCTGCCGAATATATAGGGCTGTGATCACAGGATCACAGGGGTGACTAGCTGCTGATAGGCTGTCTCCTGCATGTGATTCAGGGTCATTACCATCCACCCGCCTTTCTAGCGTTCCTTGCCTCATGTCGTGACATGTGGATTTGCCATTTTAGATGCCCTGGAGCCTGGAACGCACTAAATGGAGTTTAATGTAGTGATTCCGCGCAATAGAATTGCGGCGATATTCATATTCATTGCAAATCGAAATTTTCATAAAATTCGTAACAAATTTGGGTTTGTCAGCTTAGATTCGCTCATCTCTAGTGGTAATGAATTTATCAACTGGGACTTTCACAAAAAAGTTGCAATACCCCCCAATAAGGTGCAATTTTACACCAGCCCAGACCTAGCGTAGCTTTTTGGTGTATGTAAAGAGTGAAATTTCTGAAAATGTGTATCCTCCACAAAATTTCACATGCCCTACGACCATGTAATAAATTTCGTCACGCAAAAAAAAAGACAAAAAAATTTGCTAAATCACACACATCTTAGTAAATGCCCCCCTAAATGCCTTCAAAACACTCACATATGCCCTGTTAATGTAGTTTTTCTACATACTAGTTGTTTACTGAAACACATATTATATCTTCCTAGTTGTGTCATAGCAAAAAAGCCATAAACGACTTCAAGACACACAAATTTGCGCTGTTAATACAGTTTTTCTGTGTCATAGCAAAAAAGCAATAAACACCTACAAGACACATGCATTTGCACTGTTGATACAGTTTTCCGGCATACACTGAAACTTGGGATAAATCTTCCTAGATGAGTGATAGCAACAAAGTAAAAACTGCCTGCAAGTGACATGAATCTGCTCTGTAAAGAGAGTGTTCGTGAATTATATCGGTTTCATGAAAAAAAAACATCTTTAGCAATACCCCAAAAATATGTCTGGTCAAGAAATTGTTGGTCCCAGATGCTCTGTTTCCTCATCTCTGTCTTTGCAAGTCCTCACCCCCCCCCCCCCCCCCCCCACACACACACACACACACTGCTATGCAGATAAATAGCACTAGCCATAAGGAGAAATTGTGGGGAGATGCAGTGGAGGAGCATAGCACTAGTGGGACTTGTGGTGGTAGGCATGGTGGGGATACTGTAAGGCATCATGGTGGATGTCCTGAGGGGGAACAAGAAGGCCACAATTACATATCAGAAGTTCTTGGAGTGGTTGGGATGATAAAAAGGAGTTTAAAGAGTAGGATGTCAGCAGACCTGTTGGTCTGAGCAGCACAAGAGCAAGTGACTGTGACACTGATGCTGGATCTGAAGGCTTGCAAAAAAAAATAAAAGAAAACGCTCTAGAACAGGGGCACAGTCGGGTGGTGATGTTCCTAGCTCTTTATGATATCCTGCCGTGTGGAATTTCTTTACTATGTTACCAGATGCAGAAAACATGCGTCAGCACATGGTAAAGCATCACTAAGCTTGGCTACAAGTACACCTAGTCCACCAATGCCTGCTGTCTGGTGGCTAATGCTAGTGGCTACAGTTATCTGTGGCTACAGTTACCAGGTGTTATCCTTGCTGCTGCTGCTACCTCTAGCCAGGCCTGGGCTTCCTGGCAATATTTAACAAAAAACTAATTTTTCTACCTCCTGCTGTCCACATGTTACTACCAGTCCCTCTAGTCCGCCATTACTCTTGTTGCTGCTGCTACCTCCAGCCAAGCCTTGTTATTTTTTACCTCCTACTGTCCACTGGCTATTACCACTGATACTACCAGCCAGGTCTGGGCAAAAGTAACAACAACAAAAAAATCTACCTCGTACTGTTCACTGGCTACAATCAGTCCCTCTAGTACGCCTTCACCCTTGCTGATGGTAGTTGCAACCAGGCCTACACATACACAACCCATGATCCCCAAAAAGGGATCATTATATTGACTAAATTTGACTAAAAAGCTGTTGTTCCTACCAAAAAGGGGACATTTTTTTAACCCTTGACAAAATCCTTGCCATCTTCTTCGCTTTGTAAGGAAGTCGGCTTCACAGGGAGCAACACTGTCCGGACTACAGGACACAACCAAGTAGGTGACTGCAGGATGCAAAGCGTTTCACAGAATGCAAAGCGCAAAGCGTTTACAAAGAATACAAAGTTTATATACCACAGAATTAACCCTTTCACATCAAATACAAATAAATAGTGGAATCAAAATACCACAGAATTAACCCTTTCTTATTAAATACAGATAAATAATAGATAAAAATAGGTTAGCGAATGGCATGATATAAAAAGTTTTTTTGCAGCTGCATATAAATACATAACATTAATAATTTCATGAAATATTATAATTGTTACGTTATGCGCTCCGGCTGCACACGCTGACCGTGAGCGCATGGTCCCGTTACCTGCTGCTGCCGACGGGGCTGGGACTTACATCGCAGGACATGCCCGCATGCGAGCCCTAGTCCGTCACTCACTGGGTGTTTCTCCTTCCCCCGCCTCTCTTCTCCGGCACGCATGTCCCTGTCCCCTAGGGAAACGCACGCAGGCCGGAGCTTTAAGATTTAAAGGGCCAGTGCACTCATTAGTGTAATTCACCTGTGGCTCATTGATAAATTCCTCCACCCTTCTCACTTCCCTGCCAGATCTTTGTTGCCTAGAGCCTGAGAGAAAGCATTCCTGTTATTGCCTTGCTGTATATCTGATCCTTTGCTCCGTGACCTGACCTTGCTCCTTGCCGCCTGCCTACTGACCGTTTGCTAAGTTCCTGACAACGCTACTGTGCCGCCTGCCCTGACCTTCTGCTATCCTGAATACGAGCTGCCTTATCCCTCCTGGGCCTTGCATCTCCTCAGCCTCCTGTGTGGTTGAGCCGTGCCAGGGGTAGCGACCTGGGTGCCGCCTGCTGCAGAAAGTCCATCCCGTTTTGCGGCGTGCTCTGGTGAAAACCAGCGGCACTTTAAACTCTGCTCCCTGGTACGGTCCGAGTCATCTGCCACACAGGTCCAGCGGATCCACATCCACCGGGGTTACTGTCCTCCGAAACGTGAGTGTTACAATAATATACACATTATGTAAAAACAATTAATAAGACATTGGTATCGATTAGGCACGCTCTCTGGAACCGTTTCTAATATAATTAACTGCAAAGAGTCTGTATTATTGCCATGTACAGTAGTAAAGTGCCTAGAAATTCTATGACGCAAAAAGCTGTTTTTAATGTTAGATCTGTGTTTGCACATACGTGATCGCACCGTTTGTATTCTGCTATCGACGTATTGCAAACGACAGCTACAGTATAAGAGGTATACAGCAATTTGCTTTAACCCCTTTACTCTGTGAAAGGCATTAGTAAGTATTTTTTTTAGGATATCCCTTGGCTGAGAAGTGTTCCCTCAGGACAACAGCCTGGGTTGTAAAAGAAATCTGATCTCACTAAACCTAAAGATGCTAATAAAAACAGGAACAAAAATATTGAGAACAAGTTCAAGTTTAACCCTCACCCTCCCTCCAGTGTTACTCTATGGAGCACTTTCCTTTCTCATTTTAGATCTTTTTCGCCTGGTAGACTAGAAAACTGTTGCTACTCCCAAAACAGTCCACCACCACACTGCCTCATTTGTTACATTCCAACATGTTGGTACTTAACATTACACATGTTGGACCGCCTGTACCACCAGCGCAATGCGGTGACAGACATCCGAATGGAGCAGATGATTTTTCCAGCCAGTGTAACTTTTAGCTGATGGATTGGCAGATAATGATCCAGGGATTTATTCTGACTGCCATATTTGGAGTCGGGAAGGAATTTTTACCTCTAGTATGATGGTTTTTTGCCTTCTTCTGGATCAACTCAACTCAATAGGGACTTATTAGGGTTATAGGTTGAACTTGATGGACTCTGGTCTTTTTTCAACCTTATGAACTATGTTACTATGTTACTATAATCAGGAACAACTGTTGTGTGCTTAGGCCTTTCCAGGAGGCTATCAGGTTTGTCACAAAGTACAACATGTACAGCAAGTACAACTGCGGAATTAGTTATGTAATGGCGCTCATATACTTAAAGCAAATGCTAATGGTGATGATGAAAGAAGGCGGGATGGAGGAATTCCCATCTGTCTGCCATCAATACAGATGTTCTCCTTGAGGAGGACTTGAATGAGGAGGTAGTGAAAGTGGGACCTGAGTAAGGACCAGTAGCAGCAGAATCTTCATGTTGTAGCACAAGATGACAAGTTTCTGCATCCGGGTTTTCCCCCCTGACAGGGGTTTTTCCTCATCACAGTCATGTGAGCCACTACCTGAACAACCAGGTTGAGGCCTATATCAGCAGTCCCCTTTCTCTGACAGACACCATCAGCCCAGACCCCATGGACTTCTGGGTCACCAGATTAGACCATTGGCCAGAACTTGTTCAGTTTGCCCTGACTGTTCTGTCTTGTCCACCCTTTAAAGTAGTGCCGAAGAGAGTGTTAAGCGCAGTAGGTGGCATCGTCACCCCGAATGGAACAAGATTGTCAACCTTATGAACTATGTTACTATGTTACTGTCAGCCAGCAGCATTGAAAAATTGACATTCACTAAAATGAATCAGGCATGGATCAGTCGTGAATTTAAACCTCAGGTGCCAGATGCCACAAATTAGGCATTACAACAACCACCCCTGCTGTACGCAGCCAGTCCACCACCTCCTGCTGTACGCTAGCTAATGACAGTCTGCAACCTCCTGCTGTACCCTAGATAATGACAGTCTGCAAACTCCTGCAGTACGCTGTGCCATCAACTGCAAGTCCACCACCTCCTGCTGTACTCTGGCTCATGACAGTCCACCAATTCTGTTGCCACTCCCAAAAAGGGATAATTTTTGGAATGCTGGGAAAAATCCTTGCCATCTTCTTGGCTTGGCAGACTAAAAAGCTCTTGCTACTCACAAAAAGGGTTCATTTTTGGAATGCTAAGAAAAAGCCACTGCGGTATCTAATACCTCCGTGTGCATGTATCTACCGGCCACCAGGGATACTTGATGCTGCTTTATTTTAGTGTGAATAAGCCTCAAATATCCACGAGTGCTTTCAAGAAGCTGTTAGTTTCCATGGGTTACTACATATCAGTGCCATAACTGAGCCTTAAAAACACTTAAAAACAAACTGAATACATTCTTAGCAGTGTTATAGAGGGCTTTAGAGCTGTTATGGAGTGTAAGAAACGTGTTTGGGGCTTCTTTAAATTGCCAATTTGTGTTGAACCAAGCCGAATGGAACCAACAATTTTGAAAAAGTTTGTTGAAATCTAAAGTTTCAAAAGTTCACTCAACACTTCTTTCCCCTCTCCAGTTCATCCTAAATGCCCATCCAGTTCAGAATACAATACAAACTTCTCACACTTACCCACAAGCTCTCCACAGTGCTGTACCTTCTTGCATCTCCTCCCTCATCTCTGTCTACCATCCTACATATGCTTTTCGCTCTGCTAATGATCTAAAACTAACATTTTCTATAATCCGATCCTTTTACTCCCATCTTTAAAGTTCTTTGGAAAGCAATTTCCCAAACAGTCTGACTTGTACCCAACAGCCACAGTTTTAAACATGCCCTAAAACACAAATTTTTGGGCTGTCATATACAGGCCCGTCGCTACAGGACAGGCAAACCAAGCAATTGCTTGGGGCCCCGAGTTGACCTGGGGCCCCGAGCAGAGCCGGTGCTTGTCCTGCCGGGCTGTCCTCCTGCCCCTATCCTGGTTCAGCAGCTTGCCCTGGCGGCCGGCCGTGCCAGCAGTGTGAGAGCCTGAAGCAGGACGGGAGGCAGAGACTAAAGCCCCTCCTGTCCTATAGCATGGTGGAGCGGGAGCTGTCAGCTGTCCCGCTCCACCATTCTCTCATCTTTCTCACACACTGCTCCGTTCACGCTGTGTGGGCAGCGGGGACGCCATCCACGGCAGGCCGGTGCAATGACGTCACACCATCGTGCCGGCGCCCGGAAATTACGTCCCCGCTGCTCACACTGCAAGAACGGAGCAGCATGTGAGAAAGGTGAGAGCTGCTCTGGCACTATGGTACAGGGGATTATATGTGAGGGGCACAGGACATGGGGCATTATATCTGGGGGCACAGGACAGGGGGTATTATATATGAGGGGTACATGACAGATGGGCATTATATGTGAGGGGCACATGACAGGGCCTCTCCTGTCATGTGCCCATATAATGCCCCCATGACATGTGCCCCTGACTTACAATGCCCCCCTGTCATGTGCCCCTTACATATAATGCCCCCCTGACATGTGCCCCTCACTTATAATAACCCCTGTGGGGAGAGGGGGGCCTCCATATCTATTTTGCTTGGGGCCCCAAATTCCTTCAAATGGCCCTGGTCATATATCATTCCCTAACTGATTATAATACATAGATAAAACATAGATTGTAAGCTCTAGCTGGCAGGGCCCTCACTCCTTTTAAATAGTTTAAATAATCAGTGTGTAATTTTGTAATGATTTCACTGAAAATGTAGGGGATAACCGATTATGACTCGAGCTGTTTAGACAAGTGTTCACAGAAGTAGAATAGTTAGCTTGTTAAAACTTAACCTTTAATAGTATTTGTGATAAGATAGGTAGCCCTCAAAAGACAATAGAAAATAAAACAGGTATATGTAGGATGGAAATTAGAGCTCAGACAAGTGATATTGGGCTCCAAACCATCACCTATCACAACAACCAAATTTCCTACAAGACACCGTCCCTCCAAAAGGGATAATGAGGAGCAATGCGGGGTTCATCAGCGGATACAGATGTAGGAATAAAATACATACACAGCGATGCAGCTGGTAATAGAAACTGCCAGCTAGTAAAAGATGTACGGTCCGATAAGGACCACTCACTCTGACCCAATGGTACAGTCCTTGATGTGAGATGAATAACCTGGGTAGCTGGGTGATGACGGCTGGTCCCCTCCTGGCAGCAGCAGCAGAAGATAGGTGATGGTTTGGAGCCTAATATCACTTGTCTGAGCTCTAATTTCCATCCTAACTATACCTGTTTTATTTTCTATTGTTTTTTGAGGACTACCTATCTTATCACAAATACTATTAAAGGTTAAGTTTTAATGAGCTAACTAGTGTAATTTTGTAATATCTGATTTTTGTCTATATAAACAATTTCGAAGTGCTGCCAATATGTTGGCACTATAGAAATAAGAATTATTATAATTCTGATATGTTATTATGCTCAGTACAATGTCAATAGCCCAGATGTAAATGTGGTAATACAATAGTCCATAGAAATAAAGAATGTTAACACCAGTTAATGAGATACCGTGGTCAGTATAAAAAAAAGTTATCTTTTCAATATATAAAATTGTGTATCCTTTAACCTCTTAAGGACATATGACGTTCTCTAACGTCCCCACTACCTGGGCTTTAATGCCCAAGGACTTTAGAGAACATCCTGTTGTATTTCTGGTCTCTGCCGATCGCCGGGCAGAGATCGGAAGTGGATGCCTGCTAACTAACCGACAAATCGCGGGGGGGGGGGGGGGGGGGGGGACGGTTACTTCATCCCGTCCTGCCCGGCCCCTTGAAGTCCGTAGAGGATGAGAGGAAGACCGGAGGACGCGGCGGGGGACGGGGGAGTGCTGGGGCCCGGCCCCGGTACTTACCTCGTCCCTGAAGACCCGGATCCCGGAGACGGCAGCAGCGGCGACAGGTGAGTTGATCTTCAGCCGCGGTCGGGCCCTTTACAGCAATGCACGTCGCCGTAAAGCGACATGCATTGCTGTAATTGGACCCTGTAAACTACAACTCCCAGCATGCCCAGACAGCCCTTGGCGTCTGGGCATGCTGGGAGTTGCAGTTTTGCAACATCTGGAGGTCCACAGTTTGGAGACCACTGTGCCCTTCCAGATGTTGCAAAACTACACATCCTCAGCATGCCCTTACTGTCCAGGCATGCTGGGAGTTGTAGTTCTGTAACATCTGGCCCTTCAGATGTTGCAGAACTACAACTCCCAGCATGCCTGAACAGTTTTGGCATACTGGGAGTTGTAGTTTTGCAACATCTGGAAGGGCACAGTTTGGGAACCACTGTATTAGTGGTCTGCAAACTGTAGTCCTCCAGATGTTGCAAAACTACAACTCCAAGCATGCTGGGAGTTGTAGTTCGGCAACATCTGGCTCTAAAGATGTTGCCGAGCTACTACTCCCAGCATGCCTGAGAATGCTGGGAGTTGTAGTTTTGCAACAACTGGAGGCACACTGGTTGGGAAACATTGTCTGTTTCCTAACTCAGTGTTTCCCAACCCGTGTGCCTCCAGCTGTTGCAAAACTATAACTACCAGCATGCACTGATAAAGTGTGCATGCTGGGAGTTGTAGTTGTGCAACAGGTGGAGGTCGTCTCCCCCCCCCCCCCCCCCTGTGAATGTACAGGGTAGATTCACATGGGCAGGGGGCTTACAGTGAGTATCAGGCTGCAAGTTTGCTATGCAGCAAATTTTGCGCGGCAGCTCAAACTCGCAGCGGGAAACTCGCTGTAATCCCCCGCCCGTGTGACTGTACCCTAAAAACACTACACTACACTACACTAACACAAAATAAAATAAAAAAAACACTACATATACACATACCCCTACACAGCCCCCTCCCCTCCCAATAAAAATGAAAAATGTCTGGTACGCCACTGTTTCCAAAATGGAGCCTCCAGCTGTTGCAAAACAACAACTCCCAGTATTGCCGGACAGCCGTTGACTGTCCACGCATGCTGGGAGTTTTGCAACAGCTGGAGGCACCCTGTTTGGGAATCACTGACGTAGAATACCCCTTTGTCCACCCCTATGCAAATCCCTAATTCAGGCCTCAAATGCGCATGGTGCTCTCACTTTGGAGCCCTGTCGTATTTCAAGGCAACAGTTTAGGGTCACATATGGGGTATCGCCGTACTCGGGAGAAATTGCCTAACAAATTTTGGGGGGCTTTTTCTCCTTTAACCCCTTATGAAAAGGTGAAGTTGGGGTCTACAACAGCATGTTAGTGTAAAAAAATTAATGTTTTACACTAACACGCTGGTGTTGCCCTATACTGTTCATTTTGACAAGAGGTAAAAGGGAAAAAAGCCCCCCAAAATTTGTAATGCAACTTCTCCCGACTACGGAGATACCCCCCCAAAAAAACACATGTGACCCCATTTTGGAAACTACACCCCTCACGGAATGTAATGAGGGGTGCAGTGAGAATTTACACCCCACTGGTGTCTGACAGATCTTTGGAACAGTGGGCTGTGCAAATAAAACATTTTGTACAGCCCACTGTTCCAAAGATCTGACAGACACCAGTGGGGGGTAAATGCTCACTGTACCCCTTGTTACGTTCCTCAAGGGGTCTAGTTTCCAAAATGGTATGCCATGTTGGGGTTATTTTGCTGTCCTGGCACCATAGAGGCTTCCTAAATGCAACATGCCCCCCGAGCAAAATTTGCTCTCCAAAAGCCAAATATGACTCCTTCTCTTCTGAGCATTGTAGTTCGCCCGTATTGCACTTCAGGTCCACTTATGGGGTACCTTCATACTCAGAAGAGATGGGGTTACAAATTTTGGGCGGTCTTTTCTGCTATTAACCCTTGCAAAAATGTGAAATTTGGGGGGGAAACACACATTTTAGTGAAAATTATTATTATTTTTTTTACATATGCAAAAGTTGTGAAACCCCTGTGGGGTATTAAGGCTCACTTTATTCCTTGTTACGTTCCTCAATGGGTCTAGTTTCCAAAATGATATGCCATGTGAGGGTTTTTTTGCTGTTGTGGCACCATAGGGGCTTCCTAAATGCAACATGCCCCCCGACCAAAATTTGCTCTCCAAAAGCCAAATATGACTCCTTCTCTTCTGAGCATTGTAGTTCGCCTGTAGTGCACGTCAGGTCCACTTATGGGGTACCTTCATACTCAGAAGGGATGGGGTTACAAATTTTGGGGGGTCTTTTCTGCTATTAACCCTTGCAAAAATGTGAAATTTGGGGGGAAACACACATTTTAGTGAAAAAAAAATATATATTTTTTTACATATGCAAAAGTCGTGAAACACCTGTGGGGTATTAAGGTTCACTTTACCCCTTGTTACGTTCCCCAAGGGGTCTAGTTTCTAAAATGGTATGCCATGTGGGGATTTTTTGCTGTTCTGGTACCATAGGGGCTTCCTAAATGCAACATGCCCCCCAAAACCCATTTCAGAAAAACGTACTCTCCAAAATCCCCTTGTCGCTCCTTCTCTTCTGAGCCCTCTACTCCGCCCGCCGAACACTTTACATAAACATATGAGGTATGTGCTTACTCGAGAGAAATTGGGCTACAAATATAAGCATACATTTTCTCCTTCTACCCCTTGTAAAAATAAAAAAATTGGGTCTACAAGAATATGCGAGTGTAAAAAATGAAGATTGTGAATTTTCTCCTTCACTTTGCTGCTATTCCTGTGAAACACCTAAAGGGTTAAAACGCTGACTGAATGTCATTTTGAATACTTTGCGGGGTGCAGTTTTTATAATGGGGTCATTTGTGGGGTATTTCTAATATGAAGACCCTTCAAATCCACTTCAAACCGGAACTAGTCCCTGAAAAATAGTGAGTTTGAAAATTTTGTGAAAAATTGGAAAATTGCTGCTGAACTTTGAAGCCCTCTGGTGTCTTCCAAAAGTAAAATCACTCAGTCAATTTTATGATGCAAACATAAAGTGGACTTATTGTATTTGTGAATAAATTTTTTTTATTTGGAATATCCATTTTCCTTACAAGCAGAGAGCTTCAAAGTTAGAAAAATGCTAAATTTTCAATTTTTTTTACAAATTTTGGAATTTTTCACTAAGAAACGATGCAAGTATCGACAAAATTTTACCAATAACATAAAGTAGAATATGTCATGAAAAAACAATCTCGGAATCAGAATGATAGGTAAAAGCATCCCACAGTTAATAATGTTTAAAGTGACAGTGGTCAGATGTTCAAAAAACGCTCCGGTCCTAAGGCGTAAAATGGCCTGGTCCTTAAGGGGTTAAAGGGCCTGTTATATTATTAGCATGGAATCCTGATTGTGTTGCTGTTTCAGTAGAATTTAGTTTTTTTTATGCAGTTTCTTGTAATTAACTTGGTTAATGTAATGAATGTAATGAAATTAGTAAATGTATTGTGCAATATAGTTTGTTATTGCATTACCAAACAATGCTATTTTAATCCATAGTTTCATGGGGAAATTAAAGTACTTACCCGAATGATGGTTGACCCCAATGCTATTATTCAAAAACCTGGCTATAAGGATCTTGCATACACAAGAGGAGAAATCTTGGATGTTATTCAGCTCACTGGCTCAGATAAAATATTATGTCGCAACTTTGAAGGAAAATGTAAGTTTCAAAAATCATGCTGTATAACTTTATTTTTTACTACCGTAAGTTTCCCTGCTTCATCTGTCAGATATTGAGCAGTTTTTAAGCATACATCCTTTCTTCTTTGATTCTTCTAGTTGGATATGTACCTAGAAAGGCGGTTCTCAGCATGTAAGTAATCAATACAACTGGCAGAGAAATTATTCAGTGAAACAAGTGTACTTATATTGGCTATGTACCGTGATACAAAACAAGGGACATACAGTTTCTGTCTATGTCTAGCATGTATGAGGAGAAAGATCCTCACATACATCCTAAACAATGTCCAAGGCCTTCACCTCACTGAGGTTAGTATAATGAAAAACAGAAGGTATAGCACAGTACAGTATACTGTGCTCGTCCATCCCATAGAGTCCTATAACAATTTTTTTTTTTTTTTTTTTTTACAAAGTAGCTTTGGGTGTGTGAATGGAAGCATCATAGGCAACTATGAGCATCTCAATCACTTTTCTTAATGTATCTGTAAAAAGGATGCCATAATAGCCTATAGATGTGTTGGATACCTCAAACTGTGTTGGCTTGTTTAATGTGTAAGTCATGAAAATCCCATGATGTGTTGGTGTTAAATGAATGCCATTATAGCTTATAAGTGACAGATGCCGCAGTTGGGTATCCCTCACAGCCTCTGCTTAAAGTGTACTTGTGATTTAAAATCAATGCTGAGACCCCCACCAATCAGGAAAACTAGTAAGGAGAAGCATGTGGTTGCACTTTGAAAGGGGTACTCTGCCCCTAGACAACTTATACCCTATCTGCCCCCTCATGACATCACACTCTGCCCCTCAATGCAAGCATATGGGAGGGGGCGTGGCGACCATAGGCTTGCATTAAGGGGGCAGAGCGTGACATCATGAGGGGGCGGGGACATGACATCACAACACTCCGGCCCCTGTATCGCCCGTCATCAGCCACAGAGCGTTCTTTGCTCCGTGGAGCTGGTGAACGGGGGTGCTGCAGGAGAGATCAGACATCTTACCCCTATCCTTTGGATAGGGGATAAGATGACTAGGGGCGGAGTGCCCCTTTAACTTTCTGGCTCACAATAATCTGCATCTTGGAGCCCCGTTATAGGTGCCACGTGCATTTCCCTACTCTGTCTCCTGATCGATGGGAATCTCAGCACTGAGACCCTAGCTAATCAAAACTTTTGGCATGTCTCTTTGACATTCCAAAAACTTTTCTAAATGGCAGTTGTACTTTAACATATATGTGAGAAGCTTTTCCAGGCAAAAATGCCTGAAAATTATAGAAAATTTGATGTGACATCCCATTAAGTGGTCATCTTGCAAAGTATTTAACCTATTAATGACTTTTTATGGTGGTCATTTAAGGGATTATCAAAGAATTGAAAAACAGAGCAAAGTTCTTCCAAAAACAGCACCGAATCTGTCCTCACATTGTGTTTGTGGTATTACAGCTTGGTTCCATTCATTGATCTGATCTGCAATACCACACACAAGCTCTAGACAGATGTGGTGCTATTTTTGAAGAAATGTCAGCCATGTTTTTTATGGCAGGGCTAGAATAAGACAGCAACTTTCCTGTGCAGGGATTGTGGGAGCTTCCTGGCGACACGATTTCTGGGGCTGATGGGTTAACATGGCAGCCAGGGGTCTTGTGAAGACCCCCAGGCCTGCCATGAATGTGCACAGCTGGGTACATTGCCTGTCAGCTTTATGCTGAGAAGCCGAATACCCTCTACTAGAGTATTAGTTCTGTGTATTATACCAGCAATCTGCTGATTGCTGTCAATCCCCTGTTTTACTTGTAAATTCAGTACATACAAATAGAATACCTGATGCTAAGCTGGAATCATTTTGTTTTTGTTTGATAGAGAGAAAAATATCTACAGTAACGTCAATACTGGTATGTATTGTTATTTCTATATTGTTATCTAATTCTATCAGTTGTGAGTGTGTTTAGTACAGGTGCAATAATTATTCCAAGGTTAATTTATCAGGCTGGAATAGTTGAAAAGGCCAAAATAAAATGTAAATCATACATAAAATATAAATCATACAGATTACTACATAAACATCATATTTTATAAAAGTTATTGCAGTAAGTAATGTAGTACAGGTGTCAATGTCTTCCCCCAGGCACACCCTGTATAGTGTCTGGGCTGTTGAGATGTTGGGTGCTCTTGATGGTAAGGTGCAGGCACATGCAGACACTGAAGAGCCAAAAAGCAGTGCATCAGACTTTACGAAAGAAAATGAGGTTTTCCACAGAAAGGAGGTATAGTAACAGTGGCATGAGCAGGAGGGTTGCCAGTGAAGTGGTATTGTATATCAGGGTACCTGTAACTTGTAGTCCTATAGTTATTTCATAGCAAATGGTTTGGTGAGATCAGAGGCAGGAGAGTCTAGTCTGCATGTTGACTGATATCTATTCAGTTCCCCTCAGAGGCAAGGAAGCTTTTTGCTTGTCTCCCCAGTTTCACAATTCCTAAACTGCAGGGTGCAGATCTTGTAGTTTTTGTAATGTGAAAGCCACACTGCCCTAGACTTGGCCTGCAGCCCCTAAAGATCCAAGCATACTTCTATGGGGTCCTAGGGGTACTCTGGTGGAAAACTTTTTATTTTTAAATTTTTTTAATCAACTGGTACCAGAAAGTTAAAGGGGTACTCACGTGGAAAACTTTAAAAAAAATAAAATAAATTGGTGCCAGAAAGTTAAACAGATTTGTAAATCACTTCTATTAAAAATCTTAATCCTCCCAGTACTTTTTAGGGGCTGTATACTAAAGAGAAATAAAAAAAAGAAATGCATTTCCTCTGATGTCATGACCACAGTGCTCTCTTCTAACCTCTGTTGTACATTTTAGGAACTGTCCAGTGCAGGAGAAAATCCCCATAGCAAACATATGCCGCTCTGGACAGTTCCTATAATGGACAGCAGAGGTCAGCAGAGAGCACTGTGGTCATGACATCAGAGGAAATGCATTTCTTTTTTTGATTTATCTTTAGTTTACAGCCCCTAAAAAGTACTGGAAGGATTAAGATTTTTTTTTATAGAAGTGATTTACAAATCTGTTTAACTTTCTGGCATCAGTTGATTTAAAAAAAAAAGTTTTCCACAGAAGTACCCCTTTAAAGAGATTTGTAAATTACTTCTATTAAAAAATGTTAATCCTTCCAGTACTTTTTAGGGGCTGTATACTACAGAAGAAATGCTTTTCTTTTTGGATTTCTCTTCTGTCACGACCACAGTGCTCTCTTCTGACCTCTTCTGTCCATTTTAGGAACTGTCCAGAGCAGCATATGTATGTTTGCTATGGGGATTTTCTCCTGCTCTGGACAGTTCCTAAAATGGACAGCAGAAGTCTGCTGGGAAATGCAGCGTCTCATAGACATGTCCAATTTTTTTTGCGAACACCTGAATGTGAGCAGCTCAGCAGAATCCCATTGAGCATTGGAATTCCACACGGAAATTCCATTGTAAGAACTTAGCCTAATTGTAAGAAGTGTAAACTGAATGGATAGGTAGTGTAGTGTAGTGTACTGTTAACCCTTCTGTCCCCTGCCAAAACTTGGTACAAATAGAACAAGATCATATGAATCTGAAAATACAGCATAAAAACCTCATATTACATGGGGACATTATATCAAAGAGTATTAAATTGAAGTTATGCATAAACTTAAAGGGGTTGTCCAGCCAAAACTTTCTTTGTCATAAATATTCCCAGGCTGCCTACTGCACTTCTCATTGCTTTGGTTAATACATCACATTGATGCTGAGCTAATCACTGGCATCAAGCAGCCTAGGCATATGTATGAAAAAAAGTTTTTTGCCAAACAGCCCCTTTAAGGTAATAAGAAATTTATCACCTGACCATGAAGTCTCCAAAACACGCAGCGGGACACTGCACAACGCAAAGGCTAAAATCACACTGCATTAGGGTTTATATGTCATATGGTTCTGATAAATGTAGGATGAACTGTATGTAACTCCCACATATGAATAGTAATCATGCTTGTACTGTAGGGGCCCACCATGGAAGTCTATGTAAAGTAAATAAATAAGCAATGCAAGGTACTAGTGACATATACACTGCCATACACATGAGATATTGTTTGGCCCCTGCTAGTTGTATCCCACTAATCAAATCCATGAACATGCATCAGGAACTCTGTTGGGAAGCAAGGGGAAGAGACAATATATTAACTCTCTTTTCAACATTTTTGTTGGGCCCCTTGCTGCCCTAATAGCAGCTAGGTTTATATAGATTGTATATAATATTTGCATCTGTACTTTACTGTATCTTCAAGCCTTTGTAGAACACTTGAAATAACTGCTTTGGTATGACAAAAATGCATAGTAGCTCCCCTTCAGAAGAAAAAGCTGTGTCTGCAGTGTCACCTATTGGAAGTAGCTTCCCTGAAAGTCAATGCTTGACCCCTAAAAGAGCTATAAAATATGGTTAGGGATCAGCCAAACCAAAGCATCTTGCAAAATGAAGAATTACTTATACATTGCCTAAAACCCCTTTGACATTTTGAGGGGGTTTGAGGCGATAATGTGTCTCCTTATGGAGACCACAAGCTGGATTAGGGTGTAGGTTCTTGCTCTTCAGACCCATATCAATTCCTAGTACTGTTTTAGGGTTTTTAAGGGGTCATGCAATGACATACAGAGAAGATATCTGGGACTAGGAGTAGTGTGCCTTTTGAGGAGACTGCCAAACTGGCATATGGCGTTTTACAAGCCATTCAATGCTAAGGTGCACTAGAGAAGCAGAGAAACGCTCTTTTAGCTTTGGAGGAGAGCTACTTCGCAAAAAAATTTTTAGGATTAAACTACTGTGGGTAAGATTATTTGGGGCCTATATAATGTGAGAGGCATTTTTAAAAAGATTAACTACTGTGTGGGGGCACTATTAGTGGGCTTACTACTGTGTGAGAGCACTTTTAGGGGATAATTACTATGAGGGAGCACTATTAGGGGTTATCTACTCTATTGGGACACTATCACTGTGTATTATCCCTGTACTGTGATGTCACTGTGTATATTATCTCTGTACTGTGATGTCACTGCATGCATTATACCTGTACTATGATGTCATCATGTGTATTTTCCCTGTTCCCTTATCACATTATCCTTGCACTGGGATATCACAATTCATATTAACCCTGTACTGTGACTTCCTTGTACATATTAACCCTGTAATGTACAGAGAAAAAGTGCATAGTGACAATACAATACAAGGTAAATATACATAGTGACATCATAGTACAGGGATAATACCCACAGTAATGTCACAGTACAGAGACAATACCACACAGTGATGTCACAGTACAGGGTGGGTTAATATGCAAAGTGATGTCATACTACACTATGTCACTGTGGGGGTAGTTCCGCAATACAGGGCGTAGTATTTTACACTGTTAAATTAATACCCTTACCTGACAGCTACCTGGCAGTGGCCTAATGGAAGAGCTTCCTCTGGACATTACAATTAGCGCGCCTGTCGCTGACTGACATAAAAAAAACCATCTCCAGCTATAAAATGTGCTTCCGGAGCACTTGCATAGTGTCCTTTTACTGCACCTATCATTCTGCAGCTATTGTGAGGGCAATAGGCAGTGTCGGTTTAAAACTAAACATGGCCCTGGGCAAAATAAAAAATGAAGCTCGTTGGTCACTTTTTTAAAGATCACAATGTCCCACTGGGCATGCTGCATGTCAGCTAATCTAAGTGAATGGGGTTTCATTGCAAATGGCAAATGGATACAGTAGGTGATGACTTTTAGCCCGTTAAGGACACATGCTATAAATCTACAGTGCTGCATGATGGTACTTTGTTCACAGTATCGTACGTTTACGGGAAATGCGCTCGCTTCACAGTGGGTGAGTTCTGGCAGCAGCTGGAGACTCACCGCTAATAGCATACATCAGTAATCATGCTTCTGTCCACCATTATCCGTTTAGATGCTGTGATCAATTCTGGTCACAGCCTCCATAGGAAAAATGGAGGTGCTGGTGGGTTTGGGGGTTTCATTGGACCCTCGCAATGCAATCACGAGGGTCCCAAGAGTGAAAATGGTGACTGGAGGTCTTTCACTCTCCTTCATGGAGCAGGATGGCAGATCTTCTAGTTCAGGCTGCCTATTCAGGCTGTACAAGAAGATTGGCGATAGTACTTATCAGCACTATGTTATTACATTTTTTGGTCACAAATAAAATAAAATGTAAAGATGTAAAATTAAAATGTTACCAATAGAAACTACAGATCATGGATCATGGAAAGTTATAGGAGTCAGATTAGGGTGATTTTAAACCTACTTATTTTGAGTTTTTGTAAAAGCAGTACAATAATAGTAAAGCCTATAACCATGGACATCATTTCAATCCTATTGACACACAGAATAAATATAACATGTCAGTTTTTCAGTAAAGTGCACCACGATAAAACAAAACCCTCCAAAGTTGCAAAATTGCAGTTTTCTTATCAATTTCCCCATCACTAATAATATTTTACGAGTAAAGGAATCGAAAAGAGACCGAACTCACCGTCCAAAATGCTTTATTCAGGTGCGTGTAGGCATACGGCAGCAGAGGCAGGGGCACACCAGGACAGGTTGTTTTGCGCGGTCTTGCGCTTCTTCGAGCCGGAGTGCAGCGTCCGCTATCACCGCAGCGCCTTAAAATTTGATTTATGTTTGTTATAGTTTGTTGTCTTTCCCATCTGTCTGTAAACACCTATTTATCTATATTACATGGTGGTTGCGGTCACATGATATTACATCCCATGACTGATTGCATGTCAGTATGTGATGACGTCCACCACCCGCCGCCTTTTTAAGGCGCCGTGGCGATAGCGGATATTGCACTCTGGCTTGAAGAAGCGCAAGACTGCGCAAAACGACTTGTCCAGGTGTGTGCCCCTGCCTCTGCTGCCGTATGCCTACACGCACCTGAATAAAGCATTGTGGACAGTAAGTGCCGTCTCTTTTCGATTCTTTTACCCGTATAGCATACTCGTTGTGATTGGCACCACCCACATCCACAAGTGAAAGTTGTAACCACAAAATACAATTGGTCCTGCAAAAAACAAGCTCCCATATGAATTTGAGGATGGAAAAATAGGAGTTATGTCTCTTAGAATGCAAGGATGAAAAACAAAAATGCTAAAATGTAAATCTGTTCTGTCCTTAAGGGGTTATTCTTGGAATGCAGACCCCAAATGAATCCAAAAGCCTCCCCCACACATGCTGGCCCCCTATATACTGCACCCAATTCCTCTGATATACAGCTCCTTTTACGTATATATATATATATATATATATATATATATATATGTATATATATATATATAGCTCCCTATGGCCCCCATGTCACATACACTGCCTCCTATCTCACACACATAAACTGCACCCTATCCCCCTATATACTGCTTCCTATCTGACATATACTGCATCCTATAACCTATATACTGCTTCCTATGACCTTCCCACATGCATTGCTTTCCTTACTCTCTATACTTCTCTTATTACCTTTTTATGTAGGAACTTTTTGCTGCTCTATGGACAAAATTCACATTATTGCAATCAACCACATTTACGCAAAATGACAACTTTTTGACACAGTTTTACTGTGTTTTTGCGCAAATCACAGCAAAATGCAAGGATGTGCCTGTCATTAGGGCATCCAAGGTACAGCTGCAGAAAAGGGCAGGGGCTCAAGCCCCCTTTTATGTCTGTGTGTGCATGCCCCTGGGTTTGTGTATAGTGTACAGTAATAATATAGTGGTATTATCCAGTTTAGAGTTTAGCAGACTTTCCCAAAGTTTGGTTTGGCGGGCTCGCCAAACTTTCCAAAAAGTTTGGATTGCTGCAAACTGGCAAATGGATATCTCAAAAATCCATCCTTCTTGGCAATTGCAACAGGTTTTTAGTCTGACAAGTGATTTTGGGGGGATTTTTTTTAAGCATTCCAAAAAAAATTCTCTTTTGGGAGTTGCAATAGGATTGGTTTCTCAAAATAGTGTAGAAGAAATAGCATTGGTATGAAAAGCTTAAAAAAAATGTCCCTTTTTTGGGAATCATGGGTTGTGTATGTGTGGTTCTGGCTTGCAGTAGTGTATATCACACAAACCCGGGGCCTAAGCCCAGAGCACAAATCCCTATAGGGTGAACCCCCCAAAATAAAATATAACTTTTATTGTATTATCATATAAAATGATGACAAGTGATTAAAACCCCAAATTTCACAGTTCCAGATAAGTAATGAATTCTGGGATTAACCCAGTAGTTTCCTGTCTTATGGGTCTGCAGTACCCAAACAAATGGAATCTGTGAAATAGATTAAAATCTGAAATTTGCCTCCTCTACTAGTTTCGGCGCACCTGCGCCGTCTTCAGGAGGAATATGCGGCAAACACCCGTCCACGTGTCTCACTCTGTCTATTATATCCTAGGTTAATTACCTCATCACTCCCCGACACTCTACCGGGCCAATCCCTGATTCTTTTCCTTATATCCAATGGGTGCTTTCCACCTCACTTTCCTGTGTGGAAAATGGCCAACCAGGTTGATGTTTACCTGTTCGTATCTGATGACGTAAGCTGATATCATCACGATGCGCCATTGTTATGATGTCCTGATCATGTGTGTAGTCACATGATCGGTTGATCGCTTGTCCTGTTGCCGCGCATGCGCCCGGACTTAAACATCGCCTCCTATTTGGTGCGCAGGCGCGGGGACTTAGAAAATATTCCGCTCGCTTCCAGTGTTTAACTCAATGACAGATGCTAGGACTTAGAAATCTACAGTCCATTCATTTTCTATGTATGTTACTGTTCCGGAGCATAGATATGACTCATATGTATCAAATTTTCCCAGAGGATATTTGTCCCATAGGATAAGACCACCATATGGTCAACTGGTGTTTTCAGTCACTAACTGCATTGAATATTCCTATATATAGTTAATTACACAATCAATAGGTTATGATCCTATAGTTAGTTAACGACATCATGCGATCTTAAAGATGATGGGATGACCATACATAAACATAAACATAAAGGTAAGTATTATCTATGTTGTTCAATCGAATTTTAGTGCAGGGGAGATAAATGACCAATGGCAAACAATTTTAGAGTAGAGTTCTAACTCCTGCTTCATTTAAAGTCCCTGTTTCCATGGGACCTTCCATCTTATTAGCAGAGTGGACATAATATACATGGGGGGTGTTTTATTGTCATCTCAAATTTGCCTTAAACCATAATAACTTATTGCGGATCTAGAAAAGCGGCGAAGGAAAACCCTTCATTTAGACCCAAAGGGGCCATACTTTTGAGTCTATGTATCCATCTCGCCTCTTCTTTCAGTAGTAATGAATCTATATTACCCCGCCTGGGACCTAGACGTAACTGACAGAGACCTACAAAGCGTATGTCTTTCAAACTGCTGTTATGACAAGCCTGCATATGACGAGATATAGGGGTGTCCTTTGCTGTTCTTATGCAGCTTAGATGCTGGGAAATTCGTCTCTTAAATTCTTGAGTCGTTTTACCAACATAAATTCTCGGGCATGAGCAGACGGCCACATAGATAATGTTTTTGCTGTTGAAGTTCATAAATTGCCTAATCTCATAAGTCCGAGAGTCTATGGGGTTCGTAAAAGTCTTGCCTTTAATGATATAAGTACAAAAAGTGCAATGTCCACATGCATATGAGCCAACCGTCTTGTTGCTCAGCCAATTTTTGTTCGTGTTGGATACATCTAGATGACTATGCACCAACAGATCTTTTAAATTAGGTCCCCTCCTAAAGGTTATGCTCGGTTTCGCTCCTATCGCAGGTGCCAAATCCCTATCATTCGACAACAAATGCCAGTGTTTGCGAAGGATTCCCATGATCTTGTTGGTATATCCATCATAGGATCCTATGCATCGTATTTGGTTTACTTGATCTCTACGGGTTTCAGACCTAAGTGTGTAATTTCTGTCTGTTTCTTTTGCCCGATGGTATGCAGTAGTGGCAGCAAGTGTGATGGTGGATGGGTGGTAGTTGTAGCCAGTGGATGACAGGCAATGGTGTACTGGTAGGAGCAGTAGAAGCCAGGAGACAACAGGTTGTTGAGGACTGTTGGGAGTTGTAGTAGCTAGTGTACAGCAGGCAGTGATGGACTTGTGAAAGTTGTAGTAGCCAGCGGAAAACAGTTAGTGGTGGATTGGCGGGAGTTGTAGTTGACAGCAGGCAGTGGTGGAAGTTGTAGTAGCCAGCTGACAGCAGGCAGTAGTGGACTGATGGGAGTTTTATTAGCCAGCAGACAGTGGTGGATTAGTGATACTTCAAACCAGGCCTTGTCAAGTCGCTCTATGTGCTTATGTAGAGCCGTAAACTCATACTCAGATATATCTTACTTTCTTTTTGCAGAGACAGCACTGGGCTTAGTTTTTTGTATCTAGTAAGCTAAAAAATGATTTTCACACTGCAGAATATAGAAGAGATAGGTACACCGCCACCCGACTGTGCCTCTTCTCTGTAAAGCTTTTTTCTCAAGTTTGCAGAATGCAGCAGTGTCACCATTACCTGTTCCTGAGCTGATTAGACCAGTCCTGCAGTCCTGCTGACATCATCATCATTAAACTCTTCATTGTTCTCACCACTCCTTTCAATATGAACTGCTGATGTCTGATGATGGGCTCCTTTCTCCCCCTCAGCATGGTTATGTTAAACCCAGTCTGATGACTCGCTTTTGCGGATAGATGCGGTTGCAGTATAGAGGCACGGAAAGAGGACTTTTCAAATCAAAGTTCAGTGTTTTATTCACACTTGGCAAACAGTCTTAAATGCAGATCAAAGAAAAAGTAACAAAAGTCCACCTGCGTTCCTTAGGTGTTTGTTCGAGTCCATGCCATGCGGCATCAAGCAAGTCTTTTCCAAGCCTCCAGGCACTCTGCTCACCAGCTTCCACACTCCACAAAGAAGATCTCAAAACTCAGCTCTCTGGCAGTGTGAGCTGCAATATACAAATCCCCCTCAGCTGGTGGAGCAGTCTGCCTTTAAGGCCAACAAAAGGCAGCCTGGATTGTGGAGAATGGCCCCCACCCAACACTTGACCATTCCCAGTAAGAGCCATCCCGGATTGGCTTTCCAGCCATACTACAGCAACAGTGTGTTGGGGTGCGGAGTACCCCTTTAATGCTTTGCTCTCCTTGCAATGTAATATAGTAACATAGTTCATGAGGTTGAAAAAAGACCAGAGTCCATCAAGTTCAACCTATATCCCTAATGAGTCCCTACTGAGTTGATCCAGAGGAAGGCAAAAAACCCTCATACTAGAGGTAAAAATTCCTTCCCGACTCCAAATATGGCAGTCAGAATAAATCCCTGGATCAATGTTCTGTCCCTAAAAATCTAGTATACATAACCATCGATGTTATTACTCTCCAAGAATGCATCCAGACCTGTTTTGAACTCTTTTACAGAGTTCACCATGACCACCTCCTCAGGCAGAGAATTCCACAGTCTCACTGCTCTTACAGTAAAGAACCCCCGTCTGTGCTGGTGTAGAAACCTTCTTTCCTCTAGACGTAGAGGATGCCCCCTTGTTATAGATACAGTCCTGGGTATAAATAGTTCATGGGAGAGATCTCTGTACTGCCACCTGATATATTTATACATAGTTATTAGGTCTCCCCTAAGCCTTCTCTGTATTGCCACCTGATATATTTATACATAGTTATTAGGTCTCCCCTAAGCCTTCCAAAATAACCCTAATTCTGATAATCTTTCTGGGTTCTGTAGTCCTCCCATTCCCCGTATTACTCTAGTTGCCCGTCTTTGAACCCTCTCCAGCTCCACTATATCTTTCTTGTACATTGGTGCCCAGTACTGTACACAGTATTCTATGTGTGGTCTGACTAGTGATTTGTACAGCGGTAGAATTATTTCCTTGTCGTGGGCATCTATGCCCCTATTGATGCACCCCATTTGCATTAGCCTTGGCAGCAGCTGCCCGACACTGGTAACTACAGCTAAATTTACTGTTGACTAAGACTCCCAAGTCCTTTTCCATGTCAGTCGTCCCAAGTGTTCTCCCATTTACTACATAATCCCAGCAAGTATTTTTCCTCCCCATGTGCATTACCTTACATTTATCAGTGTTGAACCTCATTTGTCACTTCTCAGCCCAAACCTCCAACCTATCCAGATCCATTTGTAACAGTGCACTGTCCTCTATAGTTTTTACCGAGTTTAGTATCATCTGCAAAGATTGTTACTTTACTATTCAACCCCTCTACAAGGTCATTTATAAATATATTAAACAGAACAGGACCCAAGACGGACCCTTGTGGTACCCCACTAGTAACAGTCACCCAATCAGAATAAGTACCATTAATAACCACCCTCTGTTTCCTATCACTGAGCCAGTTACTTACCCACTTACACACATTCTCCCCCAGCCCCATCCTTCTCATTTTATGCACCAACCTTTTATGAGGCACCGTATCAAATGCTTTGGAAAAATCCAGATATACGACCTCCAGCGATTTCCCCTGGTCCAGTCTGGAGCTCACCTCCTCATAGAAGCTGATCAGGTTAGTTTGACAGGACAGATCCCTCATAAAGCCATGCTGATATGGGGTCATACGTTTATTTTTATTAAGATACTCCAAAATAGCATCTCTTAGAAAACCCTCAAACAATTTACATACAATGGAGGTTAAACTAACAGGCCTATAATGTGATAGCTTTCATGATCTCGTTCACTGCTGGCTGAGATTTGTAGTGTACCAACTGTAGGAAGACAATAGGGATAACGCTTGAACTTGTCTGAGCAAAGAGTGCTTTATGCATGCTGCTGCAGGAAACATACCAAACTGGCCAGCTACCCTGCTAATGATGGTTTCTTTATCGTCTGGTGCCCGCTGATGTTTCCCTGATATTCTGTGTGAACAGAAAATGCAGGTGCTTGGTAAACAACGGCGGCAGAGAGAGCTGGGTAAGTATACTGCTTTGTTATGTTCCCTGCATCCCCATCAACATATAAAAAAAAGTGTTATCTGCCTGGACAACCCCTTTAACTTGAATAAATGTGCCACTGCTTGATATAAATTTGTATGGGGCAAGTTTTGTGAACAGCCCCGGTGGCTGGACCTCCTCAAACACATGGTATGAAAAGGGGTGAGCACTTGTGCAACAGTGGACTCGATATAGGGCAACCAACCCACTCTGTGTTCAACCCTAAACTTGAAATTCTCTAAGGACAAAAACCACCTGGTGACCCTGGCATTTTTGTCCTTGGCTTGGCACAGCCACTTAAAGGGGAAATGATCCTTCACGAGACGAAACTTCCTTCCTAACAGATAACAGAGGAGAGACTCGAATGCCCACTTAATGGCCAGGCACTCTCTCTCTTCTATACTATACCTGGTCTCGGCCGGGGTCATTTTTCGGCTGAGAAAGACAACCGGATGCTCTTCCCCGTTGACCTCCAGGGAGAGTACAGCACCGAGACATACCTCAGAGGCATCGGTCTGTACCACAAATTCCCTTTTGAAGCGGAAAGCGCCTGCTTTGCCTGTTCGTTCCAACGTGCCATTACGGACTTGCGTCCCTTCAGGAGGCCTGTTAAGGGTGCAGCCACCATAGCAAAATGGGGGATGACTCTCATATAGTAACCCACCATTCCCAGAAACAACTTCACCTGTCGGGTCATGGTCAATTTCGGATAGTCTCTATTTGGTTTACTTGGGGTTTGACAACTCCAAGCCCAAAGACATACCCCAGGTATTTGGTCTCTATGGCACATTTTTTGGGGTTAGCAGTTAACCCGGCCTTCCTAAGGGAGTCTACCTCTGCCTGCACTTTTGGAAGGTGACTTTCCCAGTCTGTACTGTGAATGATGATATCGTCTAGAAAGGCTGAGGCATACCGACAATGTGGCCGGAGTACAATATCCATTATCCTTTGAAACGTAGTGGGAGCACCATGTAGACCAGTGGAATAAACCTTCTGGTGGGACAAAGGCTGTTTTCTCTTTGGCAGCCTCCGTCAAGGGTACCTGCCAGTACCCTTTTGTGAGGTCCAAAACAGAAAAATACTGAGCCTGTCCTAGCTGTAACGGAGCTAGATGTGGATCCTCTACCTGCGTGGCTGATGACTCGGACCGTATGGAGGAGCGGAGTCTAAGGTGCCACTGGTCTTCACCAGAGCCCGCCACAAGGCAGGATGGGCTTGCTGCGGCAGGCGACACCCAGGTCGCTACCCCTGACACAGCTCGACCATACAGGTAACTGGGCAAGGCGAGGAGGAAGCAGTAGTGTAGTCAACGTAGCAGAAGGTCAAGGCAGGTGGCAAAGGTTCGTAGTCAAAAAACTTAGCAGGAAGGTCTGGATACACGGGTATGGCAAAACAGGCAATAGGGAACACTTTCTCTCAGGCAAAAGGCACTGAAGATCTGGCAGGGAAGTGTGGGAGGTGCAAAAACTTATAATGTAGTGTCAGGTGTATTCACTGATTATGGGCGTACTGGCCCTTTAAATTTCAGAACTCCAGCCCCGCCGGCGGTCGGGGACAGAGGAACACTGCACTCACGCCCGGTAATTGCGACTGGAGCACAGTGTGTAACAGTACCCCCCCCCCTTTGGTCTCCCCCTCCTTTTGAGAAGATCCTGATCTAGGATGTTATCCTGTGGCTTCCAAGACCTCTCCTCAGGTCCGAACCCCTCCCAATCTGTGAGAAAGAAACGTTTTCCTCTGATGAGTTTGGAGTCAAGAATTTCATTGACAGAATAAACATCAGAGATACCCGAGATGGGAGAAGGAAAAGCGTCCTTTTTAGAGAAGCAGTTATAGAAGGGAGGAAGGCAGATGAAGAGAATGGGCCACTGGATTTAGGCATTTCTTGACTTTGAAAGGACCTAAATAGCGTGGACCCAGTTTATAACAGGGTACTTTGAAGTGAATATATTTAGATGACAACCACACTTTGTCCCCGGGTGAGTATTCGGGAGGAGGACGTCTTCTTTTCTTGTCCACTTGAGATTTCATACGGGTCATGGCACAAAGGAGGGAGAGACGAGTCTTCTTCCAGATGGAGGTGAAGTTCCGTACAAGTTCATCAGCCATAGGGACACCGGAGGGAGAAGACAAGGGCAAAGGTGGACGAGGATGAAGTCCATAGACTACAAAGAAGGGTGAAGTTCCTGTGGATTCGGTATCCCTATGGTTGTAAGAAAACTCTGCCCAGGGTAGTAGATCGGCCCAGTCGTCTTGGTGGGCAGAAACAAAGTGGCGAAGGTAATCTCCCAAGACCTGATTAACCCTCTCAACTTGACCATTAGATTGGGGATGATAGGCATAGGAGAAGTCCAACTTAACTTGAAGATGTGAGCAGAGTTCCCTCCAGAATTTGGAAAGGAACTGGACTTCCCGGTCAGAGACAATATGTGTTGGTAATCCATGGAGACGGAAGATATGGGAAAGGAACAGTTTAGCTAGTAGAGGTGCAGATGGTAAACCAGGCAAGGGCACAAAATGAGCCATCTTAGAAAATCGGTCCACAACAACCCAGATGACTTTATTGCCACTAGAAGAAGGAAGGTCTGTAATGAAATCCATTGTTAGTCCAGCGCAGGTCAGGAACAGGTAAAGGATGTAGAAGACCGGCAGGCTTGGCACGTGGTGTTTTGTCCCGGGCACAGACTGAACAAGAACGAACAAAGTCTATGACATCCCATTTCAGAGTGGGCCACTAATACTGTCGGGATATTAGTTGCAAGGATTTGCGGATACCAGCATGACCAGCCAACAGAGAGGAATGACCCCATTTCAAGATTCGGAGTCTCAGACAATGAGATACATAAGTCTTCCCAGGGGGCACAAGCTGAATACTTGCTGGTGCTGCGGAAATAAGACAATCAGGAGGAACAATATGTTGAAGATGGGATTCCAGGTCTTGTACTTCAGAAGATCTTGATAGAGCATCAGCCCGAAGTTTCTTCTCTGCTGGAAGGAAATGAATAAAAAAGTTAAACCTGGAGAAAAACAGGGACCAGCGAGCTTGTCAAGGGTTGAGACGATGGGCAGACTGAAGATAGAGCAAGTTCTTGTGATCCGTATAGATGGTTATTGGATGCACTGAGCCCTCTAAGAGATGTCGCCATTCTTCCAAGGCCAACTTAATAGCCAGGAGCTCACGATAATTTCTCTTCGCTGGAGAGAAAGTCTTAGAGAAAAATCCAAAAGTCACAGTCCTGCCCTTGGAAGATCTTTGTGTCAAGACTTAGTCAGCTCCAACTGAAGATGCATCCACCTCTAAAGTAAATGGCATGCCCGGATCAGGTCTTGACAACACTGGAGCAGAAGCGAAAGCAGACTTTAAGTGCTTGAAGGCTTCTTCGGCCTCTGGAGTCCAGACCTTCGGATTGGCAGTTTTTTTGGTAAGAGATACGATGGGGGCAACCAAGGTGGAACAGTGGGGAATAAGCTGCTGGTAATAATTGGCAAAGCCAAGGAAGCGCTGAATAGCTTTCAGACCAGAAGGTTGAAGCCACTCCAGTACAGCAGATAATTTGTTAGGATCCATTTGTAGTCCTTGACTGGTAACAATATACCCCAGAAACGGAAGACTAGGTACACTTTTCAAGTTTTGCATAGAGTTAGTTATCTCGGAGACGCTGTAAAACTTGACGGAGATGGAGACGATGAGTGTGGAGATTGGGCGAATAGATGAGAATGTCATCCAAATAGACATCACAGGAGTAGAGAAGGTCCCGAAAAATGTCATTGACAAACTACTGGAAGACTGCTGGAGCATTACATAGTCCAAATGGAATTACAAGGTACTCAAAATGTCTGTCTCGAGTATTAATCACAGTCTTCTACTTGTCCCCTTCTCTTATACGAATCAAGTTATAGGCACCACGAAGATCCAGTTTGGAGAAAATCCTGGCACCTTGCAGCCGATCAAACAACTCTGAGATTAAAGGAATATGATAACGTTTTTTTACTGTAATTTTATTCAGTCCTCCGTAGTCGATGCAAGGACGCAATGACCCATCTATTTTTTTCCATGAAGAAGAACCCGGCTCTGGCAGGAAAAGAGGGTTTCCTGATGAATCCCTTCTGAAGGTTCTCCTTGATGTAGGTTGACATGGCCTGGGTTTCAGGAACAGACAAGGGGTGGATTAGGCCCCTGGGAGGTGTGGTGCCAGGCAGTAAATCAATGGGACAATCGTGAGGACGATGTGGAGACAAGACTTCAGCTTGCTTTTCACTGAAGACATCAGCAAAGTCCTGGAGGAAAGAAGGTAAACTGGGCAGAGAACTAGACGAAGATTTCAACTTGATCACACGTATATGAATACAGTGATTGTTGCAGTACAGGCCCCAGCGAAGAACTTCTCCAGTTTTCCAATCAAGCTGCGGAGCAAGGAGTTGTAACCACGGCAGGCCAAGCAAGAGAGAAGTACAATGTGGGAGAACGTAGAAAGACAAGTTCTCCCTATGCGAGACTCCGACTTGCATAGACAATGGTTCTGTGCGATATAGCACGGTGCAGTCCAGTCTTTCTCCATTGCCCGTAGAGATGTACAGTGGTTTTAAGAGGCGGGACACCCGCAGATGATACCTATGCATCAGGGAGGCATCAATAAAGTTTCCCGCTGAGCCAGAGTCCAGGAAAGCCAGAATGGAGATGATCTCTTTGGAAGGAAGAAGAAGCTGGACCGTCAAATTTAAGCATGGAGAGGTGGAATTCACACCTAGGGAGGCCTCTCCCACAAACCCTAGGTGCGAGGTTTCCCTGTGACTGTGGACCCTGAGGACAATCCTTAAGGAAGTGGTCTGCACTGGCGCAGTATGGGTATAGATTTTCGGTTCGTCGGCGAGTTCTTTCCTGCAGGGTCAGGCGAGACCAATCCACTTGCATAGCTTCCACTGCGGGAGGCAACATAGAAGGTTGCGGTGGTTGCTGGAAAACTGTTGCCAAACAAGGAAAGTGCAGAGTTCTTGCAGATTCCCTTTCTTGTTGTAGTTCCTCTAGTCGCTCAGAGAAACGGATATCTATCCGGGATTCCAATTGTATAAGTTCATTCAAGTTAGATGGCAATTCCCGGACAGCGAGGACATCCTTAATTTGACTTGATAATCCTCTCTTTAAAGTAGCGCAGAGAGCTTCATTATTCCAAGACAACTCCGACGCCAGGGTCCGGAACTGGATGGCATACTTGACCTGAGAAAGACTCAGGAAGCTCGAGCAGGTTCTTTGAAAACACTGCGAAATTCCATCAGGAATGCCTGGAGATTGGTAGTGATAGCATCACTGCAATCCCACAGCAGAGTTGACTAGGCCAAAACCCTACCAGATAGGAGACTGATGACAAAGGCCACCTTTGCTCGTTCCGTGGAGAACAGGTCTGCCATGAGTTCAATGTGCATGGAGCACTGTGTCACGAAACCACGACAGGACTTGGAATCCCCCTCAAACTTCTCTGAAAGCGACAAATGGAGTTTGGTTCCGGAGGAGACTGCAGCGGGAGGCTGTACTAGAGCTGAAGGAGGCTATGGCTGTGGCGGTTGCTTCTGAGCAGATAGCAACTGCTGCATCATGGCGAACAGCTGGTTCAGCTGCTGTGCCTGCTGGGCCAACTGCTGTGACTGGAGCGCCACGATAGAAGCAAGATCTGTGTTGTCAGGCAGAGGAACCCCAGTGGGATCCATGGCCGGATCTTACTGTAACGGAGCTGGATGTGGGTCCTCTACCTGTGTGGCTGATGACTCGGACCGTATCGGGGAGCAGAGTCTAAGGACGGGCTTGCTGTGGCAGGCGACACCCAGGTCACTACCCCAACATGGCTCGACCACACAGGTAACTGGGCAAGGCGAGGTACCGAAGGAGGAAACAGTAGTGTAGACAACATAGCAGAAAGTCAAGGCAGGTGGCAGAGGTTCGTAGTCAAAAAACATAGCAGGAAGGTCTGGATACATGGGTATGGCAAAACAGGCAATAGGAAACGCTTTCTCTCAGGCAAAAGGCACTGAAAATCCGGCAGGGAAGTGTGGGAGGTGCAACAACTTATAATGTGACGCCGGCGGTTGGGGACAGAGAACACTGTGCTCATCGCCGGAGCGCAGTGTGTAACACTAGCTTCTCAATAAGCTCATCAACTCGGGGCATGGGATATGCATCAAACTTGAAAACCTCATTAAGTTTGCGGAATCGTTACAGAGCCGCAACGTACAGTCTGGCTTGGGTATTAAGACTTTCGGACTGGCCCACTCACTTTTCAACTCCTCGATGACATCCAATTTTAATATCTGTTGTACTTCTTCCAAAATGGCTTGTCGCCACGACTCAGGTACCCGGTGTGGTTTCAACCGTATTTTTACCTGGGGTTCAGTGACAATGTCATGGTGGATGACAGAAGTCTCCCTATCTTTCCAAGGTTTCAACAAGTTTACATGGTACACGTTCTCTGGTTTCCTCCGACCGGGCTGGTGTACCCTGTACGTCACCTCCCCTACCTTTTCGATCACTTCGTAGGGACCTTGCCACCTAGCCAGAAACTTACTGTCGATTGTTGGTACCAGAACCAAAACCTGATCCTCCGGGTTAAAATTCTGACTCGAGCCTGGCGATTATAGACTGTACTCTGGGCTCGCTGAGCTGCCTCCATATGTTCCCTAACCAAGGGCAACACTGTTTCCACCCGCTTTTGCAACTGAGTGACATACTCAACCACACTTTTGTGCGGCATGTGCTGTTGTTCCCACGCCTCTTTGGTTATGTCTAACAGACCATGCGGAAGTCTGCCGTACAGTAGTTCAAAGGCCGAGAACCCAGTAGAGGCGTGGGGCACTTCTTGCACTGCGAACATGAGATAGGGCAGCAAAAGATCCCAATTCTTCCCATCTCTAGCCACCACCCACTTTAACATATTTTTTAATATTTGATTAAACAATTCTACCAGGCCGGCCATCTGCGAGTGGTACACGGAGGTCCGTAGCTGTTTTACCTGCAGTAACTTACTGAGCTCTTTCATTACCTTTGACATCTACGGGGTGCCTTGGTCAGTCAACACCTCTTTAGGTAAGCCTACTCGAGAAAACATCTCCATTAGCTCTTTAGCTATGAGTTTGGCCATGGTACGTCGCAGAGGTAGCGCCTCGGGATACATAAATTCATAGGGAAGGGACATACACAGGGGGGGTACAAAGAGACGACAAGCTCCGTTTCGCACTGCCTAGTGCTTCATCTGGCCATTCAATGGCCGGAAGAAGCACTAGGCAGTGCGAAACAGAGCTTGTTGCCTCTTTGTATCCCCTGTGTATGTTAAAAGACGCAAGATTGGTGAGTCGCCTGTTTTTCCTTTCTCTTATCTACATGTGATTTAGGAACACTGCCTTGACTCACTGGAGAAAACACTCCTGCCGTAGTGCATCAGCTGAACACCGCAATGCAGGTGACAGGAAGTCACTGTTCAGCCCACTGATTAATGCTTTGCTCTGCTTGTAATGGGATAGCTTTTATGATCTCGTTCACTGCTGGCTGAGAATTTTAATGCACCAACTGTGCACCAAAGTGGGAAGACAATAGGGATAAAGGTTGAACTTGTCCGAGCAAAGAGTGTTTTATGCATGTTGCTGTGGGAAACATACCAAACTGGCCAGCTACCCTGCTAATGATGGTTTCTGTATCGTCTGGTGTCCGCTGATGTTTCCCTGATGTTCCGTGTGAACAGAAAATGCAGGTGCTTGGTAAACAACGGCGGCGGAGAGAGCTGGGTAAGTATACTGCTTTGTTATGTTCCCTGCATCCCCATCAATATAGCACTTTTTTATATCTGCCTGGACAACCCCTTTAACTAGAATAAACGTGCCACTGCTTGATATATATTTGTATAGGGCAAGTTTTGTGAACAGCCCCGGTGGCTGGACCTCCTCAAACACATGGTATGAAAAGGCTATCTTTTAGGACAATAGGTTATCCCCTTAACCTATAGTGACAATAGGTTATTGCCACTATATGGACATTTAAAAAAAAAAAAAAAGAATATTATACCTCACAAAGTTATCTACTATGGGGGAATTTGTCATTCTCTGTTCCAGCATAGACTAGCTAAATTGCGGCACACCTTCTCCCTTGCATTCACCTCCCAGCCCCTCCTTTAATGTGATCTGATCCCTGTACATCAAGGAGGGACAGGGAGGTGAGGACGAGCGAGGTGGTGTTCCAGGCTGTAGTACTTAAGCAGCTTGGCTCCACCTTTTTGACATTTGGCTGAGAAATAAAAAGACAGTTTTATAAGTCTGGCAATTTCCAAAAGCTCCTGGAAAGGTACATGTATTACAGTTATACCCTAACAGATATCCAACAGTGTCTGCAGCTTTTAGAAGCAAACAGACCTAACAGATTCCATTTAAATTATTGTGGAGTCCTGCTCGCATCCAACTTAGAAATCTAGAGTATTAATTTGTCTACACTTAAACAACATGGCCTCACATAACAAGCTAGAGAAATATCCATATGCCTGTGAACATATCATTATAGAGTTCAGCCAAAAACACTTGTCCCAGCCTTAAGTGTCCAGTCAAGTTATGAAACAGGTTTTAATGGGAATGTATCTTCAAAAACTAACCCACTGTTTAAATCAAATTTTTATAAAAGAATCCTGAAATCTTGCAGTTTTCATTCTGGTCTATTAAGCTCAGTCTCCCCCTCCCTGCACAATGATCTCTGCACAGGTCACAAAGCATGCCTACAAAACTCTCCCATATAATTCAACAGGATCCTCTTTTATCAAAACCTGTCCAGAGGAAAAGTTGCTGAGTTGCCCATGGCAACCAACTCTTCCTCTGGACAGGTTTTGATAAATTTCTAAATGCTGGTAAAGCCAATTTGTGCAAGATGGCTGCCCCATAATATTATACTAAAACCATATACTTGTATTATATTTTAAATGAAAAATAAAGGGCTTGTTATTCCAGTAGTACAGCCCAGCATAAATCAGCCCAAACATTTTGAGGGTGAGTAGTTTTACTTCACATCTGTTTTCACAGGCCACTATGTAAACTCACAAGATACATACTGTGTGGCCTCAATATATTCAACCTACAATGCCAAAGACATTTCAGATATTTGGTGCGTGCATTTTCATTTGAATGTCAGTCAATTAGTATGGGCATTTAATTGGTAAAACTCTTGTGCAGTACATTGCAGTACTACATGTACTGTGTAGCTCTTTCATAGGCGTGCGCACGGGGTGTGCCGGGTGTGCCCAGGCACACCCTAATCCAGTGGCGGTGCGGCCTGCACCGGGTGACACCAAGACGCTCTGCAGCACCCCCATCTGTGCCCGACCGTCCTTCACCAGCCCAGACCCCCGCCCCCCGCTGTGCGGTGCGCCTGTCCGTCAGGCGCACCGCACAGCGCTGCCTCCTGCTCCTGTTTGTGCCCCGCTCCGCTCTGGCTCACCTTCAGTTGGTCCGGTCATGTGACGGCGCGTTACTGCCGTCACATGACCATCAGGACGTCACGCTGTATTCAAGGACGCCGGCCCCAGAGCGTGACGTGACGGTACGCGGCTCACAGGATTACCGCGCTGAGTGAGTGAATGTTATTTCAATCTGCCTACTGGGTCTGGGGGGAGGGGGTTAATCTGGGGCACCGTACTATCTTCCTACAGGGGGGGGGATAGGGTTAATCTGGGGGGTACTGCATTCCTACAGGGGGAGAGAGGGGGTTAAACTGGGGGGTACTACCATCCTACTGGGGGGTAGGGGGTCATCAGGGGGGTACTACCTTCTAACAGGGTGGGGGGGATAGGGTTAACCCCTTAAGGACGCAGGACGTAAATGTACGTCCTGGTGAGGTAGTACTTAACGCACCAGGACGTACATTTACGTCCTGTGCATAACCGCGGGCATGGCGCGGCTGATCCCGGCTGCTGATCGCAGCCAGGGACCCGCCGGCAATGGCCGACGCCCGCGATCTCACGGGCGCCCGCCATTAACCCTTCAGGTGCCGGGATCAATACAGATCCCGGCATCTGCGGCAGTTCGCGATTTAAATGAACGATCGGATCGCCCGCAGCGCTGCTGCGTGGATCCGATCATTCAGAACGCCGGACGGAGGTCCCCTCTCCTTCCTCCGTCCGGCTCCCGGAGTCTCCTGCTCTGGTCTGTGATCGAGCAGACCAGAGCAGGAGATGACCGATAATACTGATCTGTTCTATGTACTATACATAGAACAGATCAGTATTAGCAATCATGGTATTGCTATGAATAGTCCCCTATGGGGACTATTCAAGTGTAAAAAAAAATGTAAAAAAATTTAAAAGGAAAAGTAAAAAAAAAGTGAAAAATCCCCTCCCCCAATAAAAAAGTAAAACGTCCGTTTTTTCCTATTTTACCCCCAAAAAGCATAAAAAACATTTTTATAGACATATTTGGTATCGCCGCGTGCGTAAATGTCCGAACTATTAAAATAAAATGTTAAAGATCCCGTACGGTGAACGGCGTGAACGAAAAAAAAAAAAAAAAGTCCAAAATTCCTACTTTTTTAATACATTTTATTTAAAAAAAATTATAAAAATGTATTAAAAGTTTTTTATATGCAAATATGGTATCAAAAAAAGTACAGATCATGGCGCAAAAAATTAGCCCCCATACCGCCACTTATACGGAAAAATAAAAAAGTTAGAGGTCATCAAAATAAAGGGATTATAAACGTACTAATTTGGTTAAAAAGTTTGTGATTTTTTTTAAGCGCAACAATAATATAAAAATATATAATAATGGGTATCATTTTAATCGTATTGACCCTCAGAATAAAGAACACATGTCATTTTTACCATAAATTGTACGGCGTGAAAACAAAACCTTCCAAAATTAGCAAAATTGCGTTTTTCGTTTTCATTTCCCCACAAAAATAGTGTTTTTTGGTTGCGCCATACATTTTATGATATAATGAGTGATGTCATTACAAAGGACATTTGGTCGCGCAAAAAACAAGCCCTCATACTAGTCTGTGGATGAAAATATAAAAGAGTTATGATTTTTAGAAGGCGAGGAGGAAAAAATGAAAATGTAAAAATTTAATTGTCTGAGTCCTTAAGGCCAAAATGGTCTGAGTCCTTAAGGGGTTAATCTGGGGGGTACTGCATTCCTACAGGGGGGGAGAGGGGGTTAAACTGGGGGGGTACTACCATCCTACTGGGGGGGAGGGGGTCATCAGGGGGGTACTACCTTCTAACAGGGTGGGGGGATAGGGTTAATCTGGGGGGTACTGCATTCCTACAGGGGGGGAGAGGGGGTTAAACTGGGGGGTACTACCATCCTACTGGGGGGGGAGGGGGTCATCAGGGGGGTACTACCTTCTAACAGGGTGGGGGGATAGGGTTAATCTGGGGGGTACTGCATTGCTACAGGGGGGAAGAGGGGGTTAAACTGGGGGGGAGGGGGTCATCAGGGGGTTTCTACCTTCTAACAGGGTGGGGGGATAGGGTTAATCTGGGGGGTACTGCATTCCTACAGGGGGGGAGAGGGGGTTAAACTGGGGGGTACTACCATCCTACTGGGGGGGAGGGGGTCATCAGGGAGGTACTACCTTCTAACAGGGTGGGGGGATAGGGTTAATCTGGGGGCTACTGCATTCCTTCAGGGGGGTAGAGGGGGTTAAACTGGGGGGTACTACCATCCTACTGGGGGGGAGGGTTAATCTGGGGGTACTACCTGCCTGCTGGAGGGAGGTGGTTAATCTGGGGGTTACTACCTGCCTGCTGAGGGGAGAGGGTTAATCTGGGGGTACTACCTGCCTGCTGGGGGGAGGGGGTTAATCTTCGGTACTACCGGCCTAGCAGGGGGGGGGGGAGGGGGTTAAGTAGGCAGGTAGTACCCCCAGATTAACCCCCTCCCCCCCAGTAGGATGGTAGTACCCCCAGATTAACCCCCCCCAGTAAGAAGGTAGTACCCTCAAATTAACCCCCTCTTCCTGCCAGTATGAAGGTAGCACCCCCAGATGCTGGTGGCCTCCATGTCTATTTTGCTTTTGTAGGGAACTGTACTGCACCTAATGTGGCGAATTATACCACACCTAATGTGGGGGAACATACTGCACCTAATGTGGGAACTATACTGCGCCTAATGTGGGGGAACTATACTGCACCTAATGTCGGGGAACTATACTGCACCTAATGTGGGGAACTATACTGCACCTAATGTGGGGGAACTATACTGCCAGCCTAATGTGGGGGAACTGTACTGCACCTAATGTGGGGGAACTGTACTGCACCTAATGTGGGCGAACTGTACTGCACCTAATGTGGGGGAACTGTACTGCACCTAATGTGGGGGGAACTATACTGCACCTAATGTGGGGGAACTATACTGCACCTAATGTGGGGAACTATACTGCCAACCTAATGTGGGGAACTATAGTGCCAACCTAATGTGGGGAAACTGTACTGCACCTAATGTGGGGGAACTATACTGCACCTAATGTGGGGGAACTATACTGCACCTAATGTGGGGGAACTATACTGCACCTAATGTGGGGGAACTATACTGCACCTAATGTGGGGGAACTATACTGCACCTAATGTGGGGGAACTGTACTGCACATAATGTGGGGAACTATACTACACCTAATGTGGGGGAACTGTACTGCACTTAATGTAGGGGAACTGTACTGGTGCAGTACAGTTCCCCCACATTAGGTGCAGTACAGTTCCCCCACATTAGGTGCAGTACAGTTCCCCCACATTAGGTGCAGTACAGTTCCCCCTCATTAGATGCAGTACAGTTCCCCTTCATTAGGTGCAGTACAGTTCCCCCACATTAGGGTGCACCTAATGTGGGGGAACTGTACTACCAACCTAATGTGGGGGAACTGCACTGCCAACCTAATGTGGGGGAACTGTATTGCAAACCTAATGTGGGGGAACTGTACTGCCAACCTAATGTGCGGGGACTTATACTGCCAACCTAATGTGGTGGGACTGTACTGCACCTAATGTGGGGGAACTATACTGCACCTAATGTGGGGGAACTATACTGCACCTAATGTGGGGGAACTATACTAACTGTGTGCGTATATATATACATATATATATATATATATATATATGCACGCGAGCAGCGTGAGTTTGTGCTTTAGGGTGCACACCCTAATGCAATAGGCTGCGCACGCCTATGAGCTCTTTACATGTGTCAGCTTAAGATGCTACTTTGGATACCAGAGTGTAGTTTAATTTTATTTTATTGTGAATGATTGTGTACTGTACAGAACATTGATGATACCTGGTTATTTTTAATATTAATTTGTTTTCATTTGGGATTGACATTTGAGAAGTTTAGAATCAGTTACCAGTGTTATATATAATATTGACATTTTAACCCCTTAAGGACGCAGGACGTAAATGTACGTCCTGGTGCGGTGGTACTTAACGCACCAGGACATACATTTACGTTCTGTGCATAACCGCGGGCATCGCAGCCAGGGACCCTGCGGCAATGTCCGACGCCCGCGATCTCGCGGGCGTCCGACATTAACCCCTCAGGTGCCGGGATCAATACAGATCCCGGCATCTGCGGCAGTGCGCGATTTCAATGAATGATCGGATCGACCGCAGCGCTGCTGCGGGGATCCGATCATTCAGAACGCCGCACGGAGGTCCCCTCACCTTCCTCCTTCCGGCTCCCGGCGTCTTCTGCTCTGGTCTGAGATCGAGCAGACCAAAACAGAAGATGACCGATAACACTGATCTGTTCTATGTCCTATACATAGAACAGATCAGTATTAGGCTGGGTTCACACTACGTTTTGTCCCATACGGGAGCGCATACGGCAGGAGGGAGCTAAAAGCTCGCGCTCCCGTATGTTACCGTATGCGCTCCCGTATGCCATTCACTTCAATGAGCCGACCGGAGTGAAACGTTCGGTCTGGTCGGCTCATTTTTGCACCGTATGCGCTTTTACAACCGGACCTAAAACCGTGGTCAACCACGGTTTTAGGTCCGGTTGTAAAAGCGCATACGGCGAAAAATGAGCCGACCGGACCGAACGTTTCACTCCGGTCGGCTCATTGAAGTGAATGGCATACGGGAGCGCATACGGTTACATACGGGAGCGCGAGCTTTTAGCTCCCTCCTGCCGTATGCGCTCCCGTATGGGACAAAACGTAGTGTGAACCCAGCCTTAGCAATCATGGTATTGCTATGAATAGTCCCCTATGGGGACTATTCAAGTGTAAAAAAAAAAAAAAAAAAAAAAGTTAAAGTAAAAAAAAAGTGAAAAATCCCCTCCCCCAATAAAAAGTAAAACGTCCGATTTTTCCTATTTTACCCCCAAAAAGCGTAAAAAATTAATTTAATAGACATATTTGGTATCGCCGCGTGCGTAAAGATCCGAACTATTAAAATAAAATGTTAATGATCCCGTACGGTGAACGGCGTGAACGTAAAAAAAAAAAGTCCAAAATTGCTACTTTTTTAATACATTTTATTAAAAAAAATATAGAAAAAATGTATTAAAAGTTTTTTATATGCAAATGTGGTATCAAAAAAAGTACAGGTCATGGCACAAAAAATGAGCCCTCATACCGACGCTTATACGGAAAAATAAAAAAGTTATAGGTCATCAAAATAAAGGGATTATAAACGTACTAATTTGGTTAAAAAGTTTGTGATTTTTTTTAAGCGCAACAATAATAGAAAAGTATGTCATAATGGGTATCATTTTGATTGTATTGACCCTCAGAACACACGTCATTTTTACCGTAAATTGTACGGCGTGAAAACGAAACCTTCCAAAATTAGCAAAATTGCGTTTTTCTTTTTAATTTCCCCACAAAATAGTGTTTTTTGGTTGCGCCATACATTTTATGATACATGATGAAAGTCATTACAAAGGACAACTGGTCGCGCAAAAAACAAGCCTTCATACTAGTCTGTGGATGAAAATATAAAAGAGTTATGATTTTTAGAAGGCGAGGAGGAAAAAATGAAAACGTAAAAATTTAATTGGCTGAGTCCTTAAGGAGTTAAGGACAATGGTACTTTTAAATTACTATTTGTTTCTAATTGCCCATCAAGTAATGGAATTATGTATATTTATTTTTATTTATGTATATTTTGCATTACAGATGAAATATATGATAATACAGATTTAATATCAAATAAACTTCCTGCTGTGGCAATAAAACCAAGGTAACAATTTATTTCACAAAATTCTCTTTAATTTGTTATTTAAAAAAAAAATTGAATTACAGGTATTGCAGTTGCTTTTAGCATTTTGGTTAGTCAGTTTGAAAATTTAAAGGGGTTCTCTGGTGCTTACACATCTTATCACGCATTGGCTTGCATTGAGGGGCGGAGCGGGACGTCACACGGAGGTGGAGGCGTGACGTCACACGCCGCCGGCCCTGTAGTCGCCCGTAATCAGACCGGGAGCGAACACGCTCCGGGGACTGATTCCAAAGGGGTTCCGCGTGCATGGTCGCGGGCGTCCCCAGCTGCGGGACTCCCGCAATCAGACATCTTATGCCCTATCCTTTGGATAGGGGATAAGATGTGTAAGCACCGGAGAACCCCTTTAAGGGGAATCTGTCAACTGCAATTCACTTTTCAAACACTGTTTGATGCAGGTTGACACATGGTACCTTTCATAGATCTATCTGTGCTTCCAAAACATACAAAATGGTTTTATTCTCTGGTGCCAAGTGTCAAAGAGGTGTTTCCAAGCACTTAAGTTCTAGAACAAGTCCTTCCCCCCCTGCTTTATTTACAGCTTAAATCTGAAAGCCAAACCCTATTTCCAAATCTCTTTGCATGCATATTGCAGGGATGAGATTTGGAAACAGGACTCGACATACAGCTGAAAGTTAATCAAACAGGGATAAGAGGAGGAGTGAGGAGGTGTTCCAGCCCATAGAACTTCAGGGTGTCATGAAAGGGGAGTTAGTGCACCCTAACTGTCCCTAAAACAGCTGACCCTTCCTATTGCCCATCTGCCCTATGCAAAGGATCAGAGGATAGAAAAAAAGACCTTGATAAAGACGCCCAGGTATCTAGTAAAAAGTATCACAACCGGGTAGAGGATGTGAAGTGAAATCTTGTTTATTAAATAAATAAAACAAATTAAAACAATAAAACAATGTGTTTCGTGGTGTAGCAACCCCTTCATCAGATTGGAGAAATGCATACAGCAGACTAAACATGTGGGCTTTTTATATGGTGGCTGAGTCTCAAGATGGTGGCAAGGTAAAAGGTCAAAGTTACACAGCATAACAAACACAAGTTTAATAAGAAATTTTACAAGTAATCTAGATTTTAGCAGCAATTTACATAAAACAATAGGTAATGCAGGCTTTTCTAAAAGAAAATTTAGTTGGTCTCAAGGAATAAATAGTAATCTTGCATTCTTGTAAAGATGACTGGATGTAATCTGTCCAGTGTGTGATCCAAAATGAGGCTTGATTTCTGTAGCGGGAGGGGGGAGCGCTCTGTGCGCTCCACACACTGTAAACAGTAGTCGTGTGTTTCTTTTTAGTAGTCAGGGACGCGTCACTATGGAGCGTTATGTACATTGTGAGGAGCGTTCATTACTGGATGCGGGCGTTTTACTGATGGCGTTCTGCACTATACAGATACGCACAAAATCCATTGAAAACTGCTCTAGAACTGCTATAAAGGAGGTTGCATACATATATACATGGAATCTGAAACAAAAACTTGTTATATAATTAGTTTTAGACCTAAAATAAGGTTAGCATTAGTGAAGATAATGTTATTACAATTGAGGCAGATGGTAATAAAGACCATAATATTACAATAAAAGGTCCACATAAATCAATAAAGATAGATATGTAAATATATTAAGGGGCTATGTGGGTAGATGGGAAAAAAATATTATACCCCACATGTGTTATGTAGGACCATAGGGAACCCTAAGATACACTATAAAATTATATCCATAATTGAAACAGGGGAAGGCACATTGACGGAATATTCTATGGAAAATGTCAGTTGGTATTTGAAGGAACAGAGACATATTTACTAGGGATCGACCGATTATCGGTATGGCCGATATTATCGGCCGATAATCACGATTTTGGGCATTATCGGTATCGACCCACCGCACCGCGACCGCCCCTCGACCACCGCACCGCGTCGCACCCCCCACCGTAGTGCTGGGTGGTATACCGGTATGGATTTTTGCCCATACCGCTATACCGGTCGGGCCCCTCCCCCACCCTCCGAGTCAATATTAAAAATATTAAAAAATTAAATTTACCCGTAATGGGGGTGGTCCGGGCCATCCATCCTTCCTGTAGTGTCCGGCGGCATTCCGGGTGGAGGGTGAATCGGTCCGGGCTGTCCTTCTCCGGGGGTCATCTTCTCCACTCCGGGCAGGCTCCGGCCTAGTACGCTGCATAGACGCCGCTACGCCGTGACATCAGGTGCGTCGCTGCGCACGGGCGTCACTGCGCAGCGGCGTCTATGCTGCGTTACTAGGCCGGAGCCTGCCCGGAGTGGAGAAGATGACCCCCGGAGAAGAAGTACAGCCCGGACCGGTTCACCCTCCACCCGGAATGCCGCCGGACACTACAGGAAGGAAGGATGGCCCGGACCACCCTGACAGGTAGGGGGAGAGAAGCGGGTGGTGGCGGCCTATGGCACCGCAAAAGCCACTGTAGTGCATTGATTTAAAGCGCCCGCTTTAAATCAATGATCTGCAGCGGTGTTGCGGGGGGATAAATAGCCGATAACTTATACCGGAATATCGGTATAAGTTATCGGCTATCGGCCCTAACCTCCACCGATTATTGGTATCGGTATCTGCCCTAAAAAAACGATATCGGTCGATCCCTAATATTTACCCCTTAAAGGGGTACTACCGTGCTGACAACTTATCCCCTATCTAAAGGATAGGGGATAAGTTGCCTGACCGCTCGGGGTCCCGCCGCTGGGGACCCCCGCAATCTCGCATGCAGCACCCCGCTCTCATCAGGCCCCAGAGCGAACATCCGCTCCAGGTCTGATGACGGGGCCGGTGATCGTGACGTCACAGCACCGTCCCTGTGTGACGTCACGCTCCGCCCCTCAATGCAAGGCTATGGCAGGGGGCGAGACAGCTGTCTCGCCCCCTGCCATAGACTTACATTGAGGGGCGAAGCGTGAAGTCACTTGGCGGCGGAGCCGTGACATCATGATACTCCAGCCCCGTGATCGGCAGTCATCAGACCCGGAGCGGATGTTCGCTCCGGGGCCTGATGAGAGCGGGGTGCTGCGTGCGAGATCGCGGGGGTCCCCAGCGGCGGGACCCCACGCGATCAGGCAACTTATCCCCTATCCTTCAGATAGGGGATAAGTTGGCAGGACAGTAGTACCCCTTTAAGGACCCAGCCCATTTTCACCTTAAGGACCCGGGCATTTTTTGTACATCTGACCACTGTCACTGTTACTCTGGGATGCTTTTACTTTTCATTCTGATTCTGAGATTGTTTTTTTGTGACATATTCTGCTTTATGTTAGTGGTAAATTTTTGTCGATTCTTGCATCATTTCTTGGTGAAAGATTCCAAAATTTGATGAAAAATGTGAAAATTTTGCATTTTTTCTTTTTTTTTACTTTGAAACTCTCTGCTTATAAGGAAAATGGACATCCCAAATAAATTATATATTGATTCACATATACAATATGTCTACTTTATGTTTGCATCATAAAATTGGCATGTTTTTACTTTTGGAAGACATCAGAGGGCTTCAAAGTTCAGCAACAATTTTCCAATTTTTCCCAACATTTTCAAAATCTGAATTTTTCAGGGACCAGTTCAGTTTTTAAGTAGATTTGAGGGGCCTTCATATTAGAAATAAAGTATTCAAAATGACATTCAGTAAGTGTGTTAACCCTTTAGGTGTTTCACAGGAATAGCAGCAAAGTGAAGGAGAAAATTCTAAATGTTCATTTTTTACACTCACATGTTCTTGTAGACCCAGTTTATGAAAAGGAGAGAAATCAACCTAAAATTTGTAACGCAATTTCTCTCGAGTAAGAAAATACCTCATATGTGTATGGCAAGTGCTCTGTGGGTGCACTAGAGGGCTCAGAATGGAAGGAGCGACAATGGGATTTTGGAGAGTGAGTTTTTCTGAAATGGTTTTTGGGGGGGCATGTCACATTTAGGAAGCCCCTATGGTGCCAGAACAGCAAAAAAAAAAAAAAAAAAAAACACATGGCATACTATTTTGGAACCTACTCCCCTCAAGGAACGTAACAAGGGGTCCAGTGAGCCTTAACATCAGACAGGTGTTTGATGACTTTTCATTAAAGTCGGATGTGTAAATGAAAAAAAAAAAGTTTTTTCACTAAAATTCTGGAAATACCACGTGTGGACGTTAAGTGCTCTGCTGGTGCACTACAATGCTCAGAAGAGAAGGAGCGCCATTGAGCTTTTGGAGATAGAATTTGGTTGGAATAGAAGTAGGGGGGCCTTGTGCATTTACAAAGCCCCCTGTGGTGCCAGAACAGTGGATCCCCCACATGTGTCCCCATTTTGGAAACTACACCCCTCACAGAATTTAACCTCTTAAGGACTCAGGGCGTACCTGAGTCTGAAAGTGAAAGTAAACGCTTCCCGGCAGCTCAGTCGGGCTGATCGGGACATCGCGATAAAATCGCAATGTCCCGATCAGCTAGGATGCGAGCGGAGACCCCCTTACTTTGCTCCATCGCGTCCGATCTGGGTTTGATTGCTCCAAGCCTGAGCTACAGGCTTAAGCAATGGAGCCCCTATCTCGCTGATCCATGCAAAACTATGGCTTTGCAGGGATCAGGGTAAAAGATCAGTGTGTGCAGTGTTATAGGTCCCTATGGGAGCTATAGCACTGCAAAAAAAAAAGTGAAAAATAAAAGTTAACAAAGGTCATTTAACCCCTTCCCTAAGAAAAGTTTGAATCACCCCCCCCCCTTACATATGGTATCGCCCTGTGTGTAAATGTCTGAACTATAAAAATATATCGTTAATTAAACCGCAGGGTCAATGGCGTACGCGCAAAAAAAATCCAAAGTCCAACATAGCGTATTTTTGGTCACTTTTTATGTCATAAAAAAATGAATAAAAAGCGATCAAAAAGTCTGATCAATGCAAATATGGTACCAATAAAAACTTCAAAACACAGCGCAAAAAATGAGTCCCATACCGTCCCATACGCAGAAAAATAAAAAAGTTATAGGGCTCAGAAGATGACATTTTTAAACACATTTTCCTGCATGTAGTTATGATTTTTTTCAGAAGTACGACAAAATCAAATCTATATAAGTAGTGTATCATTTTAACCGTATGATCCTACAGAATAAATATCAGGTGTCATTTTTACCGAAAAATGCACTGCGTAGAAACAGAAGCCCCCAAAAGTTACAAAATGAAATTTTTTCTTCAATTTTGTCGCACAATTAATTTTTTTTCCGTTTTGCGTGGATTTTTTGGTACAATGACTAATGTCACTGCAAAGTAGAATTGGTGGCGCAAAAAAATAAGCCATCATATGGAATTTTAAATGCTAAATTGCAAGCTTTATGATTTTTAGAAGGTGATGAGGAAACAATGAGAATACAAAAACGGAAAAATGTTAAGTCCTTAAGGGGTTAATAAGGGGTGCAGTGAGCATTTACACCCAACTGACATTTAACAGATCTTTGGAACAGTGGGCTGTGCAAATGAAAAATTTTATTTTTCATTTTCACGGACCACTGTTCCAAAAATCTGTCAGACACCTGTACCCCTTATTACATTACATAAGGGGTGTAGTTTCAAAATGAGGTCACATGTGGGGGGTGGTTCCATTGTTCTGGCACTATGGGGCTTTGTAAATGCACGTGGCCTTCAATTCCAGCCAAATTCTCTCTCCAATGCTCTCTTATGAGCACTGTTGTTTGCCCTCAGAGCACTATACATCCACATACGGGGTATGTTCTTACTTAGAAGAAATGAGGTTACAAATTTTGAGGGGCTTTTTTTCTTATTTTCCCTTGTGGAAATGATAAATTTAGGGTAACACCAGCATTTTAGTAAAAAAAATAATTTCTTTTTTTTTTTCATTTTCCCATCCAAATTCGTCAAACACCTGTGGGGTGTTTTTTTTTGCGTCAGAACCACTGTAAAATCAGCCACCCCTGTGCGAATCACCAATTTAGGCCTCAAATGTACATAGTGCGCTCTCACTCCTGAGCCTTTTACGCCCATATATGGGGTATTTCCGTAATCAGGAGAAATTGCGTTACAAATTTTGGGGATCTTTTTTTTCCTTTTACCTTATGTGAAAATAAAAAGTATGGGGCAACACCAGCATATTAGTGTAATTTTTTTTTATTTTTGTACACTAACAGGCTGGTTTAAACCCCAACTTTTCCTTTCCATAAGGGGAATAGGAGAAAAAGCCCCCCATGCGCCATGCGTATTTGAGGACTAAATTAGGGATTGCATAGGGGTGGACATAGGGGTATTTTACGCCAGGGATTCCCAAACAGGGTGCCTCCAGCTGTTGATAAACTCCCAGCATGCCTGGACAGTCAGTGGCTCTCCGGAAATGCTGGGAGTTGGAGGCTCTGTTTTGGAAAGACTGCCGTACAATATGTTTTTCATTTTTATTGGGTGGGGGGGGGGGGCAGTGTAAGGGGATGTATATGTAGTGTTTTAAAGCTGAAGCAGGAAACTCACTGGGGGGCAAACCTTCAGCTGTTGCAAAACTACAACTAACAGCATGTATTGATCACCGAAAGGCATGCTGGGAGATGTAGTTTTGCAACATCTGGAGGGCTACAATTTAGAGACCACTGTATAGTGGTCTTCAAACTGTAGCCCTCCTGAGGTTGCTAGGCAACAACTCACCGGCTTCCCTAGTCACAGGATCGCCGCACCAGGGAGAGGATCGCCGCCCGCCGCCACCGATCGCCGCCGGTAAGTGACCTCCACCGCCGCTGCTGGTCACACCACAGTTCCACCGTTCTGCCCTGACTACCGTGGGAGGGCAGAACGGGGGAACCAAACTTTAACCCCCTCGCCCCCGATCTGCTATTGGTTGGTCGCTTCTGACTGACCAATAGCAGGGATGGGAGGGTTGGCACCCCTGCCACCTTGCTCCTATCCCTTCAGGGGGATCATGGGTGTCTTGGACAGCCCTGATCCCCCTTATTTTCTGGGTCACCGGAGACTCGTATGACCCGCAATCGCTGCAGATCGCCGTTCAGTTCAGACCGCCCTGGGTTCCTAAGTGGTTAATGGTACAAAATATAAAAATAGTATGATAAATAATATATATGGGTAATTAAAAAATAAGTACATATATATAATTAAAAAATAAGTACATGTACATAGGGGATGTAAGGTGCGCAATTTATAGATCCAGAAGTTCTCATGTTGTCTTAGAGTATTATGTCTTTGGGGGATGTCTTTATTAATATGTTCAATGGTGGTGATTTTAAATGTAGAAAAATCTCCATTGTGATGGATAGAAGCGTGCCGTGAAACACTGGGAACTTGATATTTCAGAGTTACATTGCTCAATCCTTGTTCACACGGTTCCTCACACATTGCATTGTTCGGCCCACAAATTGCATTTTGCACATGCATTGCAGGAGATAAATTACATATTTAGAGTCAAATGTCATGTGTGTTTTAATGAGGAAAGTTTCTCCTGAAAATTCTGGTGCCAGGTGTGTCAAGTTTGAGCAGCATTTACAACGGGTATGGTTACATTTAAAATAACCATTTTTATGAAGAAAAGTTATAGAGTTTTTATCACTATGATTTTTTAAGTTGCTAGGAGCAAGTATATTCTTCAGAGATTGTGCCCTACGATGTTATCTGTGGTTTAGATAGAAGACTGGATTTAGGAAATGGGTCGTTCAATAGGATATCTGTCACGATTCGGCTAGCTGGATGTGGATCCTCTGTGTCAGCGAGGGATTGGCATGGACCGTGTCGGTGGACGGGTTCTAAGATGCTACTGGTATTCACCAGAGCCCGCCGCAAAGCGGGATGGTCTTGCTGCGGCGGTAGCAACCAGAAGGTCGGGGCAGGCGGCAAGGTTCGTAGTCAAATGAAATAGAAGAAGGTCTGGAACATAGGCTTTGGACAACACTAAACGCTTTTACTGGCACAAGGCAACAAGATCCGGCAGGGAAGTGCAGGGGAAGTGAGGTAATATAGCCAGGGAGCAGGTGGAAGCTAATTAGGCTGATTGGGCCAGGCACCAATCATTGGTGCACTGGCCCTTTAAATCTTAGAGAGCTGGCGCACGCGCCCTAAGGAGCGGAGCCGCGCGCGCCAGGACATGACAGCCGGGGGCCGGGACAGGTGAGTGACTTGGGATGCGATTCGCGAGCGGGCGCGTCCCGCTATGCGAATCGCATCCCCGCCGGCAGTGTCAGTGCAGCGCTCCCGGTCAGCGGGTCTGACCGGGGCGCTGCAGAGAGAGAAACGCCGCGAGCGCTCCGGGGAGGAGCAGGGACCCGGAGCGCTAGGCGTAACAGTACCCCCCCCCTTAGGTCTCCCCCTTTTTTTGTCCGGCAATTGCTTCACGTGGGACGAGGACACTGGGAGCGATTGTATGGTTTCCTCATCTAATTTGTCCGGCAGGGACAAGTGGAGGCTAGGAGCGGCCAGTCGCTGCGGAGGAGGTGCAGGAGCTGGCGGAGGAGATGGTTGCTGCTGTAGTAGTGGCAGAAGTTGCTGTAACGTGGCGGTCAACTGCGACAGCTGCTTTCCTTGTTGGGCAATTTGCTGCGATTGCTGAGCGACCACCGTGGATAGGTCAGCGAGATTCGGCAGCGGCACCTCAGCGGGATCCATGGCCGGATCTACTGTCACGATTCGGCTAGCTGGATGTGGATCCTCTGTGTCAGCGAGGGATTGGCGTGGACCGTGTCTGTGGACCGGTTCTAAGATGCTACTGGTATTCACCAGAGCCCGCCACAAAGCGGGATGGTCTTGCTGCGGCGGTAGCAACCAGGTCGTATCCACCAGCAACGGCTCAACCTCGCTGACTGCTGAGAAGGCGTGGGACAGATGGACTAGGCAGAGGCAAGGTCAGACGTAGCAGAAGGTCGGGGCAGGCGGCAAGGTTCGTAGTCAAATGGAATAGCAGAAGGTCTGGAACACAGGCTTTGGACAACACTAAACGCTTTCACTGGCACAAGGCAACAAGATCCGGCAGGGAAGTGCAGGGGAAGTGAGGTAATATAGCCAGGGAGCAGGTGGAAGCTAATTAGGCTGATTGGGCCAGGCACCAATCATTGGTGCACTGGCCCTTTAAATCTTAGAGAGCTGGCGCACGCGCCCTAAGGAGCGGAGCCGCGCGCGCCAGGACATGACAGCCGGGGGCCGGGACAGGTGAGTGACTTGGGATGCGATTCGCGAGCGGGCGCGTCCCGCTATGCGAATCGCATCCCCGCCGGCAGTGTCAGTGCAGCGCTCCCGGTCAGCGGGTCTGACCGGGGCGCTGCAGAGAGAGAAACGCCGCGAGCGCTCCGGGGAGGAGCAGGGACCCGGAGCGCTAGGCGTAACAGTACCCCCCCCCTTAGGTCTCCCCCTTTTTTTGTCCGGCAATTGCTTCACGTGGGACGAGGACACTGGGAGCGATTGTATGGTTTCCTCATCTAATTTGTCCGGCAGGGACAAGTGGAGGCTAGGAGCGGCCAGTCGCTGCGGAGGAGGTGCAGGAGCTGGCGGAGGAGATGGTTGCTGCTGTAGTAGTGGCAGAAGTTGCTGTAACGTGGCGGTCAACTGCGACAGCTGCTTTCCTTGTTGGGCAATTTGCTGCGATTGCTGAGCGACCACCGTGGATAGGTCAGCGAGATTCGGCAGCGGCACCTCAGCGGGATCCATGGCCGGATCTACTGTCACGATTCGGCTAGCTGGATGTGGATCCTCTGTGTCAGCGAGGGATTGGCGTGGACCGTGTCTGTGGACCGGTTCTAAGATGCTACTGGTATTCACCAGAGCCCGCCACAAAGCGGGATGGTCTTGCTGCGGCGGTAGCAACCAGGTCGTATCCACCAGCAACGGCTCAACCTCGCTGACTGCTGAGAAGGCGTGGGACAGATGGACTAGGCAGAGGCAAGGTCAGACGTAGCAGAAGGTCGGGGCAGGCGGCAAGGTTCGTAGTCAAATGGAATAGCAGAAGGTCTGGAACACAGGCTTTGGACAACACTAAACGCTTTCACTGGCACAAGGCAACAAGATCCGGCAGGGAAGTGCAGGGGAAGTGAGGTAATATAGCCAGGGAGCAGGTGGAAGCTAATTAGGCTGATTGGGCCAGGCACCAATCATTGGTGCACTGGCCCTTTAAATCTTAGAGAGCTGGCGCACGCGCCCTAAGGAGCGGAGCCGCGCGCGCCAGGACATGACAGCCGGGGGCCGGGACAGGTGAGTGACTTGGGATGCGATTCGCGAGCGGGCGCGTCCCGCTATGCGAATCGCATCCCCGCCGGCAGTGTCAGTGCAGCGCTCCCGGTCAGCGGGTCTGACCGGGGCGCTGCAGAGAGAGAAACGCCGCGAGCGCTCCGGGGAGGAGCAGGGACCCGGAGCGCTAGGCGTAACAGTACCCCCCCCCTTAGGTCTCCCCCTTTTTTTGTCCGGCAATTGCTTCACGTGGGACGAGGACACTGGGAGCGATTGTATGGTTTCCTCATCTAATTTGTCCGGCAGGGACAAGTGGAGGCTAGGAGCGGCCAGTCGCTGCGGAGGAGGTGCAGGAGCTGGCGGAGGAGATGGTTGCTGCTGTAGTAGTGGCAGAAGTTGCTGTAACGTGGCGGTCAACTGCGACAGCTGCTTTCCTTGTTGGGCAATTTGCTGCGATTGCTGAGCGACCACCGTGGATAGGTCAGCGAGATTCGGCAGCGGCACCTCAGCGGGATCCATGGCCGGATCTACTGTCACGATTCGGCTAGCTGGATGTGGATCCTCTGTGTCAGCGAGGGATTGGCGTGGACCGTGTCTGTGGACCGGTTCTAAGATGCTACTGGTATTCACCAGAGCCCGCCACAAAGCGGGATGGTCTTGCTGCGGCGGTAGCAACCAGGTCGTATCCACCAGCAACGGCTCAACCTCGCTGACTGCTGAGAAGGCGTGGGACAGATGGACTAGGCAGAGGCAAGGTCAGACGTAGCAGAAGGTCGGGGCAGGCGGCAAGGTTCGTAGTCAAATGGAATAGCAGAAGGTCTGGAACACAGGCTTTGGACAACACTAAACGCTTTCACTGGCACAAGGCAACAAGATCCGGCAGGGAAGTGCAGGGGAAGTGAGGTAATATAGCCAGGGAGCAGGTGGAAGCTAATTAGGCTGATTGGGCCAGGCACCAATCATTGGTGCACTGGCCCTTTAAATCTTAGAGAGCTGGTGCGCGCGCGCCCTAAGGAGTGGAGCCGCGCGCGCCAGGACATGACATCCGGGGGCCGGGACAGGTGAGTGACTTGGGATGCGATTCGCGAGCGGGCGCGTCCCGCTATGCGAATCGCATCCCCACCGGCAGTGTCAGTGCAGCGCTCCCGGTCAGCGGGTCTGACCGGGGCGCTGCAGAGAGAGAAATGCCGCGAGCGCTCCGGGGAGGAGCAGGGCCCCGGAGTGCTCGGCGTAACAATATCCCAGTGTTTGGCCAAAATACGATTGATCTGATTACTAATATTACAAAAGGTGGTAATAAAATTAAGGCTTCATTTTTCTTGACATACGTCGGCACTATCCTTGTTAGTTTTTATTAAACATTGTACTTGTGTAAGTTGATTGGCTCTATTGCTAGCAGATTCAATGAGTCTCTTTGGATATTTCTTCGCATGGAATCTACTTTTCAGGATTTTGCTCTGTGCTGTATAATCGGATTCTAAAGTGCAGTTTCAACAAATTCTTTTGAATTGCCCATATGGGACGTTTAAAAGCCATTTTCTGTAGGGAGAACAGGTGAAGTCTAGATAGCTGTTGCCATCTACCTTCTTACAGAAGGTTTTTGTATTAATCTTAACATCATCTGTATGGAAGACAACCACGTCTAAAAATTCAACATTATTATTAAAAATATTTTGTGTAAACGTTTAACCCCAGTCATTATTATTGAGTTGTTGTTAGAAAAAAGTGAGTACCATCCGACATGATAAAAATGTCATCAATATAATGTTTGTAATATTTACAGTGGGTAAAAGAGGGGTGCGTTTGTAAAATAGCGTCCTCAAAACACCCAACAAAGAGGTTTGCAAAACTAGGTGCAAATAGTGTCCCCTCTGTGGTACCCCTCTGAGTATAAATATGGTTTAAAAATGAAAAGTAGTTGTGGGTTAAAATAAATTCAATTCCTTTCAGGATAAAATCACTCGGTTCCTGTGGTATAGTGGCATCATTATTAAGATAGTAAGAAATAGCATTAAGTTAGTAAGATAATGGCATCATTATTAATTCTGTTCGCAAGTTTCAGGAGAAACCTTCCCCATTAAAACCCACATGACATATGACTCTAAATATGTAATTTATGTCCTGCAATGCACGTGCAAAATGCAATATGTGAAATCCAAAGGAATTCCTTTGGATTTTGTATATGACCATAAATGGCAGCTGGTAACAGCTTACTCTGTCCCATTGTTGTATTATGTTGGGCTTTTTATCTCAACCTATGAATGCACATCAACTAATATCTGATGCTTCCCATGTTCCCATGTTTTCAACTATTAACCTACCATTACATAAGATTGACATTAACCATGCTTTTAGGGCGATAAAACCTATAAACAATATATCCGGGCATGGTGGAAGGTTTCAATCTTGGAAACTTATGCACAACAAAATCTAGTCTATAGAGGTCTGAGGTACCCAGTTGTACCCAATTCACATAGGGAGGATGAAACATTCATGAAAGGGTGGGAATCCCTACAAACTGAAAAAATGTTATGTCTTACCTTCTGGATTATGAAAGGAATTATCTACAAAAAAATAATATACAGTTAGAACAAGAAATTCAACAAATTCAAGTCTTTGCCAATGATCAAGAATTTCCTATTTTGGAAACAAAATTACAGATAAACTTAGAAACATACAAGAATGAGACAAAAGAAAGAAAACACAAAAAATACATCAGAGATTTTACAGACTTCTCAACAGGGAGAATATATACCTATAAAGAAAAGAACTATAGGAAATATTCACCTCCCAACAAGTATAGTAGAGATACATCTGAAACTTAGACCTCAGGAACTGAGGGATACTTATCGGATTCCAGCAACAGAGGGACAGGAACCAAAAGAAAGTTCAAGAAAGGGAAAACAAATTTTCCTGGTAAAAAAAAGACACCTTACCAATGCACTTTTAACCCCCGACCAAATCCCAACAATCAAACAACATGAGATTTAAACAATGGACGTGGGTTTGGTTCTGGTGCATCCTCTATGCAGGGCACGAATGTATACACAAATGTGCCAAGTCAAATTATGTTAAATCAGGGTATAAGCAATATGAGTGGATCAGTGGATCCCTCTATAGCTCAAGAATCATACCCTGGGAATCGATCGAATGTAGTGAGATCAGCTACACCTCTGCAGACATCTGCTTCACATGCCCCACTTCCTTTTTTTAGGTCAACCTTTGGGAGTAGGAGGTGGGGCAACAGGGGTATAGCAAATCCCCAGTCTCTGACTCCAGCAACATATCAAGCAGGAATGATACCTCCTCTACAACCACGCATGATATAAATCCTATACAAGGAAGGCTAACAATCAAGATTCAATAGATCTAGTTGCCACAAATGCGCGTCCAGTAATAACAAATAATCAGAGCATGTCAATTTTTTTTACTTATCTACTTATAGTCTTACAGAGGCTGAAGAAATTCTTCTGTTAAGGGGTCTGTCCTTCACCCCCACTCCCAAATTTGATGAGTTTGGATGGGCGAAGGATATCAACCTCTTTGCCAGGAAGCTGGCCCTGTATAAATGGCACATACGCAATGAGAATGCTACAAATGAACTAAGATGCAGAGAATCTGCCGCAGTAGAGATACTCTATGATCTGTTGAAGGAAAATGAGGGGATGGAAATCACAATGAATGCACCATTTACAAACCTTAAACCAAGATCCGTTATGAATCCCCCATTATCTCAATCATCAATTATTGAGACCTTTGTAAACCTGGTGACACAGGATATAAAAAGAATTAAACCTCAAAGTCGTCACATACATTCAAATCTTTTAGTAGAAGAAAGTGTTGCATTGAAAAGGTACAGGAAAATGATAAATTATTTATCAGACCCTCAGATAAAGGGGGAAACATTGTACTGTTAGATAAAAAGGACTATGAAGACATGTGTCATTGACTATTAGATGACAGAACAATGTACAATGTTTTACCCCGTGATCCAACTAAACAGTACTTGTTAGAACTTAGGACCGTTTTGGATAGAGTCTAGGAGGATTATCTGATCACGGAAAGTGAATACAAATATATCTATTACTAACATCCAGTGATATACACTTTTTATGCTTTGCCCAAAACCCATAAGTATACAAACCCAAAAAAGGACGTCCCATAGTATCAGGTAATAATAATTTAACACAGGGAGCAAGTGTCTATGTAGACAAAATTCTAGCCCCATTTGTTTCTTGCCTCCCCTCTTATTTAACCCCTTAAGGACCGGGGGGTTTTCCGTTTTTGCATTTTCGTTTTTTGCTCCTTGCCTTTAAAAAATCATAACTCTTTCAATTTTGCACCTAAAAATCCACATGATGGCTTATTTTTTGCGCCACCAATTCTACTTTGTAATGACGTCAGTCATTTTGCCCAAAAATCTACGGTGAAACGGAAAAAAAATCATTGTGCGACAAAATTGAAAAAAAACGGAGTTTTATAACTTTTGGGGGGCTTCCGTTTCTACGTAGTACATTTTTCGGTAAAAATGACACCTTATCTTTATTCTGTAGGTCCATACGAATAAAATGATACCCTACTTATATAGGTTTGATTTTGTCGTACTTCTGGAAAAAATCATAACTACGTGCAGGAAAATTAATACGTTTAAAATTGTCATCTTCTGACCCCTATAACTTTTTTATTTTTACGTGTATGGGGCGGTATGAGGGCTCATTATTTGCGCCGTGATCTGAAGTTTTTAACGGTACCATTTTTGCATTGATAGGACTTATTGATCTTTTTATTCATTTTTAAATTATATAAAAAGTGACCAAAAATGGACTATTTTGGACTTTGGAATTTTTTTGCGCGCACGCCATTGACCGAGCGGTTTAATTAATGATATATTTTTATAATTCGGAAATTTCCGCACGCGGTGATACCATATATTTTTATTTTTATTTACACTGTGGTTTTTTTTTAATTGGAAAAGGGGGGTGATTCAAACTTTTAATAGGGGAGGAGTTAAATGATCTTTATTCACTTTTTTTTTGCAGTGTTATAGGTCCCATAGGGACCTATGACACTGCACACACTGATCTTCATCATTGATCACTGGTTTCTCATAAGAAACCAGTGATCAACGATTCTGCCGCATGACTGCTCATGTCTGGATCTCAGGCACTGAGCAGTCATTCGGCGATCGGACAGCGAGGAGGCAGGTAGGGGCACTCCCGCTGTCCTGTCAGCTGTTCGGGATGCCGCGATTAGCCGCGGCTATCCCGAACAGCCCGACTGAGCTAGCCGGCAACTTTCACTTTCACTTAAAGGGTTAATAGCGCGCGGCGCCGCGATCGGCGCTGCGCGCTATTAGAGGCGGGTCCCGGCTTCACTATGACGCCGCGCCCGCCGTGATATGACGCGGGGTTACTGTGTAAACCCGCGTTATATCAGGAGAGCAGGACCAAGGACGTACCGATACGTCCTTGGTCCTTAAGGGGTTAAAGGACACAAAGGACACAGTCATGAAAATTAGTGAATTGTCAGTGACACCACACACTAAATTAATGAGTCTCGACATAGAAAGTTTGTACAGTAATATAGATCACCAATTAGGTAGCACTGCGGTGAGCACATTTCTGGCTACACGTAGGATCCACTTTGAGAGGCATAATCAATTTGTTACTACACTATTAGAATATATTTTAATGCACAACTTTTTCCTTTTTGAAAGGCACAGCAATGGGGACCACATGTGCACCTACATTTGCAAATTTATTTTTGGGGTGGTGGGAAAGCACTTTTGTTTTTGGAGATGAATCACAGGACTACACACAGCACATTTTATTTTGGGGGAAAAAAGGGGGCAAAAGCATAAACTTTCTGGATATCACTATATATATATATATATATATATATATATATATATATATATAGATGAAGATTGTAAGATCCAAACCAATATATATAGAAAACCTACAGCGACTAATAGTTTCCTCAATTGGCAAAGCTGGCACCCTGGTTCTTTAAGATGCAGTATGCCATATTGAGAGTACTTAAGAGCAAAGAGAAACTGTTCGGAAGAGGAGAATTTCCAAATAGAGAGTAACAATTGAATGCAACACTTTATAGATATAGATAGATAGTTATCCAAAACAGCATCTGAGAAGAGCTTTCAGTGAGGTTAAAACCCTCAACAGAATGGAACTATTTGGTCCCAAAAGCGAGACCAATAGGGAACAAAAGGTAATTAGATGCATTGGGACATTTGATGCTTATGCATCTCATATTACACGGATCTTAAACCAACATTGGCATGTATTGAGATTGGACCCCGATCTACAGGAAGTGATTGGTCACAGACCTAGTATCACTTATAGAAGAGGGGCCAATATCAAAGATATTTTAGCTCATAGTCATTTCCAAAAGGAAGATGAAAGACAAACTACATGGATTTCAGATCCACCCATGGGTTCTTTTCCTTGTGGGCATTGTGTCATGTGCAAACACATGGCAAAGATAAGAAGATTTCGGAAACCACCAGATGGTAGATAATACACTATAAGACAATTTATTAATTTTAGTAGCCAAAATGTCATATACATAGCTACCTGCGCCTGCCCGAAGTTATATGTAGGTAAAACTACACAGGAACTCAGAAGGAGGATAGGAAAACACATCAGTACCATTAGAACAGGAACTGATACCCCATTAGCTAGACATGTTTGTCTGACATGAGAATAAAGCCAAGATTTTAAAATTATAGCCTATGGGAGCTATAACACTGCAAAAAAAAAAGTGTAAAAAAAAAAGTTAATAAATGTGATTTAACCCTTTCCTTAGTAAAAGTTCAAATCACCCCCCTTTTCCCATAAAAACACCATGTAAATAAAAATAAATATAAACATATGTGGTATGTGGCGTGCGTAAATGTCCGAACTATAAAAATATATCATTAATTAAACCGCACAGTCAATGGCGTACCTGCAAAAAAATTCCAAAGTCCAAAATAGTATATTTTTGGTCGCTTTTTATATCATGAAAAAAAAAGCGATTAAAAAGTCTGATCAATACAAAAATGGTACCGATAAAAACATCAGATCACGGCGCAAAAAATGAGCCCTCATACCGCCCCATATGTAGAAAAGTTATAGGGGTCAGAAGATGACAATTTTAAACATATACATTTCTGTGCATGTTGGTATGATTTTTTTCCAGAAGTACTACAAAATCAAACCGGGTATCATTTTAACCGTATGGACCTACAGAATAAAGATCAGGTGTCATTTTTACTGAAAAATGTACTGCATAGAAACGGAAGCCCCCAATATTTACAAAATGGCGTTTTTTCTTCAATTTCGTCGCACAATGATGTTTTTTTTCCGTTTCTCTGTAGATTTTTGGGTAAAATGACTGATGTCACTGCAAAGTAGAATTGGTAGCGCAAAAAATATGCCATCATATGGAATTTTATGTGCAAAATTGAAAGAGTTATGATTTTTAAAAGGTGAGGAGGAAAAAACGAAAAACCCTGCGTCCTTTAGGGGTTAAATTAAGGGTGCTAATAATTTTGTCCAGCCCATGTTTGGAGTTTGGTGTGACATTATGTCCAATTTGCTTTTTTTCCTCCCTTTTTTGGTTTAGTCCCAATACACGCAAAGGGAATAAACATGTGTATAGCAAAACATGTTACTGCAATCCTTTTCTGTGAGAAATACTTCACTTTCTTGAAAAAATTCAGGGGTGCCAACATTTACAGCCATGACTGTATATCCAATATGTACATCCTATAAGTAATAAATAGAAATCTAAAAACACCTTCTAGGTATTTAAACATAAGGACTGTGGAAATATGATATAGATTTATTAGCACAAAAAAAACGAGTAGCCACCATTACCTGTATAGCAGGAAAAAAGGACATCTGACAGGCACTCTATAGGACACAGGATCATTTAAAAACTAAGTGCAATGACATGCGCGGTGATGCCAGAGGGCAGTGATACCGTATTTTTCGCCGTATAAGACGCACTTTTTCTTCCCTAAATCTGGGGGGGGGGGGGGGGGGGGGGGAGTTGGCGCGTCTTATAAGGCGAATACCTGCGGCCATCAATGGCCGGGACCCGCCGCTAATACAGGACATCACCGATCGTGGTGATGCCCTGTATTAACCCTTCAGACGCGGCGATCAAAGGTGACCGCCGCGTCTGAAGCGAAAATAACACTAACCCGGCTGCTCAGTCGGGCTGTTCGGGACCGCCGCGGTGAATTTGCGGCGTCTCGAACAGCTTCTCCGTGCCGGGATCCCCTGCGCTCTCCTTCGACGTCATCACGCCGTCGCGCACGCAGTCATCCAATAGGAGCAGCGTGCGTAGCGGCGTGATGACGGCGACGGAGAGCGTGGATCCCAGGGAAGAAGAAGTCCAGAGCGTCGGGACACCACGGGGACGCGGCGACAGCGATGAAGCGACATCCAGGGCACCGGTGACTGGTCCGGAGCGGCGGGGACATGTGAGTATTACCTCCTATACCAGTGGTCTTCAACCTGCGGACCTCCAGATGTTGCAAAACTACAACTCACAGCATGCCCCGACCGCCAACGGCTGTCCGGCATGCTGGGAGTTGTAGTTTTGCAACATCTGGAGGTCCGCAGGTTGAAGACCACTGTTGGGTTCAGAATCTTTATTTTTTTAGATTTGGCACCTATAAATTGGGTGCGTCTTATACGCCGGTGCGTCCTATAGGGCGAAAAATACGGTAAGTCTAAAATCATGTGCACTAAGATCGGCACCATTATACCGGGAGATTTGCGGTTATGTGATTTGTGAATCCAGAGAAGATACACCCAGATGTTAAATCCTTTGATTGGTCACTGCAGTTCACGCGAGAGATGTTATATACTACGTGGGACACACTGATTGGTGGAATAAGGACGGAAATGTCATCACGAGAAGATTATAAAAAAAAGGCAGACGGCGTTTGTGAACGCATTAGCCTCTCTACCCTTGACTACGTTGGGGAGACTAGTAGTTATTAGTGTTGAGCGGCATAGGCCATATTCGAATTCGCGAATATTCGCGAATATATGGACGAATATTCGTCATATTCGCGAAAATTCGCATATTCGTAACATCCTCGTTTTATTTTCGCATATGCGAATATTCGCGAGTGCGAAAATTAACATATGCCAAATTCGCATATTCAGAAATTAGCATAAGTGAAAATTCGCATATGCGAAAATTAGCATATGCAACTTTCGCATATGCGAAAATTCGCACACCGGTCTCACACAGTAGTATTAGAGCCTTCTTACACCACATAAGCTGGAAGCAGAGAGGGAGGATCACTGTGATGTGTACTGTGAAAAAAATAAAAATAAAAAAATAAAAAAACGAATATTCGTAATTACGAATATATAGCGCTATATTCGCGAATATTTGCGAATTCGCGAATATGCGATATTCGCGAATAAAATTCGAATTGCGAATATTCGCGAGCAACACTAGTAGTTATATGTTTTAACACAGTGGGCATAAAGGTGGTTTACAACAACAATAGGGACTTGGCACCAGGTGCAGTCGTGTGCTGTAGAACAAGCACACAGATTACAAGCACTATCCTGGGCATAATAAGTGTCCCGATATAGAGAGACTGGTATTGACTCTCCAGCAAATACCACCTCAGAGCTGCTGGAATTTTAAACATTTGTGTGGGGTATATTTTATATATAAAACTAATAAAGGCGTTATTTTAGGGGGGTCACTAGTAAAGGGATTTCCCCACGAGGGATCAACCCCTCAAAGGTTGGTAATTAAATGCAATATGTGGGCCGAACAATGCAATGTCTACGGAACCGTGTGAACAAGCATCAAAGCAATGTAACCCTGAGAAATCAACTTCCCAGTGTTTCACAGCACGCTCCCATCCATCACAATGGAGATTTTTCTACATTTTAAATCACCACCATTGAACAAATTAATAAAGACATCCCCCAAAGATATAATACTCTAAGACAATGTGAGAACTTCTGGATCTATAAATTGCGCACCATACATCCCCTAGGTCTTAACGAGTATATTGAAAGCAACTTTTAGTTGTGGGTACACAAAATCATAATATAGTTATAGTACCTCTATATACCCCTTTTATATAATATTTTATATATATATATATATATATATATATATATATATATATATATTTCTCTATACATTTTATATGTGTATATATATATATATATATATATATATATATATATTAACCCCTTAACGCAAAACAACGTGAGTTGTGTGCCTCCAGCTGTTGCAAAACTACAACTCCCAGCATACCCAGACAGCCAATTGCTGTCTGGGCATGCTGGGATTTGTAGTTTTGCAACATCTGGAGGGCCACAGTGCAGTGGTCTCTAAACTGCAGCCCTCCAGATGTTGCAAAACTGCAAATCAGAGCATGCCCAAACAGCTGTCTGGGCATGTCGGGAGTTGTAGTTGCGTATCTCCAGCTGTTGCATAACTACATCTCCCAGCCCCCCCCCCCCCCCCATGTGAATGTACAGGGTATATTCATACGGGCAGGTTTACAGTAAGTTTCCTGCTTCAAGTTTGAACTGTGGCAAATTTTCTGCCACAGCGCAAACTCCTAGCGAGAAACTCACTATAAACCCGTCAGTGTGAATGTACCCTAAAAACACTACACTACACTAACACAAAATAAAGGGTAAAACACTACACATACACCCCCTTACACTGACCCCCCCAATAAAAAAAAAAAAACATATCGTACGGCAGTGTTTCCAAAACAGAGCCTCCAGCTGTTGCAAAACGACAACTCCCAGCATTCCTGGACAGCCACTGACTGTCCAGGAAAGCTGTAAGTTTAGCAACAGCTGGAGGCACCCTGTTTGGGAATCACTGGCATAGAATACCCCTATGTCCACCCCTATGCAATCCCTATTTTAGTCCTCAAATGCACATGGTGCTCTCTCACTTCGGAGCCCTGTCGTATTTCAAGGAAACAGTTTAGGGCCACATATGGGGTATTTCTGTACTCAGGAGAAATCACGCTACAAATTTTGGGGGCATTTTCTCCTTTTACCCCTTATGAAAAGGAAAAGTTGGGGTCTACATCAGCCGGTTGGTGTAAAAAAAAATTTTTGGGGGAGAGAAATTTTGTCCGGAATTGAAGGCCACGTGTGTTTACAAAGCCCCCCCCCCAGAACAATGGACCCCCCCCACATGTGACCCCATTTTGTAAACTACATCCCTCATGTAATGTAATAAGGGGTGCAGTGAGCATTTACGCCCCACAGGTGTCTGACAGAGTTTTGGAACAGTGGTCTGTGAAAATGAAAAATTTAATTTTTCATTTGCACAGCCCACTGTTCCAAGGATCTGTCAAACGCCAGTGGATTGCAAATGCTTACTACACCCCTTATTAAATTCTGTGGGGAATGTAGTTTCCAAAACGCGGTCACATGGGGGGGGGGTCCACTGTTCTGGCACCACGGGGGCTTTGTAAATGCACAAGGCCCCCGACTTCTATTCCAACCAAGTTCAATGGCGCTCCTTCTCTTCTGAGCATTGTAGTTTGCCAGCAGAGCACTTGACGTCCACACATGAGGGATTTCCATACTTAGAAGAGATGGGGTTACAAATTTTGGGGGGCATTTTTTCCTATAACCCCTTGTAGAAATGTAACATTTGGGGAAAATCCAGCATTTTAGTGAGAAAAAAAAAATTCATTTACACATCCGACTTTAACTAAAAGTCGTCAAACACCTGTGGGGTGTTAAGGCTCACTGGACCCCTTGTTACGTTCCCTGAGGGGTTTAGTTTCCAAAATAGTATGCAATGTGGGGGTTTTCTTGCTGTTCTGGCAACATAGGGGCTTCCTAAATGTGACATGCACCCAAAAACCATTTCAGCAAAATCTGCTTTCCAAAAGCCAAATGTGACTCCTTCTCTTCTGAGCCCTGTAGTGCGCCCGCAGTGCACTTGACATCCACACATGGGGTATTTCCATACTCGGAAGAGATGGGGTTACATATTTTGGGTGGCATTTTCTCCTATTACTCATTGTAAAAATTTTAAATTTGGGAAAAAAAAACTGCATTTTAGTGAAATTTTTTTTTACATTTACACGTCCAACTTTAACAAAAAGTCGTCAAACACCTGGGGGGTGTTAAGGCTCACTGGAACCCTTGTTACGTTCCTTGGGGGTGTAGTTTCCTTAATAGTATGCCATGTGGGGGTTTTCTTGCTGTTCTGGCACCATTGGGGCTTCTTAAATGTGACATGCCTCCAAAAACCATTTCAGAAAAACTCACTCTCCAAAATCCTATTGTTGCTCCTTCCCTTCTGAGCCCTCTAGTGCACCCGCCGAACACTTGACATACACATATGAGGTATTTCCTTACTCGAGAGAAATTGGGTTACAAATTTTAGGAAGATTTTTCTCCTTTTACCCCTTGTAAAAAATTCAAAAACTGGGTCTACAAGCACATGCGAGTGTGAAAAATAAAGATTTAGAATTTTCTCCTTCACTGCTGCTATTCCTGTGAAACACCTAAAGGGTTAACACACTTACTGAATATCATTTTGAATACTTTGAGGGGTGCAGTTTTTACAACGGGGTCATTTTTGGGGTATTTCTAATATGAAGGCTCCTGAAATCCACTTCAAAACTGAACTGGTCCCTGAAAAATTCTGATTTAGAAAATTTTGTGAAAAATTGGAAAATTGCTGCTATACTTTGAAGCCCCCTGATGTCTTCCAAAAGTAAAAACATGTCAACTTTATGATGCAGTCATAAAGTAGACATATTGTATATGTGAATCAATATATAATTTGTTTGGCATGTCCATTTTCCTTATAAGCAGAGAGTTTCAAAGTTAAAAAAATGCTAAATTTTCCTCAAATTTTTGAATTTTTCACCAAGAAATTATGCAAGTATCAACAAAATTTTACCACTAACATAAAGTAGAATATGTCACGAAAAAACTGTCTCGGAATCAGAATGAAGGGTAAAAGCATCCCAGAGTTATTAATGCTTAAAGTGACAGTGGTCAGATTTGCAAAAAAGGCCTGCGTCCTCAAGGTGAAAATGAGCTGTGTCCTTAAGGGGTTAATATTTCTTTTTATACACTTTTTACCCATTTATTATTATATATGATATTCATCTATCCATCCTAAATTGGGAGGACATACTTAAGGAGACCATCTGCCACCTCATCAGAAGCATGCCCAGGCATTGTAGGGAGGTCATAAGGGCATGTGAAGGCCACACACTACTGAGCCTCATTTTGAGTTGTTTTAAGGACATTACATCAAAGTTGGATAAGCCTGTAGTGTGGTTTTCCCCTTTGATTTTGAGTGTGACTCCATATTCAGACCTCCATGGGTTATTAACTCCTTGGGGATGGAGGGCATATGCATACGCGTCCCCCGTGGTAATGCCTAGGGGGGTCCTGATACCCCCCCCCATGTCGGCGATTGCCGCAAATCGCAGGTCAATTCAGACCTGCAATTTGCGGTGATCTTGGCCAATCGGGTCACTGGTGACCCAATCGCCCGGAAAATAAGAATAATCGGAGCTGTCTCCTAAAGGATAGGAGCGAGGTGGCAGTATTGCCACCTCCTCCTATCCCCTGCCATTGGTCGGTCAGGCTGACGACCAATGGCAGGAGGGGGGCGGGGGGCTTAGAGTTAATTTCCCCCGCTCTGCCCACCAATCGAAGTCGGGGCAGAGCTGGGGGGAACACGGGCGGCGAAGTAGAGAACATGGCCTGGCTTACCGGACCGACGGAGGCAGCATACTGGAGCAGCGGCGGCAGCAGGAGGAGGCAGGCCGGAAAGTGCGGCGTGGAGAAGGCTGCAGCGAAGATCGCGGTAAGTGATCTTCACTGTGGCAAGGCTGTCTGGGCATGCTGGGAGTTATAGTTTTGCAACATCTGGAGGGTCACAGTTTGGAGACCACTGTGTAGTGGTCTCTTAACTGTGGTCCTCCAGATGTTGCCAAACTACAATTTTCAGCATTGTACTTTTGCAACATCTGGAGGGCTACAGTCAGTCTGGGCATGCTGGGAGTTATAGTTTTGCAACATCTGAAGTGGCACAGTTTGGAGGCCACTATAAGGAGGTCACCAAACTGTAGCCCTCCAGATGTTGTGAAAGTACAATTCCCAGCATGGCCAGACAGTCAGGGATGCTGGGCGTGTAGTTCTGCAATATCTGGCCCTTCAGATGTTGCAGAACTACAACTCCCAGTTTGCCTGGACAGTCTGGGCAATGCTTGGAGTTGTAGTTTTGCAACATCTGGAGGGCTACAGTTTGGAGGCCACTACTTAGTGGTCTCCAAACTTCTTCCCCAGTTGTTGCATAATTTAAACTCCTAGCATGCCCATACTGTCCCGGCATGCTGGGAGTACACATACCCCATATGTGTACGTAAAATGCTCTGCGGGCACACAACAAGGCTCAGGAGTGAGAGAGCGCATGTACATTTGAGGCCTAAATTGTTGATTTGCACAGGGGTGGCTGATCGTTACAGCGGTTCTGACATGAACGCAAAAAAAAAACACCCACATGTGACCCCATTTTGGAAACTACTGTACACCCCTCATGGAACGTAACAAGGGGTATAGTGAGCCTTAACAACCCACAGGCCTTTGACAAATTTTCGTTAAAATTGGACATGAAAATAAAAAAAAAATGTCCCTGAAATGCTGGTGTTACCCCAATTTTTTCATTTTCACAAGGGGTAATAGGAATATGCCCCCCAAAATTTGTAACCCCAGTTTATAAATACCCCATATGTGGATGTAAAGTGCTCTGCGGGCGAGCAATGCTCAGAAGGGGAGCCATTGGGCTTTTTGAGAGAGAATTAGGCTGGAATTGAAGGCTATGTGTGTTTACAAGCCCCCAGGGTGCCAGAACAGTGCCCCCCCCACTTGTGACCCCATTTTGGAACTTTACATGCACATGTGAGGTATTTCCTGACTCGAGAGAAATGGGTGTACAAATTTTGGGGGACATTTTATCCTATTACTCCTTGTGAAAATGAAAAGTTTGGGGTAACACCAGCATTTTAGTGTTAAAAATCAATTTTCACATCCCACTTTAACGAAAGTTCGTCAATCACCTGTGGGGTGTTAAGGATCAGCGAACCCCTTGTTATGTTCCTTGAGTGGTGTAGTTTACAAAATAGTAGGCCATGTGGTTTTTTTTTGTGTTCTGGCACCATAGGGGCTTCCTAAATGCGACATGCCCCCCAAAAACCATTTCAGCTAAATTTGCTTTCCAAAAGCCAAATATGACTCCTTCTCTTCTGAGCATTGTAGTGCGCCTGCAGAGCATTTTATGTCCTAACATGGGGTATTTCCATACTCAGAAGAGATGGGGTTACAAATTTTGGGGGGCATTTTCTCCCATTACCCTTTGTAAAAATGGTACATTTGGGGGGAAAAAACAGCACTTTAGTGAAATTTAACGAAAAGTCGTCAAACACCTGTGGGGTGTTAAAGCTCACTGGACCCCTTGTTATGTGCCTTGAGGGGTGTAGTTTCCAAAATAGTATGCAATGTGTTTTTTTTTTGCTGTTCTGGCACCATAGGGGCTTCCTAAATGTGACCCTCAAAAACCATTTCAGAAAAACTCACTCTCCAAATTCCCATTGTTGCTCTTTCCCTTCTGAGCCCTCTACTGCGCTTGCTGAGCACTTCACATACACATATGAGGTATTTTCTTACTCGAGAGAAATTGGGTTACACATTTTGGGGGGCTTTTTCTCCTATTACCCCTTGTAAAAATTCAAAAACTGGGTCTACAAGAACATTCTCCTTCAATTTGCTGCATTTCATGTGAAACACCTAAAGGGTTAACAAACTTTCTGAATGTCATTTTGAATACTTTGAGGGGTGCAGTTTTTATAATGGGGTAATTTATGGGATATTTCTAATATGAAGGTCCTTCAAATCCAAATTGAAAAATTCCCTGAAAAAATTCAGATTTTGAAAATTTTGAGAAAAATTGGATAATTGCTGCTGAACTTTGAAGCCCTCTGATGTCTTCCAAAAGTAAAAACATGTAGAGACAAAAGAGGAAAAAAGGCACACGCGCCACTAGTGTAATACTGTATTTAAATATGGCAGTGGTAGTAAAAAACACACTTACCAAGTAGCGTTTGCGCTCTGGGCACAACACCATGCAGCGTGTAAAACATTGGTTAGCTGTCAGCAGCCCCGATCCTCTGGTCAAGTCCTCGACCACCGGTCCAATATCAGCCAGAAAACAATAGAAAGATGGATCTCCAGCAGGCGCTTTAACAGCATGAATTAAGGATGAAATGCTCAAAGATCATAGAGCAATTTATTTGGGCACACAAAGCAACGTGTTTCCTGCCTGTAGTGGGCACTTCATCAGGCAAATGTGTCTGTTGCCTGATGAAGTGCCCGCTACGGGAAGGAAACGCTTTGCTTTGTGTGCCCCAATAAATTGCTATATGATCTTTGAACATTTCATCCTTAATTCATGCTGTTAAAGCGCCTGCTGGAGATCCATCTTTCTATTGTTTTCTGGCCAAAAGTAAAAACATGTCAACTTTATGATGCAAACATAAAGTAGACATATTGTATTTGTGAATCAATATATCATTTATTTGGGATGCCCATTTTCCTTACAAGCAGAGAGCTTCAAAGTTAGAAAAATTTAAAATTTTCAATTTTTTTCATAAAATTTTGCAATTTTTCACCAAGAAATAATGCAAGTATCGACAAAAATTTACCACTAACATAAAGTAGAAAATGTCACGAAAAAAAAATCTCAGAATCAGAATGAAAAATAAAGGCATCCCAGAGTTATTAATGCTTAAAGTGACAGTGGTCAGAATTGCAAAAAATGCTCCCATCCTTAGGGTTATAATGGGCTCCGTCCTCAAGGGGTTAAATTGGATTTCCATTGATAATTTTTGTGTGATTTTGTTGTCAGCACATTCAACTATGTAAAGACTAAAGTATTTCATATGATTAGTTTATTCATTTAGATCTAGGATGTGTTATCTTAGTGTTCCATAAATTTTTTTGAGCAGTGTATCTGGAATAGCCAGTTAGGAGCATTAATACAATGATAAATACCTTTGAATCATACCACAAAAGAATTTTAAAACCTATTTTCTTTTTTTCACACGTCCTACTTGGAAATGAAGATTTCAGAATGGCTATGTGGCAAGACTTCTTCAAAGAAATCCCAGCAACAAAAGGTACAATACAATTTTGTGATATATCTTGTTATGAATCATTCACAATTACTCAACTTTTTATGACTAAGAGTACGTTAAAACGTGCATATTTTGCTTCAGATTTTACACAGCTGATTTTGCAACCCATTAAAGTCAAAATTAGCTCCAGAAAATTGGCAGCAAAATGCGCATGTGTGAACATAACCTTACTCATCAATTTTCCTTCTCAATTGAACACTTTTTAAATGTCAGGTCAAATGCAATTTAACATAGTAGGTAAGCAAATAAATGTGTACATAAACTATGTTATGGCCTATGTTTACTAAAACATAAAAATGAAAACTCTCCTCAGAAAAATAATAGTCAGAAGAGAAATGAAAACTCTTCTCTTCAGGCTATCCATCATAACTTACATGATCATGCTGTCTGTACAGGCATAGCAGATCATTGAGGTGGCATGTTTCCATCGTGCAAAGCCATTCAGCTTCTATTTGCTTCTGTGAACATCGCCTCAGTATAACTAATTATTCTTGCTTATCTTTAAAACTGCACATCCAAGCTCATACCACCTTTTGTCACCTCCATTTCAAAAACATTTCTTAAATTAGCTCTTTCCTTAACCTTAAGTCAAGTAAAAATTCTAGTGTATGCCCTCATCCTCTCCTGCTCAAACATCTGCAACATTCTTCTTTGTGGCTGCCCATGTAACACTCTTGCACCCTTTAAATCCACTTTTAACCCTGTTGCATACTCTAGAATAGGGGTACTTATGTACTTTTAGTAAATGTCCGCTTATGGGTCAAACCTAGCGGCTGCTATGCCAAATCTTATTAACAATAATAAGTCACAGGGTAAAAGGAGCTGTGGAAGTGTCTAGGACAGTGATGGACCATGGTCCAGATCCAGACCACAGTCACCATTCATCTGGGCTGCCAGATTGTTCCCTAAGGAGGCAGCTGGCTCTCCGTGTATTCATTCCTATAAGTGTCTTTAACCCCTTATGGACCAGGCCCATTTTGGCCTTAAAGGGGTACTCTGGAGCTTAGACATCTTATGCCCCTAAAAGCTTTACAGAGTATGCATCTTGAATATACTACTGCCACATTGCTACACTGTGCCCTCTGTAAAAAAATAATACCACATACTGTATCCCCTGCCAAACCAGAAATTATTTACAATATATATCAATCTCCTGAAATTCAAAACAAACTCTAAGATCTCAGTTAAACAGAACACCTGGCACTGCTCTCGGGAAGTGGATGCAATAATACACTGCCGTCAGTAGGTACTGCGCTATTCACATTAGCCGTATACACTGTGGTGCTCACGCTGTCAGAGTACAATGAAACATATATCCAAAGGAGACGAAAGGAAGAAGCGGTTCACTCACCAATCCGTTGCTGTGCTCTTTATTCAGTAAAGTAGTTACATTGGCAATATATGGTCAGATGGAAGATCTATTTTAATACACTGTGCCCCACAAATTAATTCATTATATACTGTTCCCCATAAACAAATGAATTATACACTTTATCCCTATAAATGAATTCAAATATATACTATTTTACCAAATATGGATTATTTTAATACCGTGCCCCCAGATATGGTTTATTTATATAACGTGCCCCCATATATGAACTATTTATACATAGTACCCCCATATATGAACTATTTATATAATGTGCCCCTGTATATGGACTATTAATATAATGTGGACTATATATATATATATATATATATATATATATATATATATATATATACTGTGCCCCAAGATATAGGCTATTTATATACTGTGCCCCAGATATGAATTATTTATATACTGTGCTCCCAGCAGCCTCTGGTGATTTAAAGTGGCCACAGAATCTGAGGCAGGATGACTAGCAGCAAGCAACTAACTGTACCCCCCTGACTCCCGGATATGGATTATTTATACACTGATGCAGATTTTTTTTACATACTATGCCTCTATATATGGATTGCATATATACTGGACCCCCAGATTTGAATTATTTATGTACTATGTTCCCAGATATGGACTATTAATATACTGTCTTCCCATATATGAATTATTTTAATACTTTGCTTCCAGATATGGATTATTAATATACTGTTCCCCCAGGTATGGGTAAACAAAGGATAAGTTGGCCAGCACTATTGATTCCAAACTATTATACAGACCTGGCTTACAGGTGCAAGCTGCTGGGCTAAATGTACAGCAACAGAAGAATACAGCAGCACACTGCTAGCACAAAGATATAGATAAAACATAGATACAACATATATATATATATATATATATATATATATATATATATATATATATACAGTACAGACCAAAAGTTTGGACACACCTTCTCATTCAGAGTTTTCTTTATTTTCATGACTATGAAAATTGTAGATTCACACTGAAGGCATCAAAACTATGAATTAACACATGTGGAATTATATACATTAAAAAAAGTGTGAAATATGTCATATTGTAGGTTCTAGCCACCTTTTGCTTTGATTACTGCTTTGCACACTCTTGGCATTCTCTTGATGAGCTTCAAGAGGTAGTCACCTGAAATGGTATTCCAACAGTCTTGAAGGAGTTCCCAGAGATGCTTATCACTTGTTGGCTCTTTTTGCCTTCACTCTCCAGCTCACCCCAAACCATCTCGATTTGGTTCAGGTCTGGTGACTGTGGAGGCCAGGTCATCTAGTGCAGCACCCCATCACTATCCTTCTTGGTCAAATAGCCCTCACACAGCCTGGAGGTGTGTTTGGGGTCATTTTCCTGTTGAAAAATAAATGATGGTCCAACTAAACGCAAAATGGATGGAATAGCATGCTGCTGCAAGATGCTGTGGTAGCCATGCTGGTTCAGCATGCCTTCAATTGTGAATAAATGCCCAACAGTGTCACCAGCAAAGCACCCCCACACCATCACACCTCCTCCTCCACACCAGCACACCTGTGAAGTGAAAACCATTTCAGGTGACTACCTCTTGAATCTCAACAAGAGAATGCCAATGAGTGTGCAAACCATCAATCAAAGCAAAAGGTGGCTAGAACCTAGAATATTACATATTATCAGTTGTTTCACACTTTTTTGTTATGTATATAATTCCATAGTTACATAGTTAGTTACATAGTTAGTACGGTCGAAAAAAGACATATGTCCATCAAGTTCAACCAGAGAATTGAAGGGTAGGGGTGTGGTGCGATATTGGGGAAGGGATGGGATTTTATATTTCTTCATAAGCATTAATGTTATTTTGTTACAGGAATGTATCTAATCCTGTTTTAAAGCTGTTAATTTTACCTGCTGTAACCAGTTCCTGAGGTAGACTGTTCCATCAGTTCACAGTTCTCATGGTAAAGAAGGCGTGTCGCCCCTTGAGACTAAACTTTTTCTTCTCCAGACGGAGGGAGTGCCCCCTCGTCCTTTGGGGGGGGGGGGGGTTTAACCTGGAACAGTTTTTCTCCATATTTTTTGTATGGGCCATTAATATACTTATATACGTTTATCATATCCCCCCTTAAACGTCTCTTCTCAAGACTAAACAATTGTAACTCCTTTAATCGCTCCTCGTAGCTAAGATGTTCCATGCCCCATATTAGTTTAGTCGCACGTCTCTGCACCCTTTCCAGCTCCACAGTGTCCCTTTTATGAACAGGCGACCAAAACCGAACAGCATATTCCAGGTGAGGCCGTACCAATGCTTTATAAAGGGGGAGTATTATGTCCCTGTCCCTTGAGTCCATGCCTCTTTTTATACATGACAATATCCTGCCGGCTTTGGAAGCCGCAGCCTGACATTGCATGCTATTCTGTAGTCTGTGATCTACAAGTACACCCAGATCCTTCTCTACCAGTGACTCTGCCAGTTTAATCCCCCCTAAGACATACGATGCATGCATGTTATTTGTACCCAGATGCATAACTTTACATTTATCCACATTGAACCTCATTTGCCAAGTGGATGCCCAGACACTTAGTCTATCCAAGTCATCTTTTAACTTATGCACATCCTCTATAGACTGTACCGTGCTACAAAGCTTGGTGTCATCTGCAAAGATAGAAACAGAGCTGTTAATACCATCCTCTATATCATTGATAAATAAATTAAACAACAGCGGGCCCAGTACTGAACCTTGGGGTACACCACTAATAACCGGGGAGCAATCAGAGTACGAATCATTGACCACCACTCTCTGGGTACGATCCATGAGCCAGTGTTCAATCCAGTTACAAACTAAAGTTTCCAAACCCAAAGACCTTAACTTACCTGTCAGACGTCTGTGAGGGACAGTATCAAATGCTTTAGCAAAATCCAGAAACACTATATCCACAGCCATTCCTCTGTCAAAGCTTCTACTCACCTCTTCATAAAAGCAAATTAGATTGGTTTGACAACTTCTATCCTTAGTAAACCTGTGCTGGCTATCACTTATAATACAATTATCCCCTATGTATTCCTGTATGTAATTCCACATGTGTTAATTCGTAGATTTGATGCCTTCAATGTGAATCTACAATTTTTATAGTCATGAAAATAAAGAAAACTCTGAATGAGGTGTGTCCAAACTTTTGGTCTGTACTGTGTGTATATATATATATATATATATATATATATATATACATATATATATACAGTGACCCCCCGACTTACGATGGCCCCGACATATGATCATTTCAACATACGATGGCCTCTCAGAGCCCATCGTATGTTAAAGGCAGTATTGACATACGATGCTGCTGTGTGTCGGGGCCATCGTACATACTGCTATCAGCGCTGACAACTTCAGCTACTGACAGATAGTTGTTTAATATGCCCCTTGTGCCCCGATCTGCCTCCTGTTTGTCAGGATCCGGACTGGTATGCAGGGAGGACACGGGTGGTGGATCCTCTGTGTCAGTGAGGTGATGGCGTGGGCCGTACCAGGGGAACGGAATCTAAGGGGTTACTGGTTTTCACCAAAGCCCGCCGCAAAGCGGGATGGACTTGCAGCGGCAGGTAACCCCCAGGTCGTTCCACCCGATAGCGACTCAACCTCACTGACAGCTGAGACAGGCGCGGTACACAAGGACAAGGCAAGAGCAAGGTGGACGTAGCAGAAGATCTGGGCAGGCAGCAACGGTTTGTAGTCAGGAGCAACGGCAAGGGTCTGGATACACAGGCAATGGAACACACAGAAACGCTTTCACAGGGCACTAGGCAACAAGATCCGGCAAGGACAGGAAGGGGAAGTGGGTTTATATAGTGTAGGGAGTGCTTGGGACTAATTGGGCCAGGCACCAATTAATGGTGCACTGGCCCTTTAAAACTGAGAGACCCGGCGCGCACGCGCGCCGGGACTGAACAGGAGGACGGGGCAGCTGAGAGACACGGGGCGCAATCCGAGAGCGGGCACGTCCCGTACCTCGGATCGCGTCCCCACCGGAGACATGGAAGCAGCGCTCGTGGTCAGCGGTGCCGACCGGAGCGCTGCATACACGGGCACGCCGCGAGCACTCCAGGGAAGCGGCGGAACCCGGAGCGCTCGGCGTGACAGACCCCTCCTTGGGTCTCCCCCTCTTTTTGGAGCCCAGGAACCTAAGGATGAGCTCCTTGTCGAGGATATTGTCCTCGGGCTCCCAAGATCTCTCTCCGGGACCCCAATTCTCCCAGTCAACAAGATTTTTTTTTTTACCTCTGACAACCTTGGAAGCGAGGATTTCTTTTACCGAGAAGACGTCAGAGGACCCAGTGACAGGAGCAGGAACGGTGACCTTGGGGGAAAAGCGGTTAAGAATGAGAGGTTTGAGAAGGGATACATGAAAGGAGTTAGGAATACGAAGAGAAGAAGGAAGATGGAGCTTGTAGGAGACAGGGTTGAATTGACTTTTGACTCTAAATGGCCCGAGGTAACGAGGACCCAGCTTGTAGCTGGGGACACCAAACCGAATATATTTGGCAGAGAGCCACACTTTGTCACCAGGGGAAAAGACAGGAGGAGTTGTTTCTTCATGCGAGAAGAGGCCAGTGAGAGCGACTTTTGAGTCTCTTTCCAGATAGTGGAGAAGTCCAGGGTCAGTTCATCTATGGCAGGAACTCCAGAAGAAGTGGGGATGGGGAGGGGGGAAGCAGGTGACGGCCGTACACCACAAAGAACGGAGACTTGGTGGAACACTCAGAGTTTCTGAAATTGTACGAGAATTCAGCCCAGGGTAACAGGTTGACCCAATCATCTTGGCGGGAGGAAACAAAATGTCGCAGGTAGTCACCAAGGATCTGGTTCACTCTCTCCACTTGTCCATTGGACTGCGGGTGGTAGGAGGACGAGAAATTTAATGTGATCTTTAATTGATTGCAGAGAGCTCTCCAAAATTTAGATACAAATTGAACGCCTCTATCAGAGACGATATGCGTGGGGAGCCCGTGAAGATGAAAGATCTGCAGAAAAAATTGCTTCGCCAACTGTGGCGCAGAAGGAAGGCCTGGAAGCGGAGTAAAGTGAGCCATTTTGGAAAAATGATCAACGACCACCCAGATGACAGTGTTGCCATGGGATACAGGAAGATCAGTGATGAAGACCATGGCTATGTGGGATCAAGGCTGTTCAGACACGGGCAGCGGATGGAGAAGACCTGAAGGTTTCTGACGAGGGGTCTTGTCACGTGCACATACTGTACAGGCACGTACGAAATCGGTCACATCCTTTTCCAAGGAGGGCCACCAATAGTGTCTGGCAATCAACTGTAAAGTCTTTTTTATTCCAGCGTGACCAGCCAGAAGGGAGGAATGGCCCCATTCGAGGATCCAGAGGTGAAGACGGGGAGGAACATAAGTCTTTCCTGGAGGGACAGGTACCAGAGAAGCAGGAGCACTCAGGGGGAATGATGTGCTGAGGAAGGGTCTCGGCTTCAGAGGCATCGGTGGTACGAGATAGAGCATCAGCTCTGACATTCTTGTCTGCGGGACGAAAATGGATCTGAAAGTTGAAACGGGCAAAAAAACAACGACCACCTAGCCTGGCAAGAATTTAGCCGCTGGGTGGATTGGAGATAAGACAAATTTTTGTGATCTGTATAGATGGTGATGGGGTGAAGGGATCCTTCCAGAAGGTGTCTCCACTCCTCAAGGGTCAACTTAATCGCCAATAGTTCGCGGTCTCCGATGTAATAATTTTTTTCTGGAGGTTACATAGTTATATAGTTACATAGTTAGTACGGTCAAAAAAAGACATATGTCCATCAAGTTCAACCAGGGAATTAAGGGGTAGGGGTGTGGCGCGATATTGGGGAAGGGATGAGATTTTATATTTCTTCATAAGCATTAATGTTATTTTGTTCCAGGAATGTATCTAATCCTGTTTTAAAGCTGTAAATTGTTCCAGCTGTGACCAGTTCCTGAGGTAGACCTGAGGTGAAAAGGTTTTGGAGAAAAATCCGCAAGTGACATTTTTTCCTTTTGCAGATTTTTGTAGGAGAACAGCTCCGGCTCCAACAGAGGAGGCGTCAACCTCGAGGAAGAAGGGCTTCTGAGGATCAGGTCTGGACACGACTGGAGCAGAGGAGAAGGTGGCTTTGAGGTGGTTAAAGGCTTCCTCCGCCTGTGGCGGCCAGGATTTCGGATTAGCATTTTTCTTAGTCAGTGCTACAATAGGAGCAACAATGGTGGAGAAGTGGGGAATGAATTGATGGTAGTAATTTGCAAATCCGAGAAATCTTTGGATTGCTCGCAGGCCAGTGGGACGAGGCCAATCCATTACCGCAGAAAGTTTATCAGGGTCCAATTGAAGACACAATTGTCCGGACACAATGTAACCCAAGAAAGGAAGACTGCTGCATTCGAATAGGCCCTACTCGATTTTGGCGTAAAGTTGATTTTGGCGTAGTCGCTGGAGCACTTGACGAACATGAAGGCGATGTTGGAGGAAAAAAATGAGGATGTCGTCAAGATGGACTACCACACAAGAGTACAGCATATCCCGAAAAATGTCATTAACAAAGTCCTGAAAGACTGCTGGGGCGTTGCATAGACCAAAAGCATAACTAGGTATTCAAAGTGACCATCCCTGGTATTGAAGGCGCTCTTCCATTCATCTCCTGCTCGAATACGGATGAGGTTATATGCGCCCCTTAGATCTAGTTTGGTGAAAATCTTAGCACCTCGCAGTCGATCGAAGAGTTCGGAGATGAGAGGCACAGGATAGCGATTTTTTACGATAATTTTATTGAGACCGCGGTAATCAATACAAGGGCAGAGAGATCCATCTTTTTTAGTTTCAAAGAAAAATCCAGCTCCAGCCGGGGAAGAAGATTTCCGGATAAAACCTCTTTTGAGGTTTTCTTGTATGTACTCAGACATAGCTTGGGTTTCCGGGGCAGAAAGTGGGTAAATCCTACCACGGGGCGGTGTGGTACCAGGGAGCAGGTCGATAGGACAGTCATAGGGTCTATGTGGTGGTAAGACCTCTTCCTGCTTTTTACAAAAGACGTCTGAAAAGTCCTGATAGGCCTTAGGAAGACCTGGCAAAGGAGTAGCCATGGAGACTACGCAGGAAGAAACTGGGTGAAGACATCGCTTGTGGCAAGAAGATCCTCAGCTCTTAATGTCCCCGGTGACCCAGTCGAGGCTAGGCGAATGGCGTTGGAGCCAGGGCAAGCCCAGAAGAATTTCAGAAGTGCAGTTGGGTAGCATAAAAAATGCAATATGTTCATGATGGTGAACTCCAACAGTCATGAGTAGCGGTTGAGTGTGGTAACGAATGAAGAGAGGCTTGACGAGAAGGGTAACTGGAATGTTGAATCTGTTTACTAGGGAGGCTTCAATGAAACTTCCTGCTGAACCAAGAAGGCCACAGCGGAGAGGGAAGTAGCATTAGCGGGTATAGCAATCTGCACAGGTAAAGTCAATCGTGGACAGGTAGAATTCACTCCTAGCAACGACTCTCCTACGTTGACTAGGTGAGTGGGTGCATTTCTCAGACGCGGTGGACGAATAGGACAGTCTTTTAGGAAATGTTCGGTGCTTGCACAATAAAGACACAGGTTTTCATTCCTATGGCGAGTCCTCTCTTGTTGCGTCAGGCGAGACCGATCCACTTGCATAGCCTCCTCGGCAGGAGGCACAGGAACAGATTGCAAAGGATGTTGGAGGAGAGGAGCCTGGGAGGAAAACCGCCTGGTGTGAACAAGATCCTTTTCCTGACGAAGCTCCTGGCATCTTTCCGAGAAACGCATGTCGATGCGGGTGGCCAAATGGATGAGTTCAGACAGGTTAGAAGGGATTTCATCTTTGATGTGACTGGATAAGCCTTTCTTGAAGGTCGCGCAGAGGGCCTCATTATTCCAGGAAAGCTCAGAGGCGAGGGTGCGGAACAGGATGGCGTATTCGCCCACAGAAGAACTCCCTTGGACAAGATTCAGCAAAGCAGTCTCGGCTGAGGAAGGCCAGGCTGGCTCCTCAAAAACACTACGTACTTCTGAGAAGAAGGACTGAATTGTAGCAGTGGCAGGATCGTTGCGGTCGCAAAGCGGTGTGGCCAATGACAAGGCCTTTCCAGACAGGAGGCTGACCACGAACGCCACCTTAGACCGTTCTGTAGGAAATTAGTCCAACATCATCTCCAGGTGTAGGGAACACTGGGACAGGAATCCACGGCACAGTTTAGAGTCCCCATCAAACTTGTCTGGAAGAGACAGGCGGAAACTGGGAGCAGCCACTCACTGCGGAGGAGATGCAGGAGCTGGCGGAGGAGATGGTTGCTGTTGTTGCGGCAGAAGCTGTTGCAGCATAGCGTTCAGCTGAGTCAGCTGTTGTCCTTGTTGCGCGATCTGCTGTGATCAGGCCGTTCCACCCGATAGCGACTCAACCTCACTGACAGCTGAGACAGGCACGGTACACAAGGACAAGGCAAGAGCAAGGTCGGACGTAGCAGAAGGTCTGCGCAGGCAGCAACGGTTCGTAGTCAGGGGCAACGGCAAGGGTCTGGGTACACAGGCAATGGAACACACAGAAACGCTTTCACAGGGCACTAAGCAACAAGATCCGGCAAGGACAGGAAGGGGAAGTGGGTTTATATAGTGTAGGGAGTGCTTGGGACTAATTGGGCCAGACACCAATTAATGGTGCACTGGCCCTTTAAATCTGAGAGACCCGGCGCATGCGCGCCCTAGAGAACCGGGCCGCGCGTGCCGGGACTGAACAGGAGGACGGGGCAGGTGAGAGACACGGGGCGCGATCCGAGAGCGGGCACGTCCCATACCTCGGATCGCGTCCCCACCAGAGACATGGAAGCAGTGCGGGGAAGCGGCGGAACCCAGAGGGCTTGGCGTGACACTGTTACTCACACGCTGTCCTGCTAACTCACGCAGGCTTCCACTGTGAGCTCAGTGTAAGCCCCCCCAGTGCAGCCATAGCCAATAGCCTGCAGCATCTTGCTGCAGGCATCCAATGAGCTGCTGGCTGCCATCCCCTTCCTTTCCTATGGAGCTGTAGTCAGCAGGATCGTAATGGAGAACATTCTGTCCCCCCTGAAGGTATTTAAAGAACTGTACAGTACTGTATGCGATGTCACACATCACATACAATACATATACACACTATACACTCCATACATCAATGTTTCCCTATCAGTGTGCCTCCAGCTGTTGCAAAACTATAACTCCCAGCATGCCCAGACAGTCAATGGCTGTACATGCATGCTGGGAGTTGTAGTTGTGCAATAGCTGGAGGCACCCTGGTTTGTTAAACACTCCCCATACACTCCACATACAATGGTCATCCCAGAACCAATTAGCAGTTTCCCATAGAGATATGTATTCAACATACAATTGTTCCGAGGCCCCAGAACCAATTACCATTTTTACATAGACATATGTACTCGACATATGATGGTTTCAACATATGATGGTTCTCCTGGAACCAATTAACATCGTATGTTGAGGGACCACTGTATATGTATGTATATATATATATATATATATATATATATACATATACGTATTGGTAGAAAAAACAGCACTCCACAATAAATTTCCAAAAATAAATGGTGCACACAGAAGTCAGATCCGGATCAGGAGTCCATATTAAGCAGAACAATGAATATATCTGCAGCACTCAAGTCCATGAAAAACATGAAAAATGTATTCCATCAAAAAAAGTGAATGTCACATAGCAACGTTTCAACCAACTCTTCTGGTCTTTCTCAAGCTCAGTACAAATGGTGCCTATCACACACCATATAGGGATACCAATCTGGTATCTTTTTAACAAATTGAGTGGAAAAAAAACATATTTGTCACACATCAAAACCGTGTACAAGTGACAGTGTACTTTTAAACATACATAAGCAATATACGTGTACTGTATTGAATCCCATATACATTTCAATTACATCTATAAATAATCTTCCAGCACAGTGACAAGCTGTTCAGTCCAGTGCTCTTTCACCAGCACTGTCATAGTATAGTAGTAAGGACTAGGTGCCATGCAGTGATTGGCCAGACAAGTGTGGAAAAAGAAGTAACTGTGTTTGTACTGCTGTCAAACAGCACTTCTCTGGTCTGCTGCCTCAAATGGAGAGAATGAGAAAAAGTTGTGCACCATGGAGGGAACTCTCAGGGGCTCAATAAACGTAAAATCACTGTGTCACCACTCTAAAGGTTAAATCTAACATAACCATGCACATTTAAAAAAAACTTAAGATTAATTACAAGCTAATAATAAAGAAATGGCACTTTACATTATGATTATTTCTTTTTAGCAGTAAACCTCCATTACCAAAACGAGAGAATTCAAAATCAAAAAATGAAGACAAAGAACTTAAAGAATTGAGGAAGAAATTCAAGGTATAACCAACTACATATACATGCACACACACATATACTCAAAATATACATCCTTAACCCCTTCCTGCAGAATGATGTAATTGTATGTAAGTCTTTAACTTGACGTAAGGTTACATAATTTGAATTACTTGGTTTTAGAAACTGTGCTCACCAATCTACTACATGAGCCAGCTATCAAAACTAGCTAAATAAGGATCACAATATGTAGGTGGTTTCTAGGGCTGCATGATTTGGGGAAAATGTCATATTGCAATTATGGAGGTAAATTTTGTGATTTCAATATGCGATTTCGATATAATAAACAAATGGTGAGATTCCCTCCATTTACTTTACAATTTCCTCCATTTCATGTACAATCCCATAATTTGATGTAAACCCCCCTTCAATTCATGTACAAACTCCCATTTCATGTACAATCCTCCCTTTTTATGTGTAATCCCCTCCATTTCATGTCCAATTTTCCCATTTCATGTCTAATTCCCTCCATTTCATGTCAAAACTCCCAATTACATGTCTAACCCCTTCATTTCATGTCCAATATCCCCCATTTTATGTCTTATACCCTTCATTTCATGTCCAAGTCCCTCATTTCATGTCTAACCTCCTCAATTTCATGTCAAATCCCCTCCATTTCATGTCCAATGCCCCTTTTTATGTCTAATCTTATCTATTTCATGTCTACTGCCCTCCATTTCATGCCCAGTTCCTCCAATTCATGTCTAATTCCCTCCATTTAATGTCTAATATTCCCCATTTTATATATAATACCCTTCATTTCATGTCCAATATCCTCATTTCATGTTTAACCTCCGCAATGTCATGTCCAATCTCCCTTTTTATGTCTAATCCCCTCCATTTCACGTCCAATTGTCCCATTTCATGTCTAATTCCCTCCATTTTATGTAAAATTTCCCCATTTCATGTCTAATCCCCAGTGTCATGTCTAATCCCTTTTATTTCATGTCCAATCCTCCCATTTCATGTCTTATTGGGAAGGTCCTGCAGCCAGCTGCTTGTCTGTTTATGTTTCCCCTGCGCCCCAGGTCCATACCACACACATGGGTGTCAAGTCTGTGGCTGGGCCGCCAAAATGTAATTTTAAGGTGGTAATCACAGCCTTTTGTTTGTAATTTATAATTGCATGAATCACACATGGCTATTGGTTATATAACGCTTTGATTGATTTTACGATTAATATTGCAGCCCTAGTGGTTACATAGTGGTTACACAGAAGCCATCTGTTTACTCATGCATTCCTCTAAGAATAACAGAGGAACAACACATAAGGCATATAATGGCATATATAAAAGCCTGAAATTTTATGGGGAATGCACGTATTTATTAGAACAGACAAAATGCTTTTACATTTTTTTCCTCCCATTCCAAGAGTTATTTTTTAAATTTTTTTATAAATCAGGACACATTTTTTGCAGCATTTGTTGTGCTCTTTCAATAATTGTTTTGTAACAATACTGTATAAATAACATGTTAACTTTATTCTGCAATCAATACAATTAAAATTATACCACATTTCTATAATTTATTTATATTTTACTACAGCTATAAAATAAAACACTTAAAGAATAAATAGTTTTGGGGTACTTATATTATGAGAGGTATAACTTTTATATTGTTGTATTTGGGCTTGTATATTGCATAATAGGTTAGCATTTTCATTGATACTATTACAGGGTACATACAACTTTTTGATCACTTTTTGTTAAATTTTTTGGTAGGCCCAAAAGACTGCAATGTTTCCATTATAATTTAGGTGGCCTTTTTTGGCACTCACTGTCTAGGTTACACACTATAATAATTGTATTGCTCAGATGGTGTCGGATGTGGTTGTTATGTTATCAGTTATCTATAGTGACAAAAATACTGTGTGTCAACATAGCCTAAAAGTGACAGCCATGGCAGGCATTATTCAACTGGTGTCAGAAAGTTATACAGATTTGCAAATTACTTCTATTTAGAAATCTTAATCCTTCCAGTACTTATCAGCTGCTGTATACTAGGAGGTTCTTTTTTTTCCCCATTTCTGTCTAACCACAGTGCTCTCTGCTGACATCTCTGTCCATGTCAGGAACTGTCCAGAGCAGGAGAAGTTTGCTATTGGGAATTGTTCCTGCTCTGGACATTTCCTGATATGGACAGAGGTGTCAGCAGAGAGAACTATGGTCAGACAGAAAAGAAATTCAAAAGGAAAAGAACTTCCTGTGGAGCATACAGCAGCTGATAAGTACTGAAAGGATTTTAAGATTTTTAAATACAAGTAATTTACAAATGTATTTAACTTTCTGGCACCAGTTAATAAAAAAAATGTTTTCCACCGGAGTACTCCTTTAATGGGTGAACACATATGGTAAACATTGGGATCTACCATAGCAACCAAGTGACACTACACAATCGCATCACAGGGAACTGACAGGAAAACAGACAGGACAACAGACAGCAGTTACTATAGACCATGGCATCTAGGAGGTTAAACAGCTAAGATTGGAGTTGTCTCTGATCCTGCAGTTGCAGCAGGAGGTTCATTATAGAGCAGTAACTGTCAGCAGCCTGTGATGTACATCATGGATAATTAAGGGGTTTATAGTGAGGGAAAACCCCAAATCTTTTAGAAAGGCAAAACAATGCAAGAATTGTTATTTTTGCTCATTCCACCCCTGTACCCCTGAGTATAAAAGGATTAAAAAGTTATATGTACCCCAGAATGGTACCAATAATAACTACAGCTTCTTACACAAAAACAAGCCTACAAACAGCTGTCAACCAAAAAAATAAGAAAGATATCGCTCAGAATATATCAAAAACAAATGTTTTTAAAGTGTTTTTATTGTGCAAAAGTAAAGCTTAAAGTAATTCTATAAGATGGTATCATTAAAATCATACTGCAACTTATTTAAAAAAATCCTCATATGGCTACATCAACAGAAGAATAGAAAGATCCTGGAAGGTAGGGATTTAAAAATAGAAAAATGCAAAAAGGTTAGATTACTGTTCATACTTTTTGGTTCAATTAAAGGGAATGTGTCACCTAGATTTTTTGTTTTTCTTTTTTTAATGATTAGAGACATAAACTCAAAAGTGTGATTTTAATAATATATTTGTTTCTATTTTATGGTTGTAAATTTTTCAAATTTTATTTTTAGAACAATATTATGGGGTAGCCTCTTGCCTAGTCTGTTTTTAACATAATTTAGAGATATTCCTTACGGCAAGACCAGTGGACATAGACATAACATCTCCAAACCCTTTTTTTTGTACAGGACATGTTTGTGAGCATGCTCTTTGACCGGTGGGGAGGTCATTCTATAGGGGAGAGGAGGCTGAACTCCTTTTGTTTCCTCTATCTACTAGTGCTACATTTCACTGTAACACTGTGCATTACACTTTCTAGCAGATTCCTAGCAGATTTATTATAAAAAAAATTTGTATGAATATCTGGCAGGTAGTGATTAGCATAGCATGAACCACTATTGATGTGAAGTGAGGGTGATTATTACCCCTAGGGTTCTTGGTGCATCCTACTACCTGTGATCTGAGGTATCCTCGAAACTTTGAATATTATATTATACTTACCCAATTACATATGTAACTTGCAATACTTTGGCAATATTTCACAGAATAGCAATTCAAGATTACTTTCAGTTCCTTAGTTACCTATTGTTTGTCATATAATCTTGGTTTGATAATTACATGATTTTAAAATTGTGTAATAAAGATTAGTTATGCTCTTCTTTGTTTGTTTACTATGTTATGCATTGAGCTATACTGAGGTATAGCAATGAATAGACCCTAGACATGGTAGATAATGATGAAGTGGAAAAAAGGTGTTAAATATGTGTTTTGCAGCAAAATGCAGTAGACAAATTTTAATCTAAATTTTTTACACTAAAATGTTTTTTTTTTTTCATTTTTACAAGGGGTGAAAGGTAAAAAGGCCCCCCAAAACTTGTAATTCATTTTATCTCGAGTACGGAAATACCTCATGGCACACTATTTTGGAAACTACACCCCTCAAGGAATGTAACAAGGGGCAAAGTGAGCCTTAACACCCCACAGGTGATTGACGAACTTTCGTTAAAGTGGGACGTGAAAATGAAAATTTTGATTTTTAACACTAAAATGCTGGTGTTACCCCAAACTTTTCATTCTCACAAGGAATATTGGAGAAAATGCCCCCCAAAATTTGTAACCCCATTTCTCTCAAGGAAATACTTCATATGTGGGTGCACTAGAGGGTTCAGAAGGGAAGGAGCAACATTGGGCCTTTGGAGAGGGAATTTTGCTGAAATGGTTTTTGGGGGGCATGTCGCATTTAGGAAGCCCCCATGGTGCCAGACCAGTAAAAACTGCCCACGTGGCATACTATTTTGGAAACTACACCCTTCAAGGAATGTAACAAGGGGTACACTGAGCCTTAAAACCCCACAGGTGAAGAACTTTTTTTAAAGTGGAACGTAAAAATAAAAAATAAAAATATTTTTTTCAATAAAATGCTGGTGTTACTCCAAAAAATGTTTAACACCATTCCTTCTGAGTATGGAAATACCTCATATGTGGATATAAAGTGCTCTGCAGGCGAACTACAATGCTTAGAAGAGAAGGAGCGCCTTTGGGCTTTTGGAGAGAGAGAATTAGGTTGGAATGGAAGTTGGGGGCCATGCGCGTTTACAAAGTCCCCGTGGTGCCAGAACAGTGGACCCCCACATGTGAAACTATTTTGGAAACTGCACCCCTCAAAGAATGTAATAAGGGGTGCCGTGAGTATTTACACCCCACTGGCGTTTCACAGATCTTTGGAACATTGGGCTGTGCAAATGAAAAATTAAATTTTTCATTTTTACGGACAACTGTCCATTTTGGAAACTACACCCCTCACAGAATATAATAAGGGGTGCAGTGAGCATTTACACCCCACTGGCGTTTGACAGATCGTTGGAACAGTGGGCTGTGCAAATGAAAAATGTAATTTTTCATTTTTATGGACCACTGTTCAAAAACATCTGTCAGACACCTGTGGGGTGTAAATGCTCACTGCACCCCTTATTATATTAGATGAGGGGTGTAGTTTCCAAAATGGGGTCCACTTTTCTGGCACTATGGGGGCTTTGTAAACGCACATGGCCTTTAATTCCAGTCTACTTCTCTCTCCAAAAGCCCAATGGCGCTCCTTCTATTCAGAGCATTATAGTGCACCCGCAGAGCACTTTACGTCCACATATGGGGTATTTATACACTCAGAAGAAATGGTGTTACAAATTTTGGGAGGCTTTTTTCCCTTACTTTTTGTGAAAATGAAAAAATTGGGGTAACACCAGCATTTCAGGGAAAAAAAAACTAATTTATAATTTTCACGTCCAACTTTAACAAAAATTCGTCAAAGACCTGTAGGGTGTAAGGTGTAGTACCCCTTGTTATGTTCCTTGAGGGGTGTAGTTTCCAAAATGGGTCACATGTGGGTGTTATTTTTGCGTTCATGTCAGAACTGCTGTAACCAGAAGCCACCCCTGTGCTCTCTCACTCCTGAGCCCTGTTGAAGAGCATTTTACGTCCACATATGGGGCATTTCCGTACTCAGGAGAAATTGCGTTACAAATTTTGGGGGTCTTTTTTTTCTTTTTACCTCTTGTGAAAATTAAAAATATTTGGCAACACCAGCATGTTAGTGTAACCCCTAACTTTTCCATTTCATAAGGGGTAAAAGGAGAAAAATCCCCCCAAAATTTGTAATGTAATTTCTCCTGAGTACGGAAATACCCCACATGTGGCCCTAAACTGTTGCCTTGAAAAATGACAGGGCTCCAAAGTGAGAGAGCACCATGCCCATTTGAGGCCTAAATTAGGGATTTCCAATATGGGCGGACCCGGTTACAAGGATGGCGCTTGTCTCCACCAAAACCCTATGTCAGTGTTTCCCAAACAGGGTGCCTCCAGCTGTTGCAAAACTCCCAGCCTGCCAGGACAGTCAATGGCTGTCCGGCAATACTGGAAGTTGTTGTTTTGCAACAGCTGGAGGCTCCGTTTTGGAAACACTGCCGTATTAGACGTTTTTCATTTTTATTGGGGGGGGGGGGAGGGGGGACTGTGTAGGGGTATATGTATATGTAGTGTTTTACTTTTTATTTAGTGTTAGTGTAGAGTTTTTAGGGTACATTCACACAGGCGGGGGTTCACAGTGAGTTTACTGCTGGGAGTTTGAGCTGCGGCAGAAAATTTGCTGCAACTCAAACTTGTAGAAGGTAACCGACTGTAAACCACCGCTTCAGCTGTTGCAAAACTACAACTCCCAGAATGCACTGTACTTGCTGGGAGTTGTAGTTTTGCAACAGCTGTAGGCACACTGTTGGGGAACCACTGTGTTAGGAAACAGACTCTCAGTGATTCCAACCTGTGTGCCTCCAGCTACCTTTCCCAGCATGTACGGTCTGTCAGTGAATTTTGGGAGTTGTAGTTTTGTAACAGCTGGAGGCACACGGGTTGGAATCACTGAGATAGGAAACAGACTCTAGCTCAGTGTTTCCCAACCAGTGTGCCTACAGCTGTTGCAAAACTACAACTCCCAGCATGCACTGACAGCGGAAAGGCATGCATGAGGTCTCTGCCACCGCCGTGGATCGATGTCTGTACCACAGCTACTGCTGCTCCGGTAAGCCAGCCATTCCCCCCGCTCTGCATGGGCTTTGATAAGTGTGCAGAGTAGGGGAAATTAACTTTAACCCCCCCTGCCGTGCACTATTAGCCCAGGGTCCCGGCTATGACTAGCAGCCGGGACGACCCGGTTTATGCGGGGTCACGGCGTGACCCCGTTTTAAACACCGGGACTGGGCTCAGGGCGTACAGGTATGCCCTGCGTCCTTAAGAGTTTAAATGTGGTGTTATCGCTCTCACACTCTCTAATACTGGAAGTTTAACATGGCAGCTCATGGCAAATAATGCTCTGAGTTTATGAAAAAATATATATATTGCTCTACATAATGATGGCCTAGGCCAAGACCCTGAAACTGAGCTGCAGCATGGTGGCCAAGAACAACAGTGGTTTCACAGGACAGCTTCCACTCAGAACAGGCTTGCTATGGTCGACCAAAGAAATTTGGTGCACATGGTCAGCATCATATCCAGAGGTTGTCTTTGAGAAGTAGACGTATGTGTGCTGCAAGGATTGCTGCAGAGGTTGAAGGGATGGGGAGATGGTCAGCCTGTCAGTGCTTACACTACACACATCTTTTAATTGGTCTACATGGCTGTTGTCCCAGAAGGAAGCCTCTTATAATCATGATGGGCAGGCAAACTAATACTACTTGTACTTGATTTTGTGCTTTAAAACAAAAGTTTATATGTTTGGAAAAAAAGAATGTACAGTAAAACCACACCCTGAGATAGAGTAAGGGTAATGGAGGCGCCAGAACTACTGACCTCATGCTATTTGCATAGTCCAGGCCTATGACAGTGAATAAAAATAAAGGGTGGGATTTATCATACCTTCACCTAATTTAAACGTGAAAAAGTTGCATGCATTTACATAAATCAGTGCGCCTGTGTGCTGACAGGGGATTTACTAAGACCAGGGTTTCAGAAACCAGTCTTGATAATGTAAACATCAAATTTGTAACACTGGTTAACCATCAAGATATCAATCAAACCTGTGTGTTTTATTAAAATGACTATTCATTGCCTTTCGTTCACTTTAGATCCAAGGTGAAATAAGGGTTTTGACCCATATGATGGTTGTTCCAAGTGCTGGAAACAAAAGAGGAGGAGGGAAAGAACTGTCAATTAGTAAAGGTGAAATCCTTGAAGTAATCCAGTTCACCAATGAAGAAAAACTATTGTGCCGAAATAGTAAAGGCAAATGTACGTATGTTTTAGATGCTAAAAAATTTGTTATGCCATATTATGTTATTATACACTGCTGCATGAAAAAACCATTTGCTGAGTATGTAAATTATATTTGTACAGGATTGTACCAATTTATCTAAGATATGTGTAAGTATGTATGTCTCCACATACTTAAAAGATCGATTCTGCAGGGAGGTTTAGCACAGGAATATCAGTTGCCCAGGACACTTACATGTAACACAGTGGTAAGGGAGTATTGGAGTAGATAAGTATTTTATTATTAGGGAGGACAATGGCTAACAGTGTTTAGGGAACACTGTACATTGCACTATTATTCTGGGAATGTCCATGGCATTTTTATGGAGCTAACTTTGAATGGCATTGTTTTGATGATACTCGGTGTGATGACTGGTTCTGCCAGAACCTGTAGGGTTAATGTTTTCTAGCCATGTTGTTTGTTTTGGTTGCTGGGACGACGCATCTGTGCTCCTGGGTGTGGTTCAGCTTGCTATGCCAATTAGAGTTCTCCTGGTTGCAGCTCAGGCATATATAAGAGGCCCTTTTCAGTCATTCCCTGCTTGTGATAGTTCTTAATAACTGACCTAGCAATCTCTGTACTCATTCTGTTTATTCTGGTTTTTGTGACTCTTGGCTTGCCTTTTGACTTCCCTTTGATACTCTTTTATTGTACTTCGTGCTCTCCTGGTTTAGACTTGGTTCTCTGACTACGTATTTTTGTGTGTGCATGTTTAGGTTTGTTTTCTGTTCGTTGTGTGCCTCCAGCCTTTCCCGACCTTTTGTCAGTTTTGTAGTTTATTGTTTTGACTTTTTACTGTCCCTCACCAATTTAAGAGGGGACTGTCTCGGTGGTTGTGGAGCCGTTATTCAGGACGGGTGCGAAAGTAGGCAGGAATAGAAGGAGTGGGTGAGCTCAGGGCTGCACTTTATCCCTGCCCATATGTGACACTTGTATTGCCAGCTGTTAATGAATTGAGGTAAAGGTAGAAGAAAGAATACCCACTGAGAAAGGCTGTGGTTGGGGCAGGCAGAGTTTTAATAAGATGATATTTAGGCTGTAGGTCAGGACAAGTGGAGTTTTAGCAGTATAACTGCATTAGGTTTGTCAGTATAGGCAAAAAAAGAAAGAGACCATTGTGGTACTTTGCAGAAGTGGGCAAATTCATAAAAAAAAATAGTATTTAGTAATTATATAAAAAATAACAGAGCAGTGAATTTTATATATATATATATATATATATATATATATATATATATATATATATTATATATATAATATAGTCTTACCATACCATAATTGAAAAAAAAAGGTAACATGCTAATTCTAATACATTCTTTCTTTTTTAGATGGTTATGTTAAGAGAAGATATGTTTTACAGCTGTAAGTACTGATTGTAACAAGCATAAAATAATGTCAATATTTATGAAAATATATACAACTGGATAACATAAGAGTTAAAGTGGGTTATCTGGTTTAAATGCTTAAATAAAAAAATCCTGCCCAGGCTAGCGGCATTAAAACAAAAAACCTACACTTACTGCCCACTGCTCCCCCTGATAACTCCGGTATCGCTCTCCCATCCTCTGCTGGGATCCTCTTCCTGCTTCTTGTGGTCGACTCGTCACACTGCAAGTGTGCCCTCCCTTGGCCGGTGATAGGCTGAGCAGCAGTGTGATGTATTGAGTCCTGGCACCGATAAGAAGAACGTGGCCGGGGCTCAATACATCACACTATCACTCAGCCTATCACAGGCGACATTGATATAATGTGCTGGAGAGTAACGAGTCACAAGAAGCAGAAAGAAGACCACAGCGAGGACAGGAACAGGATACCAAAGTCATCAATGGAGCAGCAGAACATAAGAAATTATTTATTAAATAAGAACAATAGATTTTATTTGAATTCAAGTTCGCAGGAGACAAGCAGTGAAACATTTAAAAACACAATTCAATTCACCAAAGGTACATGAAAATACTGAATTATCATAATATGTTATCATATAATTCAGACTTTACAATGATTTCTAGTGACCTCTCTACTACCCATATTTTCTTTCAATAAGCAGTAGAAAGTGTGATGAATAACAATAGTTTATGGTGGAGACAATCAAAGCCCAACATCACAGCACAGATATATAATATCTAAACTATCTGTTTGAAACTATGTAAAAAAAAATTGTGTTTATATTTGCAGTGAAAAAGAAATTTATGATGATGTTGGCATCTCAGGTATGTGTAGACTTTATTATAAAACAAACGTCTTTATAATGATAAACAAAACTGCACTGCTCTAGTCTGATAAACTGATCTGCACCTGGATGGCAATTCACTGATGGATCACAGTAGATGTAACTAAACCAACAAATGCTGTTGCTCTACATATGAAGTCCATAGATGTGCCACACTCACCCAGCGATGGTATTTCAAGTTTTTATTTCAAAAGGACAAAGTAAACACAAGTAGGAAGGCTACATACAGAGCGTGGTAAGGCAACGATCGCTTCCTGCTACGTCACACTTCTGCTCTGGAGACCAGAAGAAGTGCGATGTACCACAAAACAGTTGTTGCCTTACTGTGCTTCCTGAAGTGTATGTAGCCTTCCCACATTTGAATAATTTGTCCTTTTCTAACAAAGAAACTTGAAATGCCAATGCTGGGTGAGTGCCACACATTTCTACTTTAATATTATATTCTGATTTTGAAAGATGTTTTTTTATAATTGGTGTATAGTGATCTAGCCCAATCAAATGTGATATTGCATTCAATAGTTAATGGCTGCTAATATTCACTGTGCCTTAAATAGTTTACAAGATTTGAGATTGGAAGTTTTGGCTTGTGATTTTTGCAGTATATGCTGCCTGTCACTGTCCATGACTTATAATGACTTCCTTTTTTGAGCAATCCTCAATAAAGTGTCAGGAATAAAATGGCAGGATAGAATTCCCTTACAATTGCCTTAATGTCTATTTGTAAGTTTATCAAAAAGACCTTTCCAAGGCTCTATTCACATTTGCATTAAAGGATCTGTGCACAGCCTACATTGCCAATTCTGTCAAAATGATGGATAACCTAATGAACCTCATTATAAGTCAACATGGTGCATCTGGTCCCTGTGGTATCCAATGTATGACAGATTGAATTGTGGGTTCTACTTAGTCAGTATCTGAGTGTCCAACAGATTAGTGTACTAACAGCATTAAAGGAGTACTGCAGTGTAAGACAACTTATCCTCTATCTGCAAGATAGGGGATAAGTGTCTGACCGCTGGGACCCCAATGATCTCCTGCCCGACACCCAACTCTCTTTGCATTGAGTGATCTCAGCTCTGTGTAAGGAGACTGTTGACCCCCACACGAATCGGTGGTCGACACGCCTCCTTCATGTATCTTTATGGGAGAGCCGGAGATACACGAACACTGTACCTCTCCCACAGAGATCCATGGAGCATTTCGTATGGAGGTCGACACAGCTCCGTGCATGGGAGAGACTGGCACGATCAGACACTTTTCCCCTATCCTTTGGATAGGGGATAGGTTGTTTTACACTGCAGTACCCCTTTAATGTACTAATGCTTTATTTTGAGAATGCAATACTGCCACAACTTGTAACTGCAGTTTAGAAAATTATTGTTGTATTTACATGTATTTAATTGTTTGCCTACTAATTTATTACAGGTTCTGGGATTACACAACAAAGAAGATAAATGTGGGCATTTATATTTTTTTGTTTTCACTATTTATTTATTTTTTTTTTTTTTTACAATTTGTTTAAAGCGGCAGCATATCTCAATTATCTTACCTCACAATATGTTTTGCATTCTTTTTAAAATTCTAATTGTTTCTGATGTAAATGAATACAGTACTTCAAGGAAGATGGAGACTGGCAGAGCTGTAAATGACTCAACATGCAATTTAAACTCCAGTGTACACGACTGCTTTAAGTAGAGCATAATATAGAAGTAATCCTATCTGCTGATTTATGTAACCCTATCTGAAAGCAGGATGTGATACAGAAAGAGATGGTGAGCTCCACAATGTATAAGTTTATGTGATTTTGTTCAGGATTTTTATGTAAAAAGCTAATCCTGACAGGACTCCTAGGAAAGGCGGTTACAGATTCCCTCACTGGGATTTACAATCATTTCTGTACACTGATAAACGGAAAGCTGTCAATCACTAGGCGTGAAGGCAAAACTCTCACTTCCTCTCCTAGTCATAGAGTCCTTTCAGGATTTGCTTTCCGACCACAAATTGTATTGACCTATATATCAAAAAGCCCAGCATTGTTCTCTGTCATATGCTGCCATCAGGTAGGGTAAAAACATTGCAGTAAATGGGATCAAAATTATCAAAATTGCAGTAAATGGGATCAAAATACTGATGAACAACCACTCACACACCTACTATCCATGAGGGGGTAGTTGCTTAGTGTTATAACTTAAAATAGATAAGGCATACAATGGATGACAGTTACATGATAACTTGAAGCAGTTTATGCTGGCTTAAAGCCTATTATATCATATTTGATCACACAAGTTGCCCAGCATCCTATATGTGCACCACACAGAAAGCTGGCACGCTGTGCTCCCCCAGCATCACAAGACCAGGGCACTGTGTGAAAAAAATCATAAACATGATAGTAGTTGATATTTTGTCCAAAGTACCAAAGTTTGCAACTGACATCAAGTGTCCTCAGTCTCTTACAAGTCCCTACACTAACATTACAATAAATCATCATGGTGAGAATAGGTTTTTAACCATCTCCCTTGAACCAGTAACCATTGAGTATGGCCTCTTTTCTGTCACCTAAGATAGGGCAGAATAAATGCATGCAACCACTAGTAGTATAGTATAACAGCAGTATAAAGTATACATTTGTAAAGGTATTCCTATGTATGAAACTGTACACAAAAAGCAGTCCTCAGGTATAGCAGACTGATATTTAAAGGGGTACTCCAGTAGAAAACAGACAACAAAGTTAAACAGATTTGTAAATTACTTTAAATAAAAAATCTTAATCCTTCCAGTACTTATCAGCTACTGTATACTACAGAGGAAGTAGTATTTCTTTCTGGAGTTCTTTTCTGTCTATCCACAGTGCTCTCTGCTGACACCTCTGTCCATATCAGGAACTGTCCAGAGCAGGATAGGTTTTCTATGGGGATTTGCTTGTACTTTGACAGTTCCTGACATGGACAGAGGTGGCAGCAGGGAGCACTGTGGTCAGACAGAAAAGAATTCCAGAAAGAAATACAACTTCCTGTGGAGCGTACAGCAGTACTGGAAGGGTTAAGATTTTTAAATAGATGTAATTTACAAATATGTTTAACTGTCTGGCACCAGTTGATTTAAAAAAATAGTTTTCCACTGGAGTACCCCTTTAATGAGAGAAATTCAAAAAATGTAATAAAAACTATCATGTGACCAAGAATAAAATAATTAAAACATTTATTATTAAGATGTATACACATGATGCTCAGACTGTCACAAGGCTCTTATGGCAGTCCAGATAAACAGTATGAATAAACAGTAAAATTGTTAAAAAATCGTAATATTGTCATCCACCCAAGCCAAGTCTCTTAAATTGTTACTGTCATAAAAATAACTTTTGTCATGTCGATCAGACATGTTAAAAGTTTTTGATCACACATGGGGGACATTTACTAATCTAGTCTATTCTGGGTATTCTTATAGACCAGCGTATGTGGTAGTCTCCCGTCTATTGTGCTCCTAATTTATCAAAGGTCTCACAGCCCTTGATAAATTCTGTGCTCAGACTTCAGGGTCTACAGCTTAAACTGCATTTAAACCTGCTCCAACATGGTCTGACATTTCAGCGTATTTTGGGCAGATGCGACTTGTCGCACAAAAGTCGCACTTGATAAATTCAGCACCAATGCATTTTCCAATGCATTTCCGTCTAAAATAGACTTGCATGCATCATGTTCTAAAAATCCTCTACAGCAAAAGTCGCAGAAAAGTCGCACATATTTAGACTGCGACTTTCTGTGCGACAAATTTAGACAGGAAAAACCAGTCTAAATCCTTTGATAAATCTCCCCCTTGGTCTCCTAAGACCTGCTGCGATTGTCAGTTGTGTTCAGCTCTTCAGCTGGCCAAGAGACCCATTCATTTCTCTGCATTGACTTCTATGTATGCAGAGAAATGTATGGATCTCTTGACCTGCAGGGGAACAGAGTGCAATGATGCCCACTTCGCTGGCTAATAACTCCCGATCGCAGTGTGTCTCAGGAGACCCAGTGCGATCAACAACTTTTGACATGTCTGCTTGACTTGTCAAAAGTTGTCTTTAATGACAGTAACACTTCATGGCAAAAATGTTATAGTATTCAACATTAGCAACTTTATGTCCTATAATTGGTATAATTTGCATGTTTGGTGATATTTTTTCTAACTCTCCATTATACTATCTATAATAAAGAAAGACAAAACTGAAATCTTGCAGTTTGCCGTACATTATACCTATCAAAAATAAAAAATTACAATCTTCCTATGTCATATAATCATTGTGCTTCCTGTTTGAAAAGTTGTTCAGTATTACAATTTCCAGAAGGCAATGGTTTCCCTCAGCTCTTCATCACAGCCCTCCTGCCAGTTCCCCACTCAGTGCCACTGCAAATCATAGCTCTACACAGCAGACTGTCTCTCCACTGAGGCAGGATTAGTTAAACTAATTGTGGCCCTGGGCAAAATAAAAAACGTTGGTTGGGTGACAAAACATCACAATGTTGCGCTCCTTGCATTGTACTGCATCTTTGCTAATGTAAGTAAATAGAGTTACGGGGCAAACTGCAAATGGCTGTGTCTGCGAACTGACATACATGATAATTCCATCAAGAATTAATTTCTGGCTGTGGCCATTTGGGGGTCACAATATGACTCCATTTACTTGCATTAGCTGAGATTCAGCACAATTCAGGGAGCACTGGGAGACAGACCCCATATCATGAGAACTGGAAGGGTAATGGAGCAATAGCACACTTGATCACTGGCTTCATTCTTTCTTTTTGGGATCTCCATACATCGATGAGTTTAGTACTTTTTTTTTCTCGTTATACAGTGATCCCTCAACATACGATGGTAATTCGTTCCAAACGACCCATCGTTTGTCGAATCCATCGTATGTCCAGGGATCCGTGCAATGTAAAGTATAGGAAGTTACACTCACCTGTCCCCGCCTCTCCGGACCACGTCCTCACTGCTCCCGATGCTGTCCCAGGGGCTCCCGATGCTGTCCCGCTGCTCCAATGTCTTCTTCCGCATCCTCCGGCTTCTTCCGCATCTTCTGCAGGGTCCGGGCCTCACTTTCTGGTGACGTTATTACGCTGCTGCGTCGGCACGGCGTGCGCACTGATGTCATAACGACGCCGGAAAGCAAGGCCCGGACCCTGGAGAAGATAGAGAAGACGCCGGAGGATCGGGAAATGGACCCGGAGCAGCGGGGTTATGTAAGTGAACCTGTCCGGGATGCTTAAATTGCTATCCGACAGCAGCTTAAGCATTTTGCGCTGTCGGATAGCAGTTAATGCGATGGCCCCGACATATAAAAGCATCGTATGTCGATGCTGACATCGACATGCGATGGCCTCTGAGAGGCCATCGTATGTCGATTTTATCATATGTCGGGGCCATCGCATGTCGGTGGGGTTACTGTATAGTGCAGCAATAGGCTATTATAAGGGATTAATTTATAATTTTTGTATATAACTTTTTCTTACTTCTTTTTGCTAATGTGGTAGGCATGGAATAGGCTTAAAGGGGTTATCCACCATAAGGTGATTTAAGTACATACCTGCCAGACAGTAATGGACATGCTTAGGAAGGATCTGCGCTTGTCTTTGGGCTAAATGGCTATGTTGTGAGATTACCATAACACTGTGGCTAGCTTTTTGTGAACTCTTATTTCCTTTTTGAGTTTCCATTTTCCTCCCTCCCACACATCAGCCACCCCACCCATGGAAACATAAATGAGCTGCATCCATTCAAAAGACCTGTGGTTTTCAATCAGGGTGCCTACAGCTGTTGCATTAGTTGCAGATTGATCCCTCCACCTATTGAAGCAGACAGGCTCCCTGTCATCAGCTGACTAGTGAGGCAGGTCTTGGCCGCATTGCAACCTTGGAAAAATCTGAGACAACAGTCATTTTGTATGCTGTAAAAAATAAGTATTGGGGTGAAAATCACAGAAGAATTGTGAGAAAACTGTCACACACTGGTACAGACACTATATTATTGTCAGGATCCGGACTGGTATGCAGGAAGGACACTGGAGTGGATCCTCTGTGTCAGTGAGGTGATGGCGTGGGCCGTACCAGGGGAACGGAATCTAAGAGGTTACAGGTTTTCACCAGAGCCCGCTGCAAAGCTGGATGGACTTGCTGCGGCAGGTAACCCCCAGGTCGTTCCACCCGATAGCGACTCAACTTCACTGACAGCTGAGACAGGCGCGGTACACAAGGACAAGGCAAGGTGAGGTCAGACGTAGTAGATGGTCAAGGCAGGCGGCAAGGTTCGGAGTCAGGGGCAACGGCAAGGGGTCTGGATACACAGGCTAGGGAACACACAGAAACGCTTTCTCAGGGCACAAGGCAACAAGATCCGACAAGGACAGGAAGGGGAAGTGGGATTATATAGTGTAGGGATTGATTGGAACTGATTGGGCCAGGCACCAATTAATGGTGCACTGGCCCTTTAAATCTGAGAGACCCGGCGCGCGCGCGCCATAGAGAGCGGGGCCGCACGCGCCGGGACTGAGCAGGAGGACGGGGCAGGTGAGTGGAACGGGATGCGACTCGCGGGCAGGCACCTCCCGCCGCGCGGATTGCATCCCCGCCGGGGGACACAGAGCAGCGCTCCCAGTCAGCGAGTCTGACCCGGGCGCTGCAAGCAAGATCAGAATGCTGCAAGTACTCCGGGGGAGGAGCGGGACCCAGAGTGCTCGGCGTTACAATTATGAACTACACTAACTTTACAGCCCCTGTAGCTTTGTCAAATAAATGGAATACCCTTTTAATTTAGGTTTACAAATACACAATGATGTTCAGCCTACATTTCCCATGAATCCTATGGTTTTAGGCAAGTGGGTTGGTGTCAGTTCACATTGTGCAGTTGTCATGCATTTTCTTACTCGAATGTCTTTTTTAGAGAAATGTTAATTTGATCTATAATCAAAAGTGAGGTGTTTTATGAAGATTTGACATCTTTAAGCTGTGTTCACATGTTGAATTTTTACAGCATTTTTCACATTTGCAAAAAATGCAGTTTGTGAACAGGGGAGTTGTAAAACTAATATATCACGATTAGAGATGCATGAGGAGACCATTTAGTGGCTGAATGACACAGCGTGGAGGTGGCAGCAGCATGAGGAGACCATATAGTGGCTGAATGACCCAGTCTGGAGGTGACAACAGCCTTACAAGACCATAGGGCCTCACAATTTAAAAGATTAAAGATATTTTTTAACATTTAAATTGAAGATTTCATATAGATGAACCTAAAAAGTTTTATTTTATGTGCACCCCCCCCCCCCCCCCCCCCCCCGCCAGCAGTACTGGCTGGTAGTGCGGGGGACGCTGATCAGTTTGTTGCCTACTGTGCCCGGATCCGTCCCTCCGTTCGGCCAAAATCTTTGTTTTTCTGTATATGCTAATTAGGTGCTAACTGGCACAGGAGGGGTTACTGGCACACTGACGTCAGCGCCGCTCGTCCACAGCGCCACCCAGCTCATCAATATTCCTCCCTCTGCCTCTTCTCCCCGCTCTGTAATGAAGAGGGAGAGGCGGAGAGAGGGGAGGAATATTGATGAGCTGGTCGGCGCTGCGGACGAGTGGCGGTGACGTCAGAATGCCAGTAACCCCGCCTGTGTCAGTTAGCACCTAATTAGCATATACATAAAATCGAAGGTTCATCCGAATGGCGGGACGGAGCCGGGCACGGTAGGCATCAAACTGATCAGTGTCTCCTGCACTACCAGCCAGAACCGCTGGTTAGAGTGTGGGGAGCAAGCAGACAGTTTTCCTTTAAAGTAAAGATTTCAAATAGATGAACCTAAAATGTTTTGTTAATGTGCCAGCAGTATGAGGAGACCACATAGCGGTACTGTGACACAGCCTGGAGGTGGCAGAAGCATGAGGAGAATATATAGTGGCTGAATGATACAGCCTGGAGTTGGAGGCAGCAAGAGCAGACCATATAGTGGCTGAATGACACAGCCTGGAGTTGGCAGCAGCATGTGGAGATCAAATAGTGGCTGAATGACAAAGCCTGGAGTTGGCGGCAGCATGAGGAGACCATATAGTGGCTGAATGACACAGCCTGAAGTTGGCGGCAGCTTGAGGAGAACGTATAGTGGCTGAATGACACAGCCTGGAGGTGGCAGAAGCATGAGGAGAACATATGGTGGCAGAATGAGACAGACTGGAGGTGGCATAGTGAGGCAGTGGGTGGCAATACCAGTACCCGGTGACGAAGGTGGGTGAAGAAAGAACTTGGCATCAGATGTGTGGCATCAGGCTGGTTTGGCTGCCCAGAAGTCTAGCAGATCTTCAAGGTGTGGTGGCATGGTCATGTCAATGCATGCCACCACCTGCTGGTTCAGGTCCTGCTCCAGGTCTACCTGCTGCTGATGAGTTGCTTCACTATTTGGGTGAAGAAAGGTACTCATCAGTGACTGTAGACTCCGGCTGCTGCTGATGGAGCTGGTACTGCTCCTGCCATCCCACCTCTCCCCAGCAGCCATGGCAGTGGAAGGTGATCGCAGAGGGCCCCCCGAGTCAGACCTGCGAGAGGATGGACGAAGGCGCAGATAGGCATTGGCCAACTACATAGGATGTCTCTGTAGTAGGTCAGTGTGTCCTTCCTCTCAGTGGGTGTAAAAAGGCTCCCATTTTGTGCCGGTAGCGATGGTCCAATAAGGTGGAGATCCAGAAGTCATCCCACTGCCGAATAGTGAAAATTCTGCGGTCACTATGCAAGCAAGTAAGCATGCATTGTGCCATTTGTGCAAGTGATTCGGAGGGACTCCCTGCCTCCATCTCCACTGCATAATGCCACGGTGTGTTAGGGTCCTTTGTCTTGCCTTACTCATAACTCTCTAGCTCCTATGTCTGCTCCTGCTCCTCCTCCTCTCCTGTCAGATGACTAGAAAAACCTCCCATCTCCCAACAGGGCTCATATGGCCGTGAGATGTAGGCACCACGTCTCCAGTGCCCTGAACAGCCATCGTTTCCAACACGTGTTGTAGTAAATGAAGCAGTGGAAGGATGTTGTTCATCCTGTAATCCTGACGAATGATTCATAAGGTGGCTTCCTCAAAGGGCCTGAACAAATGTCAGGTGTCACGTATGAGCTGCCACTGGTTGACATTGAAGTTACACAGGGGAGTTCCCCTATCCGCTTGGATCATCAAGAAATCGATGATGTGGAAACGTCGCAAATCAGACTATGTTGGGAGATATCGTTCTGACGCTGCAGCTCAAGGAGGGTGTGCTTTGCCGTGTGCCGAGTGTTTGAAGTGCATGCAAAGTTTTCTTCCCATTGTCTTGCAGATGGGGGGAAACACTTCAGGAACCACTTGACAACCAGATTGAACACGTGTGCCATGCAGGGCGCATGGCTCAGGCTTCCTTGTCGCAGCACAGACAAGATGTTCTTTCCATTGTTGGTCACCATGGTTCCCATTTCCAGTTTTGTAGAGTAAGCCATGATTCGATTTCTTGATGAATGACTTTTAGCAGTTCCTCCCCTGTATGACTCCGTTTGCCAAGGCAAACCATGTGAAGAACAGTGTGACACCGCCATGCCCTGCACACATGGTATGCTTGAGGGACACTGAGACTTGTCCGTGCAGTGGAGGCTGAGGACACTGAGGCGGATTCGCAAACTGTCACAGAACCAACGGCCTGAGAGCATGGAGGCAGAAGCAGCATGACCTGTCCAAGTTGCTGTTGTGGCTGTGCAGGAACCCCATTCACCCAGTGGGCTGAAAGGGCATCTATTGTCCCTGACAGTAGTTACAGCTCCACACGTCGGCGCTGCTGTGCACTTTGGTACACACCCACAGGCTCAAGGACTGGCCTACTTTGTGTTCCACAAAATTGTGCAGGGCTGGTACTGGCTTCTTCTCAAAGAAATGACGGCTTGGGACTCTCCACCTCGGCTCAGCACAAACCATCAGTTCTCTGAAAGGTGCAGAGTCCACCACTTGAAAAGGGAGGGACTGCAGCACCAGCAACTTAGACAGGAGCACATTCAGCTTCTGCGCCGTTGGATGAGTGGGCGCATACTTTTGTCTCTTGGACATGGCTTCACCGATGGATTGCTGGTGGAATGACTGACTCGAAGTAAGAGGAGCAGGAGCATCTGGAGCGACAGAAGATGGGTATGACACACAGCTCCCTTCGGCTGAGGTGGTGGAGCCTTGGCTGGCTGAAACTGGGAGTGGCGTGCCACTGGTGGATACAGCTGGCTGGACCACCACCTCGGAGCCACGGTTCTCCCAGGCCGCTTTATGGTGATGCTGCATACGTTGACACATGGCCGTGGTGCCAACATTGGGACCCTGGCCATGCTTCACCTTCTGCTGAGACATCTTGCATGTGGCAAGGTTAATATCCTCCGGATGCTTGACCAACGACTGCCACACCACCAAATAGCTGATTTTCCCACCAACAGTCCACACTGATTGACTGCTACTGCCGCCAACTTCAGCAACCCCAATTCCACTACCTCCCGGGAAGGCAGGCTGCCGCGAAGCTGGTGGTCTACCATGGGCACGTTTGGCTCCAGACTTTCCACTTCTTCCACCATGCTGACTGCCAACCATGCTACCACCTTGCTGGCTCAGCTGCTGCCTCACGGGCAACCTGCAACCCTCTTCTCCTGATGATGATGATGATGATGATGATGAAGCCCCCTTCTTCACCCAGCTCCCAAGTGCGATCGGCTTCATCATTATCGAGTTTTGTCTGCACATCACTGATGTCCTCCTCAGGTTCCTACAAAGTGTCTGCTTCAGAAGCCTGAACGCTCGCAACACCACCTCCCACGCCACTCTCCTCATCACTACTTGCCTACCTAGTGGAGGAAGCGGCAGATGTCTCCTCCACTTCTTGGCTGGGCAGTAGCTGCTGACTGTCCTCTAGATCATCCTCACTAAATAGTGGAGCTGAACCCACAGCTAGGGATGAGCAAATCGATTCTGACAAATACAAATTTGTTACAAATTTTAGGAAAAATTCGATTTGAATTGAATGGGAATATTGCCGTGATTCTATTGCACGAATTACTTCATTAAACTCCATTTAGTGCGGTCCAGGCTCCTGGGCATCTAAAATGGTGGATCCACATGTGAGGACATGGGGCAAGGAATCCTGGGAAGGCGGGAACAAGGGTAGGCAGGATGACCCTGAATTGTATTCAGCCTATCAGCAGCCAGTCACCCCTGTGATATCACAGCCCTATATAATGGGCAGCCATATTGCGGCCAGTCACTTCAGCATTTCACTGCAGAGAGATAGATAGGGACAGAGAGCAGTGTGTTTTGCACAGAAAAGCATTCTTAGTGCAGCGATTCACCTCCCAGTCACTGTCTACAGCGTTCTATTACAGAGAGGGACAGAGAGCAGCGTGTTGCACAAATCAGCAGAGATTCAGCTCAAGCACAAATCCTGCCTAGAAGCACTGATAGGGAAGGGAGTGAGATTGAGAGAGAAAGTGCAATTTTGGCTGTAGTACACAGTGACTGTGTGCTGCAGAACTGTTGTGGACTGCTGATATTGTGCACAAATACTTTTTTAAGCGTACTGTAGCGTATTGTCCTCCCCTCATAAGTGCATACAACAATGCCATACGAAGGGTCCAGTTCGGAACAGAAACGCGTTACTTTCTGTGCTCATAAACCATGTTTTAGACACTGAGAAGGGTCTATAGAACTTTCTTTCCATCAGGACCAGCGCCATCAACGGCCCAATTTTGCCTTTTCTTGTTACTTACACTGCTGGTACATTGCTGTTGCTCCAGAGGACCATGGCTGCAGACCTCAGATCTCATCTAAGGCTATCATAGGTGTTGTGCTCTCAGCACAACGCAAATCGGTGAGTGCAACAATTTAACCTGTCTCCATCTCACCTATAAAACATCCTTCACTAGGGGTGCATATCCCTGTTTTTTTCTTTTACCTTTTCTATTTCACAATCTCTAGGCCCTTAAGACTTTAACCGGAACAACATGGCATATCACTTAGGTGTATGCACAGGTTACACGTAATAGAGGACAATACAATTTTAGTGCTCTGCTCACCCTAACTGGCTGGCTACTATTAGCTTTTCAGTTGTTGTATACACCAGTGCTGCAGCACACAGTCGCTGTGTACTACACCCAAAATTGCACTTTCTCTCTCAATCTCCCTCCCTTCCCTATCGGTGCTTATAGGCTGGATTTGGGCTTGAGGTGAATTGCTACTGTAAAAAATCTATACTGTCCCTCTCTCTTTCTGCAACAGAACGCTGCTGTGACTGGGAGGTGAATTGCTGCTGTAAAAAATGCTTTTCTGTGCAACACACACAGCTGTCTGTCCCTCTCTCTCTCTGCAATAAATGACTGACGTGACTGGCCGCAAGATGGCTGCCAATTATATTGAGCTGTGACATCACAGGGGCGGCTGGCTGCTGATAGGCTGCATGCTGCATGTGATTAAGGGTCATCCTGCCTTCCCAGGATTCCTTGCCCCATGTCTCCACATGTGGATCCGCAATTTTAGATGCCGTGGAGCCTGGACCCCACTAAATGGAGTTTAAAGGCATACTCTGGCACTAAGACATCTTATCCCCTCTCCAAAGGATATGGGATAAGATGCCTGATCGCGGGGGTCCCACCCCCTCCATAGGCTTGTATTGAGGGGGCGGAGCGTGACGTCACTATGCTCCATCCCCGTAATCGCTAGTAATCAGACCCGGAGCGAGCACGCTCCGTGGCTGATTCTAACGGGGTGCGGCGTGGAAGATCACGGGGGTCCCCAGCGGCGGAACCCCCGCGATCAGGCATCTTATCCCCTATCTTTTGGATAGGGGATAAGATGTCTTAGCGCCAGAGTACCACTTTAATGAAGCGATTTGCGTGATCGAATCTCGGCGATATTCGCATTCGTTGTGAATCAAATGTTTCCTGAAATTTGTAACGAATTCGGATTTGTCAGATGTTTGCTGATGATAAACCTGACCTCTTCTGTCCTTGCATCAATCACCACAGGATCTTCCCATAGGTCTCATGTCATCATGCATATAATTACTCGGATCTATATGTTTTACATGTTCTAGATTAGAGTTGAGCGAACTTTTGAAAAGTTCGTATCGCCGGACTTGCCAAACTTTTCAAAAATTGGGAGTTAGGTTCGGCTCGGTTCGCTAGTGACATCTGTCTACCATCTTATGCTGTACGCTAGTGATATCAGTCCGTCATCTCATGCTGTATGCTAGTGATATCAGTCCTCCATCTCATGCTGTAAGCTAGTGACATTAATTCGCCATTTTGTGCTGTACTCTATTAACATCGGTCTTCCATCTCATGCTGTACGTTATTAACATCAGTCAGCCACCACCTGCTGTACGCAGACTACTACAAGTAACACCAATCCAACATCACCCTACTTCCAGCCAGGCCTACACATACACAACCCAGAAAAGGGATAATTTTTTCTTTTCATACAAGAGCTGTCTTTTTCTAAGTCTTTACGCCAATTCTGTTGCTACTCCCAAAATTTTTTGGAACGCTTAGAAGAATCCATGATGTCTTCTTCACTTGCTAGACTAAGAGCCTCTTGCTACCCAAAAAAAGGGATAATTTTTGGAACGCTTGTTACAATCCATGCCATCTTCTTCACTTGCTAGACTGAGAACCTTTTGCTACTTGAAGAAAAGGGATCATTTTTGGCAAGCTGGAATAAAGCCACTACATCTGCCCATGCCTCCGTGTGCAAATTAACACCGGAGGGCATCTACTGACAACCATGGATACTTAATGCCGGTTTATTTTGATGTGAATCTTTTCCAACTTACCTGACAGGACCGGGGAGGAGGATGGCATGACTCAGATAAGGCAAATTAAGAAAATGTGCTGCCTGTGGAAGAGGCCTAGCTGTTAGACAGTTGGGAGGGATCTGGGGGATTAACAGTAGCAGCAGCAGCAGCTGTGGGGCATCTTGACTATCCCATGCGGCCTTGTGGTGACGCTCCATATGCCTATGTAGAGACGTAGTTCCCACACTCGGACCCTGGCCACGACTTACTTTCTGTTTTGCAGAGATAACATATTGCCACATTCTCTGCATCAGGTAAGGTCAAAAAGAAGTTCAACACATGAGAATATTGGACAGGGACTGTGCCACCTGACTGTGCCCCTCCTCTGGATGTTTTTTCCCCTACCTCGGCTACACTCTCCTTTGCTGATACTGACACTACCCTCCTGCGCTGAACATGTCAGCTCATGCCCCTGTGGTTCCCACATCCTGTCTAACGCCACATCATTGTCAACATCAAACTCCTCATCGTACATGCCATTACTCTCTGCATGGACTTCTTGCTCCCCCTCAGCATAGCCACCTTGACACCTTACAGTATCCGCACCCCACCTACCACAACCAGTGCTGCTTGTGCTGGGCCTGACCACTGATTCTACCTCCACCACCTCGCCAACACACTCTAAAGCTTGACTGTCTCCACACAACTCCTACCCATGGCTAGTGTTATCCTTCTGCGTAGCAGCAGGGGGGGAGGCAAAGCCAAAGATGAGGATACACAGCATCTGGGATGGACCTTTCCAGCTTCCCATGTGAGTGTAGATGCGAAGGAATCCACTGATTGGGGGCTCACCATCAGATTGTAAGTGTCTTCCTCCTCAGAATGACAGAAATATTCCAGTAAAGCTGGATCATCCAGTGAAACCACATAACCTCTCTCAGGCAGTGAGAACTTGGGATGGTTGACGCAGCTACCACACGACACCTGGCTTCTGTTGCCACTACCTGTACTAGTACTGCCACAAACATTCTTACTGGCAGAAAACAACTCTGTCCACCAACTATCGGTGCTTATAGGCTGGATTTGGGCTTGAGGTGAATTGCTGCTGTAAAAAATCTATACTGTCCCTCTCTCTTTCTGCAACAGAACACTGCTGTGACTGGGAGGTGAATCGCTGCTGTAAAAATGCCAGCTGTACACAGGATCTGTATACCATATAAGTTATTATAAACAGGGCCATATAGAGATAGACACCAGCTGTACACAGGTTGTGTATACCATATAAATGATTACAGTTACATTTGAGGACTCACAATCAACAGTTTTTCTGATCAGTGTCACCCTTTTTCGTTTTCTTCTCTGTCCGCATCAGACAGCCATGTCGACTTCTTCAAGCCAAAACATATGTAAGAAAAACATGTTACACTGCATTTTTACAGTGCCCTCCCCTCCTCTACACAATCTCCCCATCTATAGGCCCAAACTGTTATAATGCCCTCATGCACAGTAAAAGGGCAGGTAGGTAGCTAACAAGGTAGCCAGGTATTAGGTAGGTAACTAGCCAGATAGGTAGATAGCCAGGTATGTAGGTAGGTGTGTAATTAGGTAGCCAGGTAAATAAGTATCCAGGTAACTAGCTAGGTAGTTTATCATTACATTTTACCACAAAATCTATGGGAAAAGCAAATAACAATATTTGTGGGTCAAATTTTCTTTAAAAAAAACAGAGCAGTTTGCAAATGTGGTAGGATTTGTTTCTACACAAAAATGACACATTGGCTCAGATTAATCAAACTGTGTGAGAGAAAAAGTGGAGTGATTTTACCACAGCGACCAATCACAACTCAGCTTTCCCTTTACCAGAGATCGTTAGCTGAGCTTTAATTGGTCGCTGTGGAAAAATCACTCTATTTTTTCTCTTACACAGGTTGATAAATCTGGGCCATTATCTTTATAATAATATGAAAATATTACAACGATGCCCACATTATAGTGGTTTTGTATTATTTTACTACTTTTAAAAAATGTTGCTTTTTGTAGGAAAATGTGTAAGTTTCAAATCATCCTCTTACCCCGATAACTTTTATTTTTCCGTATATGGGGATGTATGAGGGCTCATGATCTGTAGTTTTTATCGGTACCATTCTTGACCAGATTGGACTTTTTGATATTTTTTAAAATTCATTTTTATATATGAAGGTATGTGAAGTGACCAAAACTCAGCAATTCTGGACAAATGATTGCTGTCATTCCAAAGCAAAATTGGTGGCGCAAATAACAAGCCCTCATATAGTTCTGTAGGTAGAAAATTTAAAGCATTATGATTTTTAGAAGATGAGGAAGAAAAAACCAAAGTGCAAAAATGAAAATGTCCTATATTATAGTTTTCTCACCATATTTAGTCCCTTTTGGGAACTGTCACATGTCACATTTTGTTTGCAAACACTGAACAGTGCTGTACTCTAGCACAGCATTGATCAGTGTTATTGGCATATATTTATACAGGCTGCCTATATTCTTGTAGTGCCGATCTGACGGTACTTAGCCAGGTAAGGCCTCTTCAGCCTTCCTCTCAGCTGATTGGGACTCTGTTATTTTGCCGGTGTGATCCTAATCAGTTTCCCTAACTGTCTAGCACATGCATTTTAACACTTTTAGACACTGCCATCAAGTGTTAATGTCGGACATCAGCCTGATTGGTGATGTCTGGCATAAGCTAATGATTTATACAACACAGTGGGAGCAGGCACAGTGTGTACATGTACGCCTTGCATCCTTAGGGCTCATTCACACGGACGGATCCACAGCCTATTTTACGGTGCAGATCTGCCGACAATGGACCCTACAGTGCTGCCTCCATCTGTGCCTGCTCATAGCAGCAGTCTGCAGTATACTCGCACACATCTCGTCTACTCTCGGCCTAGCTCAGGGAGCAGGGGGAGCGGCCGCAATGTGTGCAAGTACACTGTGCATGCACATGGTGACTCGCACATCGCAGCGTGTCTGCTCGTATCAGCGGACTGCCGCTATGAGCAGGCATAGATGGAGGCAGCACTGTAGGGTCCATTGTCGGAGGATCCGCACCGTAAAATACGCTGTGATTTCGTCCGTGAGAATGAGCCCTTAGGGTACGTTCACACGTACGGGATCTGCTGTATATTTTCTGCAGCTGATTTTGCTACCCATTGAAGCTAATGGGTTGTAAAATCAGCTGCAAAAAATATGCAGCAGATCATGGTTAATGATAAATAAACATGCAGTGTGTTCACATATTGTGGCCCCAGTTGGGTCACTTTCCCTCCTCCAGTATCCAAACAGGTCACAAAAAGGTACACTGCCAGAACAATTAAAAAAAAATCTCGGCAAAAATGGCGCACTTTTACAGCAATTTACAAAAATCGCTACTTTACACACACCCCAGCCCCCAGGTTACACTGCTAGTCAGGGGAGAGAGAGGCAGCACACATGGACATTATTGTTGCTCGCCAATATTCGCAATGCAAATTTTATTCGAATGCGAATATTGGTGAATACTCACGAATATAGCACTATATATTCGCAATTACGAATATTCGTGTTTTTTTTTTTCACAGTACACATCACAGTGATCATCCCTCTCTGCTTCCAGCTTGTGTGGTGTAAAGAAGGCTATAATACTACTGTGTGAGACTGGCGTGCGAATTTTTGCATGTAAATTTTTGTGTATGCTAATTTTTGCATATGTTAATTTTTGCATATGCAAAAATAAAACGCGAATATTCGAATAATATTACGAATATGCGAATTTAGCAAATATATGACGAATATTCGTCCATATATTCGCCAAATATCGCAAATTCAAATATGGCCTATGCCGCTCAACACTAATGGACATTACTCACCCTCACATGAAGCATCCGCTCTGTGTTCCTGGGAGGCCTGTCAGCTCTAGGCCTCCGTCCTCTTCCTGTGCTGGGGAGGAGCCATCAATGAGGTACCTTTCATCCCTGCTAATGATACGCAGACCAGGAGCAGTGCAGGGATATTTACATCAGCTAAAACTAGCACTTGTCTGACAAGTGTCCTGGATCCTCAGCAGCTGCAGCAGGCCCTTTACCCGGCCGGGCCCTCGGACTACTTCCGTATGGACCGGCTGGTCAGTCTGCCCCTGGATGGTAGTCACTCACAGCCTCTTGACATGGGATGCTAACAGTTTCATCTAGATAAACACACTGTCTCCATGCTTTATCAAATTTTGTGGGGCACTTCCTACTGCTGTACAGTGCCTGGTATAGCGTAAGAAAAATAGAACACGAATACAAAGTCTAGCATAGGAGCTCATACTGTAGATACATCATTAACAAAACCCAGCAGAAAGACTTGAGGAGTTAGGAGGAATGGAAATTCCAGATGACTATGCAGGAATTGGACCACCTCCCTCCAGAAAGGGATCACCCTTTGGCACCCCCAGACCTCATAGACAAATGCCTTTGCCTCAGATCAGCGAAAGCAGACATCCCATGAAAACACTACCATTCTTTTAAGCTTCTCTGGTGTGTAATAGAGCCGAAGAAGAAATTTGGACTGAATAAAGAGATCTCTTGCACTAAGCATGGTGGGATAGTGCAAGAGTTGTGAGGGAAGGTACATCTGCTACCCATTTGATATAACCAACAGAGAATTGATTCGGTCCCAATGACTGGAGAAGGAGGTAAGCCTGTGTAAGTAGGAAGGTTCGTGGTGCTCAGCAGCTGCTCCACCCGAGAAAACTCTGTTATCACCTGAAGAGCACCAACGGTGTGAGGGAGGTGAAGATACAGAAAAAAAACAGTAGAGGGAATAACAAATTTTTCTTTTATGGAGGCAAAGGTCTAGAAAGTCTGATCTTCAGAAAACAAGCTAGTGACAAATTTAACCCCATGATTCCCCCAAAATGCAGCAGTATGGAGAGACTGTAAATGAGGGAAGTGATCATTGGCTCACAGTGGGGTCTAGGGGAAACTGCATCGGTAGGAAACATCCGAGAGACCAAGGACCAAACCTGAGCCACTGTTGCAACAGAAGAGAGAAGGGAGAGAATATGGTGGTACCTGTACGGAGTATTAGTAAGAGACTTATAAGAGCCAAGTAAAGCTTCTGCTAGTGCAGTAGCTACATTAGAGAGATCCATATCTATTCACCAATGGGCGTAAACCATTTTGGAAGCCAAAAAATTGTTATACATGTTAGGGGCTGCCAGACCTCCTAATGCCTGCATGAGAGCCAGTAGCAGCCTAGGGGGCTTAACCTGCCAGTAGAAAGACCTCAGTACCCTGTCAAGTGATCTTAAAAAGCACTTAAGAGAGAGTGCAGGAAAGACATGAAAAAGATATCGAAACTGAGGGACATATACCATCTTAAAAATGTTATCTCTACCCACTTATGATAGAGGGAGATTAGAGCAAGTCTGAAACTGCAACTCTGTTTTAGACAGGAAGGGTTCCAGATTAAAAGGGACGTAGGAGGCTACATCTGCAGTCACCTCAGCCCCCAGATATCTAATGGGAGATAAGAGTGTTAAGTGAGGGGCGTCAAGGACGATTTAGCCTAATTGGCTCTGAGGCCAGAAAGGGAGCCAAAGGTATCAAGGAGGTGAAACAGGGATAGTAGCGAGTCCTCAACATCTACCAAGTACACCAAGGTGTCCCCAGCGTATAGGGAGATTTTTTCCACCAAGGCACCTCAAGTGATACTGCACACTGAGGGGGATGCCCTAATAGCCGCTTCCATTGGTTCGACCACCAGGGCAAAGAGCATGGGGGACAGCGGACAACCCTGCTGTGTACCCCTTCCCAAGGGAAAGGATTCAAAGATGTCTAAATTGGTCTGGTTACGTGCCCATATGCAAGTCGTACAGCAGATACACCCACCCACAGAACTGAGGGCCAAAATGCTAAGCATCCAACAAGCTCCAAAGATGCTGCTACTCCACAGAATCAAACGCTTTATAAACATCTAAACTAAGAATAAACTCAGGAGGGTCATTGTCTCTTGAGGCAGCAATATTTAAATGTAAGCGTTGAATGTTTTTTATTTTATTTTATTACATAACATATGTACATATAACAAAGAGAAATTTATATAAACAGTGTCTATATCTGGACCCAAGGAAAGAAAAAAGGAAAAGGAAAGAAATATTCTTGCTCATCCATTCATTAAATTCTTCTAGTTTAACCCCTTAAGGACCCAGCCATTTTACACCTTAGGACCCGGCCATTTTTTGCACATCTGACCACTGTCACTTTAAACATTAATAACTCTGGAATGCTTTTAGTTATCATTCTGATTCTGAGATTGTTTTTTCGTGACATATTCTACTTTCACTTAGTGGTAAAAATTTTTAGTAACTTGCATCCTTTCTTGGTGAAAAATCCCAAAATTTGATGAAAAATTTGAAAATTTTGCATTTTTCTAACTTTGAAGCTCTCTGCTTGTAATGAAAATGGATATTCCAAATATGATTTTATTTTATTCACATATACAATATGTCTACTTTATATTTGCATCATAAAATTGACGAGTTTTTACTTTTGGAAGACACCAGAGGGCTTCAAAGTTCAGCAGCAATTTTCCAATTTTTCACAAAATTTCCAAAATCACAATTTTTCAGGGACCAGTTCAGGTTTGAAGTGGATTTGAAGGGTCTTCATCTTAGAAATACCCCACAAATGACCCCATTATAAAAACTGCACCCCCCAAAATATTCAAAATGACATTCAGACAGCATTTTAACCCTTTAGGTGTTTCACAGGAATAGCAGCAAAGTGAAGAAGAAAATTCACAATTTCCATTTTTTACACTCGCATGTTCTTGTAGACCCAATTTTTTAATTTTTACAAGGGGTAAAAGGAGAAAATGTATACTTCTATTTGTAGCCCAATTTCTCTCGACTAAGCACATACCTCATATGTCTATGTAAAGTGTTCGGCGGGCGCAGTAGAGGGCTCAGAAGGGAAGGAGCGACAAGGGGATTTTGGAGCGTACGTTTTTCTGAAATGGTTTTTGGGGGGCATGTTGCATTTAGGAAGCCCCTATGGTGCCAGAACAGCAAAAAAAAAACACATGGCATACCATTTTGGAAACTAGACCCCTTGAGGAACGTAACAAGGAATAAAGTGAGCCTTAATACCCCACAGGTGTTTCACGACTTTTGCATATGTAAAAAATTTAAAAAAAAAATTCAATAAAATGTGTGCTATCCCCCCAAATTTCACATTTTTGCAAGGGTTAATAGCAGAAAATAGCCCCCAAAATTTGTAACTCCATCTCTTCTGAGTATGGAGGTACCCCATAAGTTGACATGAAGTGCACTATGGGCGAACTACAATGCTCAGAAGAGAAGGAGTCATATTTGGCTTTTTGAGAGCAAATTTTGCTCGTGGGCATGTCGCATTTAGGAAGCCCCTATGGTGCCAGGACAACAAAAAATACCCACATGCCATACCATTTTGGAAACTAGACCCCTTGAGGAACGTAACAAGGAATAAAGTGAGCCTTAATATCCCACAGGGGTTTCACGACTTTTGCATACGTAAAAAAAAATAAAAAATGTTCACTAAAATGTGTGTTTCCCCCCCAAATTTTACATTTTTGCAAGGGTTAATAGCAGAAAATACCCCCCAAAATTTGTAACCCCATCTCTTCCGAGTATGGAGGTACCCCATAAGTTGACCTGAAGCGCACTACGGGCAAACTACAATGCTCAGAAGAGAATGAGTCATATTTGGGTTTTTGAGAGCAAATTTTGCTCGGGGGGCATGTCGCATTTAGGAAGCCCCTATGGTGCCAGGACAGCAAAATAACACCCACATGGCATAACATTTTGGAAACTAGACCCCTTGAGGAACGTAACAAGGGGTACAGTGAGCATTTACCCCCCACTGGTGTCTGTCAGATCTTTGGAACAGTGGGCTGTACAAAATTTTTAATTTGCGCAGCCCACTGTTCCAAAGATCTGTCAGACACCAGTGGGGTGTAAATTCTCACTGCACCCCTCATTACATTCCGTGAGGGGTGTAGTTTCCGAAATGGGGTCACATGTGGGGGTTTTTTTTTGCGTTTGTCAAAACCGCTGTAACAATCAGCCACCCCTGTGCAAATCACCTCAAATGTACATGGTGCACTCTCCTTTCTGAGTCTTGTTGTGCGCCCCCAGAGCACTTTGCGCCCACATATGGGGTATCTCCGTAGTCGGGAGAAGTTGCATTACAAATTGTGGGGGGCTTTTTTGCCTTTTACCTCTTGTCAAAATGAAAAGTATAGGACAACACCAGCATGTTAGTGTAAAAAATTTATTTTTTTACACTAACATGCTGGTGTAGACCACAATTTCACCTTTTCATAACGGGTTAAAGGAGAAAAAGCCCCCCAAAATTTGTTAGGCAATTTCTGCCGAGTATGGCGATACCCCATATGTGACCCTAAACTGTTGCCTTGAAATACTACAGGGCTCCAAAGTGAGAGCGCCATGTGCATTTGAGGCCTGAATTAGGGATTTGCATTGGGGTGGACATAGGGGTATTCTACGCCAGTGATTCCCAAACAGGGTGCCTCCAGCTGTTGCAAAACTCCCAGCATGCTTGGACAGTCAACGTCTGTCCGGCAATACTGGGAGTTGTTGTTTTGCAACAGCTGGAGGCTCCATTTTGAAAACAGTGGCGTACCAGACGTTTTTCATTTTTATTGGGGAGGGGAGGGGGGCTGTGTAGGGGTATGTGTATATGTACTGTTTTTTACTTTTTATTTTATTTTGTGTTAGTGTAGTGTAGTGTTTTTAGGGTACAGTCACACGGGCGGGGGGGTTACAGCGATTTTCCTGCTGCGAGTTTGAGTTGCCGCGCAAAATTAGCTGCATCGCAAACTGCAGCCTGATACTCGCTGTAAGCCCCCTGCCCATGTGAATGTACCCTGTACATTCACAAGGGGGGACCTCCAGCTGTTGCAAAACTACAACTCCAAGCATGCACAGTCTATCAGTGCATGCTGGTAGTTATAGTTTTGCAACAGCTGGAGGCACACGGGTTGGGAAACACTGAGTTAGGAAACAGACAATGTTTCCCAACCAGTGTGCCTCCTGTTGTTGCAAAACCACAACTCCCAAACATTCTCAGGCATGCTGGGAGTAGTAGTTCGGCAACATCTTTAGAGCCCGATGTTGCCG